>NW_006400038.1:879441-924683 GCF_000299155.1 Elephantulus edwardii
CAGTGAGATTGGCACAGGATAGAGCAGGGTTTAGGGCTGCTGTACATAGGGTCGCTATGAGTCGCAAGCGACTCGACGGCACATAACAACAACAAACAACAATCCATACAAAGACTATAAACTTTGATCTTCTTCAATAAGTTCTTCAAGTCTCCCTATTCAGAGAGAAAGACTTTTGTCATCCACATATTATGGATTGTTAATAAGTATTCTTCTAATCTTGATGTCCCTTTCTTCTTCACACAGTACAATATCTTGGGTTATTTGCATAGTATACAAAATGAATATATGTAGTGAACTAATACAACCCATATGTCTATATTATCTGATTTTAAACCTTTGTTATGTTCCATCTACTGCTTCTTGGTCTATGTATAGGTTCTGCATGAGCACAATTAAAGGTTCTCTAATTCCAGTTCATTTCAGTGCTATCCATAATACAATCTACAGAGTAAAATGCCTTTGGATATTCAAGAAAATACAAGTAAACATCTTTTTGTTATTTTTTACTTTTGGCCAAGATCTATCTGATATCAGCACACTATATCTTGTTCCATGACTTCTTGAATTTCTGGCAGTCTCCTTTACATTTACTGTTCCAAATGTGTTTGCATTGTCTTTAGCAATATTTCACTGAAGTCTGTTGTTTTTTCTTAGGTGTCATTGAGTCTACTAAGACTCATTACAACTCTATGAATAGCAGATCTGGATCTTGCCCTATCCTGTCCCATTCTCATGATCTCCATCAGGCTCAAGCTCATTGTTGTGGTCACTTTGTCAGTTCACCCATTTGGGGGGCCTTCCTGTCTTTCAATGATAAGTATGATAGATTTGATATGATAACAGGCTTAAAGTATGTTAGATGAAGTTTTACCATCCTTGCCACTAAGGAGTACTTTAATTGCACTTCTTTCAAACCTATTTATTTGACCTTTTAACAGTCTGTGGGATATTCAACCATCTTCTCCAACAGAACAGTTCAAAACATCAATTCTTCTTTGTTTTTGTTGTTTGCCTTCAAGTTGAGCACAACTCATAGTGACCCTCATAGGGCCTGAAGCCCCTCTAAAACTATTGGCATTTATCAGAGTTCATAAAGTTTCCAGATGCATGTTATTTAGGAAGTGGGTGCCACCCCTGCTTCCATCTTTATTAATTTTCTGACTTTCAGATGTATAAAAGCAAATGAAAATACCATGGTATGCATAAGGTACACTTTAGTCTCTAAACTGACATTTTTAGCACTTTGGAGAGGATTTGGGACAGCAGATTCCCTCAATGCAACAGGTATTTTGATTTCTTGACTGCTGCGACCATGGGTAATGATTGTGTATCCAAATAGACTGAAATTGATGACAAGTGCAATCTTTTCTCCATCTATCATGATGTTTCCTACTGGTTGAGTTAAGACTTTTGTTTATATTGAGGTATAATCCATACTGAAGGTGATGATCTCTGATCTTGAGTGTTTCAAGTCTTCTTTACTTCCTGCAGGAAAGATTGTGACATGTGCATAAAGCAGCTTGTTGATGATTTCTCTAACTCTGATTCCACAGTCTTCTTCATATAAACCAGTTTCTCAAATTGTTTGTTCAGCATATGAATTTACTAGTTATGGAGAAAGGATATAGCCCTGACACACACCTTTCCTGATTTTAAACCATGCCGTTCTCCCTTGCTATGTTTGGATAATAACTTTTTGGTCTGTGCATAGGTTTCTCAGGAGCACAATTAAGTAATTAAGTGCTCTGGAATTTTCCTTTTTCTCAATGTTAGCGATAATTTATTATGATCCACACAGTCAAATGTCTTTGCATTGTCAATAAAATAGAAAGAAATATCTTTCTAGTATTTTCTGTTTTCAGCTAGGATCCATCTGACATCAGCAATGATACCTCTTATTCTACAGCCTTTTCTGAATTCAACTTGCATTTTTGTCAATTCCTTGGTTCCAGCCATTTAAAAGTAATCATCAGCAAGACTCTACTCGCAGGTCATAATAATAATATTATGCTATAATATTAACCCTCTATTGGATCCTCTTTTTGGGGGGGGAATGGGATCAAATCTGGATCTCTTCTAGTCAGCTGGCCATGTGGCTATCTTCCAAATTTCTTGACATAGACTAGTGAGCATGTCCAAAGTTGGATCTTTTGGAATATATTAATTGGTATCCCATCAATTCGTAGGGCTTTATTTTTTCTCCCCAGTGCCTTCAGTGTAGCCTGAAATTCTTTCTTCAGTACCATTGGTTCATTATATGCTACTTCATGAAATGTTTATTGTTGACCAATTCTTTTTGGTACTGTGACTGTATATTACTTCTATTATCATTTGATGCTTTCTGCATTATTCAAGATTTTTCCATTAGAATCCTTTAGTTTTGCAACTCAAAGCCTGAATTTGTTCTTCAGGTCTTTCAGTATTGTGAAATTTTTAGCACAAGAAATGTCTTATCTTTCTACTCCTTTCCCCCTAATTTTATCTCTTTCCCTGACCATGGCTGGGAAAGTATCTTTACTTTTAAGAATTCATCTCTTTTCGAGACCGATAACTTCCCTCTCCACATAATGTAACCTATTCATAGATTCTGAGGATGAAAGCATAGACATATTTGGAGGGCTATTTTTCTGCTTACCATATTAAATAACCCTGTGAGACTCAATTTGTTAATGGATAAACTAATGCACATTTAACATGATTATATATTATCTATTAATCAACATTCTTGGTATCAGCAGCCAGGAAATTGAAAGATGAATTGCCTTGAGAAAGTCTACTGTCAGAGACCTCTCCAAGGTACTGAGAAGCAACGATATCAGTCTGGAGACTAAGATGCACCTGATAAAGGCATAGTCTTTGTCATTACTTGCTATGCATCAGAGAGCTGGACAATGACTAGAGATGATAGAAGGAGAGTTGATGCCTTTGAACTTTGGTGCTGGAGAAGAGTATTGAATTTACCATGTACTGCTAGGAGAACAAACAAGTTTATCCTGGAGAGGGTGAAGCCAGGCTGCTCCTTGGAGGCAAGGATTCTGGACATGTTGTGAGGCAGGATCAGTCCTTGGAGACAGACGTCATGCTTGGGAGAGTGGAGGAACTGGGCAGGAGAGAAAGATCCTTGATGAGATATTCGATTCAGTCACTGGGGTAATGAGGATAGGCGTGTCAGAGACAATAAGGTTGGCAAGAGATAGAGCAGGGTTTAGGGTTGTTGTACAAAGGGTCGCTATGAGTCACATGCGACTTGACAGCACATAATAACAACAATGTTATATATTATTTATTAAATAATACACACACACACACACACACACACACACACACATATAGTTGTTACGTGACGTTGAGTCACTTGCAACTCATCATAGAGGCCCTAAACCTTCTTGTCCTGTGCCAGTCTTACTGTCTCCAACACACCCACCCTGATTACCTGAGTCACTGAATCAATCCACCTCATAGAGGATCTTCCCCTCCTGCGCTGTCCCTCCACCATCCCAAGCATGACATCTTTCTTCAGGAATTGGTCCCTCCTTGCAACATGTCCAAAGTATGTCAGATAAAGCTTCAGAATCCTTGCCTCCAAGGAGCAGCCTGGTTTAACCCTGTAGAGGATAAACCTGTTTGTTTTCTTAGCAGTCCATGGTACATTCAAAACTCTTCTTCAGAACTACAGCTCAAAAGTATCAATTCTTCTTCTAACTTCTCTAGTCATTGTCCAGCTCTCTCATTGCCTGTATTAGGTGCGCCTTACTCTCCAGAGTGACACTATTGCTCTTCAGTACTTTGGAGAGGTCCCTAAAAGCAGACTTTCCCATCACAATACATCTTTTAATTTCCTGGCTACTGGTGCTGAGAGTGTTGACTGTGGAGCCAACCAAAGTAAAACTGTGATCAATCTCAATCTCTTCACCATCCATCCTGATGCTGCCAATTGGCCCAGTGGTGAGCATCTTTGTCTTCTTGATATTGAGCCTCAATCCATGTTGAAGGCTTCTGTTCCTTGACCTTCTGCAGCAAGTGATTCAGGTCCTCCTCAGTTTCAGCAAGCAGGGTTGTGTCATCTGCATAATGGAGATTGTTGATGAATCTTCTACCAATCTTGATGCCACATTTCTCCTCATACAGCCCAGCCTCCTGGATAATCTGTTCTGCATATAGGTTGAAAAGGTATGGAGATAGGACACATCCCTGTTGTACACCCTTCCCAATTTTGAACCATGCAGTGTTTCTTTGCTCTGTTCTGACTATTGCCTCCTGGTCCAAGTATAGGTTTCAGATTAGCACGATCAGGTGTTCTGGGATTCCCATTCTTCTCAGAGTCAGCCACAGTCTGTTATGGTCCACACAATTAAACACTTTTACATACTCAATGAAATACAGATTGACATTCCTCTGGTATTCCCTGCTTTCAGCTAAGATCCATCTAACATTAGCTACAATATTCCTCGTACCACAACCCCTTATAAACCCAGCCTGGACTTCTGTAAGTTCTCTGTTGATGGGCTGTTCCAGTTGTTTCTGGATAATCTTCAACAGAATCTTGCTTGCATGTGATAGCAATGATATTGTTTTATAATTCCCACACTCTGTTGGGTCACTTTTCTTTGGAATGGGAACAAATACAGATCTCTTCCAGAGATAGATAATAGATTGTAGATCATAGATAATGTAATAATAATAATAATAATAATAATAATAATAATAATAATAATATTCTAAGAATTGTTGTGAAAATTGAATGAATGAGCTTGTTTCTTCAAAGCTTGAATGTGAATTTCAGAACCCACCAAGCAACTAATTCAGAACATGCATTTTAACAAGATTCCTGGGTGAGTTCAGATGTAGAGTAAAGTCTGGGACTCAAGAGTCCAGAATTAAGGTTGCATAGTAGAGTGTACTCAGGGCAGTGGAGGGGGAGTGCAGGGGGGATTGTATACCAATGAAAGAATTTTTCTCTTACTTTTCAAAGAGAGGAGCGAACTGGAAGGGGGGTTGGGCAGTGAGAAAAGTGCAACAATGAATGAATGGAAATCCAAAATCTTGGTAATTGTTCATTAAAATTAATAAAATAAAATGAAAAAAGAAATTAAAAAAAGACTTAAAGATTCAAGAAAATCTCACCACTTTAATTGTAGCTCTACTACTGATTCACTCAAAAACAAGTCAAGTATTCACCAAGAGTTTATAGAGTTTTAGACTAATTAGAACTTGAAATTTTGCAATTGGATGACTAAAGTTTTAATGGTGAAATTCCAAACATCAGCAATTTTGTTAGTGAGAACGTTTTTCGGGGGGGGGGATTTCCTGTCACTCCTCAAATCCCATCACTACAGGGATCACTCCCTCTGCTTTGCCATGGAGTTAATTTGGTCCACTAAATGTGAACTCAAGAAATTAGTATCTTTCCTTCTAGTGGGCTGGGCTGGCTGCTTCTCACAGTTTGGGATCAAAGTGGGTTTTACTTCTCACACTGAAAGCAATAAGGAAGTTTTCAAGTCTCTCAACTGATTTCCCCCTTCATTTAAGGCCAGGGTAGGAATGGAGATTCTTCACTTTCTCTGGCCAAAAATATCCAGCAAGAAAGGCAAGCTTTTTGATGGAGAGAGTTGCCTGGAAACCTCCCTGGTGTGTTGAGCAATGAACTGGCGCATCAAGCAGGACTAGCGCAAGGCTTTACAGGCCCAGTGCCAGTGTCTTCTGCTCCGCCATTGACAGCCCCTCTCTCCCCATGGCTTCTCCCCTCCAGCACACTGCCATTGCCACTCCTGCCATTGCTGCCATGCACAGAGAGGTCCCCTTCTCCAACCTGCAGATTCAGCTCCTCATTCCTTAAGAAGATGAATTATTCCTGTCATTACTGAAGCATATATGGAAAACCAGGTTTAAATATAATATTCTGGGTCAGTCAGAAGGCTGACTTAATTCTTTTCCTCTATCTCCAATGAAGGAGGAGATATGTGTTTGCATTTTAGTTGCTCTAAGAGTTCAATACATCACCACTGGGCCAATTGGCAGCATCAGGATGGATGGTGAAGAGATTGAGATTGATCACAGTTTTACTTTGGTTGGCTCCACAGTCAACACTCTCGGCACCAGTAGCCAGGAAATGAAAAGACATATTGCAATGGGAAAGTCTGCTGTTAGAGACCTCTCCAAAGTACTGAAGAGCAATGGAGTCTCTCTGGAGACTAAGGTGCATCTGATACAGGCCATGGTCTTTGCAATCACTTGTTATGCATCAGAGAGTTCGACAATGACTAAGGAGGATAGGAGAATTGATGTATTTGAGCTGTGGTGCTGGAGAAGAGTATTGAGGGTACCATGGACTGCTGGGAAAACAAACAGATTCATCCTGGAAAGGGTCAAACCGGGCAGCTTTTTGGAGGCAAGGATTCTGAGGCTCCGTCTAACATACTTTGGATATGTTGTAAGGAGGGACAGGTCCTTAGAGAGGGACATCATGATTGGTAGGGTGGAGGGATAGTGCAGGAGGGGAAGGCCCTCTATGAGGTGGATTGATTCAGTGACCGGGGTAATTGGGATGGGTGTGTAGAGGATGGTGCGATTGGCACAGGACAGAGCAGAGTTTAGGGCTGTTGTACATAGGGTCGCTATGGGTCCCAAGTGACTCAACGGCACATAACAACAACAAGAGTTCAATATGAGCCTCGAAGAATAGAGGAACTGTTCTGGAAATTTCCTTATTTCTATGGTTTTCCCAAGTAGAAAGAGTGAGGATATCCTGCTGTATGACGTGGTGGTTATAGGGCTGGCGTTGTTACTATGGGAATCTCCAGCCCTGTCCCAGCTTCTGGAGTGTCAGATGAGGAAAGTCCTTACCTAACAGATAGGAGCACTGCCTAGTGGCTCCAAGGGACATAGCCTTCTGCAAAGATGATCAGGGGCATGAGGCTAGTGACCTCTGGCTTTGGGTCTCATGGGCTCTGAGAGCCAGTACTAAGCCTATAATAGTAGTACTAATCTCAAGTAGTAGATTGCCTTGACAAGTGGCCCTAAACTGTTGCAGAAGCCTGTATGGCTTCCACCAGAAGAGGGCCACTCGAAGTAAACATCCTAGCAGCAGCTGGTGGCCTGGAGGGGGAGGAGGGACAGTTGAGCTCAAGTTTAGTGCTCAGAAGCCTTGAACATCAGCCTACTTTGGGATGGGTTGTCAACTGTGGAAGAAAGTTGAAATAACTGTAATGGGGGCTCTCTTCTTTAAATGGAATCTGAATTAATCCTTCTTGAAAGCAAGTGAGAATTGTTTGGCCCTGTTAGAACCCTGTAGTGTCCTGCATGATGTACCATGGCATCTCTGCTGACTCTTTTAATAATTCTCAAAGGCTGGAATTATGAATTTGTAAATTGGAGCTATGGGAGGAAGTATATTAGCCCCAATCCTTTAGCTTCACCTCCTGCTATGTGTCTCTGCAGTCATTCCTGTCAATCTCTCTGGCCCTGCTGTTTGGCCAGGTGATGTTCTTTTGTGACTAGAACAAGGTCTATCAGAGCCACAAGAAGTGTTGGGAGTTTCCTCTGTCCCTTTTACTTCTTACATCATCACCAAAGGAACAAGCCCCAGGCTAGATTGATGATGCGAGGCAGCCAAGTCAGCCTGGCCTACTTAGTTCAGCTAATCTGCCAACTCCTCAGCTAAATGAGAGCTCATCATTGTTTGCGGCTGAGGCATGCGGTTGGTTGTTACACAGAATGGTTATGGCCATGGTTAACTGATACACAGGGGCAATGGCAGACCCTTGTATCCTAGAGCTCTATTGAGGAGACAAGGAAAACAACCTGAATAGAACTCTTAGGCACCATCTGGCACAGAAATCCAAATTCACTACTGTCAGAGTCAATTCTGACTCACTGATGATGTTCCATCAGATTTCCAAAGAAGAGATTGCTCATCTTTCTCCCTCAGAGCATTGGAGAAACCACAGCCCTTTCAGCTAGCAGGTCACCATATAATGCACTACACCTGGTGAATAAGTACTTGTCAAAACCAAAAAAGTGAAAGCTGTGGCCACTGAGTTAATTCCAGACTCGAGGCAACCTCTGGGCTGCAGAGTGGAATCAAAGCCCAAGGGCTGTTAGCTGTGGCTTTCACAAAAGCAGATCATATGGTCATGGTGAATGGCTTTGAACTGCTAACATTTAACTGGTAGTTGAGTGCAAACTTCTGGATCATCCAGGGATCTTGAAATGCTTGATGATAATTCTTAGAAGGTGGGAGGAGGTATGAGGTGAAACTCCCTAGCACAATAAGGAGTGGTAACTTGAGTCCCATAGGTGAATGGTTATGGAATAAGTGTGCCTGGCCTCTCTGCTCATTTCCCAAGACAGGAGAAGGGGTGCACACTTATTCATACAAATTGGTTTATAAGGCCTCAATGGGGTAACATGGTGAGGAGAATAAGACCAGAGATGAGTCTTCTCATTCTTTCCCTGAAGGAAACTAAGGTTCAGACAACATCAAGGTCACTCAGTGACTTGGTGGCAGACAGAATGGGAAGCTAAGCATTTTGACTTCTGGTTCATTGCTCTATCTTCCTGCTGACAGGGGCATGCCTGGCTTTACTGATGCAGTAACGGTGGAAAGTCAGGCACTGGCGGCTGGAATGTGGCAAGTCCAGGTGCCCAAGTGAGATACACAAAGCAAATAGAGTGTTTCTCTTCCCTTTTAAAAATTATGCCACATGCATTTCTTCCTGGGCTCTTTACTCTAGTTTTGGACAAGGTTAATTAAAAGAAGAAATGTCTATTAAAGTTCAATTTGATTACTCTTATAATTAGTAATGATAGAATTAATTTCTGCTTTAATTGCTTTCCAAACCAGTGATTTTGCTACTAAGCACAGAAGAGAGAGTGCTATTTATTTTGAAATTAGTAAGAATTCCACTGCAGAGCCACGGCAGATGTTGGCATTCAGGAACATCCTCGTGATTCTAATCCACCTCTACTTCCTGCTCCTTTGGTTTTCATTCTCCCTGTATTCTTGCTAACCACCAGAGTCTGAAATTGATGGTTCCTATCAGATTCACACTGAATCTTGTGGAGTTAAGTATTCCACCACAACCCAGGGTTATTGTTGTTGTGTGCCTTCGAGTCACCTGTGACTCCAGCAACCCTATATTCAGCAGCTCTGAACCCCACCCTGTCCTGAGCTAGTCTCATTGACTCTGATACACCAACCTTCATTGCCCCAGTTACTGTATCACTCCATCTCATTGGGGGTCTTCCTCTCCTAAGTTGACCCTCCACCCTTCCAAGCATGATGTCCTTCTCCAAGAATCGGTCCTTCCTGGCCAAATGCCCCAAATATGTGAGATGAAGCTTCAAAATCCTAATCTCCAGGAAGAAACTTGGTTTCACTCTCTCCAAGACAGACCTAGTTGCTTTCTTGGCAGTCCATGGTATGTTCAAGACTCTTCTCCAGCACCACAAGTCAAAGGAATAGATTTTTCTTCTGTCATCCTTAGTCATTGTATAGCTCTCTGATGCATAACAAGTAATTGTGGAGACTATGGACTGGATCAGGCACACCTTAATCTCTAGACTGACATCATTGTTTCTCAGTACTCTAGAAAGTTCCCTTTTGATTTCCTGACTGCTGTTGTCAAGAGTGTTGATTGTAGAGCTGAGCAAGCTTAATTTTTTTGATTATTAAATTTTATTAGTTTTAATGAACATTTACAGAGATTTTGGGTTTTCATTCACTCATTATTGCACTGTTTTCTCCACCCTCCTCCCCAGTTCGTTCTTCTTCCCCCCCACAAATGTCTGTTTTAATTGTCCAATTGCCACAGTGCTTGTCAAAGCCAGTTCTGATTAATCTCCTTTGTCAGTGTGTCCCTTGCCATTCCCTATCACTCCTCCCTGAGAGAGACTTCACCCTGATCCATAAGGAAAAGGGGATGGCGTATTCTCTTAGCTACTTCCTCTGAAAAGGGACGCTGTGGGTTTCAGGGTGAAGCTCTTCTCTCACTACTCTAAAGGGCCCCTTTGGCAGAAGGAAACACATAGACTATTATGGAGATTTATTTTGGAATTTAGATGCACTGTTATCAATTGTGCTTAGCCGTACATGTTCATATCCTTGAAGATGTATCATGGAAGTGTTGCAGCCTAGAAGATACAAATTTAACTAACAAGTTAAAAGGGGATGAGTCAAAAATTGAAAAGTAATAATATTCCGAGTAGAGGTTCTAATAGTGGCACAAATCAAGTTACAGAGGTAAGGTGGTTCTTACAATAAAAGGCCTATAGACTAGCACTTTGTCTATTATAGTGTAGAGGTTAGGAACCACAAGATGTAGAGGCTCAGCTATGTCATTTATGGTTCTTAAGTCCTGGAGCAAATTCCATCTACCACTGGGTTGTTTTACAACTCGGAAGTTCGCATGCAAGGTAGAGGTGAAGTAAGGATCTGCTTATGAGGTTTTCCGTACATTCCAACAACTACAAAATAGTGAGAAGAATTTTAAATTTTTTAAAAAGTGAAAATTTTAAAAAGATCAGAGAGAATAAAAAATTATATCAGTAATATTTTCGTTCTCTTTAAAAGGACTTTTTGTAATGCTGAAAGCAGAAAGTACCAAGGAAATGTCAATCTATGTTTCATTGACTATACGAAGGTTTTTGACTGTGTGGATCTCAATAAACTGCGGCTGACTCTGAGAAGAATGGGAATCCCAGAACATTTGATTGTGCTTACGTGAAACCTATACTTGGACCAGGAGGCAGTTGTCAGAACAGAGCAAGAAAACACTGCATGGTTCTAAACTGGGAAGGATGTATGCCAGGGATGTATCCTGTCTCCACACCTTTTCAATCTAATCTGCAAAGCTGATCATCTGGGAGGCTGTGCTCTATGAGGAGGAATGTGGCATCAAGATTGGTGGAAGACTCATTAACCACCTGTATTATGCAGATGACACAACCCTGCTAGCTGGAACTGAGGAGGACCCGAAGAGCTTGAGGCAGAGGGTCAAGGACTGCAGCCTTCAATATGGATTGAGGCTCAACATCAAGAAAATAGATTCTCACCACTGGGCAGATTGTCAGCATTATGAGAGATGGTGAAGAGATTGAAATTAACAACTTCAGTTTGCTTGGCTCCACAATCAACACTCTTGGTACCAGCAGCCAGGAAATCAAGAGACGAATTACATTGGGAAGACGGCTGTCAGGGACCTCTCCAGAGTATTGAAGAGCAACAACATGGGTCTGGAGACTAAGGTGCGCTTGATCCAGGCTATAGTCTTTGCAATTGTTTGTTACATACACGTCAGAGAGCTGGAAAATTACTAGGGATGATAAAAAGATAATTGATTCTTTTGAGCTGTGGTGCTGGAGATAAGTGTTGAAAATACCATGGACTGCCAGGAGAACAAACAAATTCATCCTAGAGAGGGTGAAATCTGGATGCTCCTTGAGGCAAGGATTCTGAGTCTTCATCTGAAATAACTTTGGGCATGTTTCAAGGTGGGAGGGGTCCTTGGAGAGGGACATCATGCTTGGAAGAGTCGAGGGACAGAGAGAGGGAGATCATCAATGAGATGGATAGATTCAGTGACTGGGGTAGTGAGGGTAGTCAAGTTGGCACAGGGTAGATCAGGTTTCAGTCTATTGTACATAGGGTCACTATGAGTTGCAGGCAACTCGACAGCACATAACAGCAATGGTAACTTATTCATTTTATCTTGTTTTTCAGAGAAACAGTTTAAAATACAGACAGCACAGAATCACTGAAAATAATCAGACATGTCAATTTCCAGACTCAGTCTGTGTGCCTTGTTTAATATTTAATGTCTGATAAGTTTCATGTTTAAGAAATGGATGCAATATTTTGAGTGATTATCACTTTTCCCCCTTTTCCCTATTTCCTAACTTTCCATTACACTTCTGTGTCCATATGTGACTTTCAAAATGAAGAGAAAATATATGAAAAAGGATTCTATCTATTTTGCAGATGAAGGAACTTGGAAGAGGCTTAACATTAATAAAAAAATAAAACAAGTCTCATTGAGGAAGGGGACGACAGAAAACAGAGGGAGTGCAGGTAGATGTGTGGGTGAGAGAAATTGTTCTTGTTGGATGCCATCGAGTCAACTACAACTAACAGTGACCAGTGACTGATGAACTGATCGGAATCCAGCCAGATTATCTGGAGCCATCCTCACCATCTCCAATAAACACTGTCTCACTGTGACAGTCCTTGTGTCAGTCCATCTTGTTGGAAGGCTTCCTGATTCTCTGAACATCCAACCTTCCCAGCATGATGTCTTCTTCCAAGGACTGGTCTGTCCATATACCCAAAGTACATGAGACTAAGTTTCACCGGCCTTTCCTCCAAGGAGCACCCTGGTTGTTGTACTTGCTCTGAGACAGCCTTGTTTGTTCTTCTGGCCATCTCTGGGATAGACAACCCTCTTCTCTAACACCACAGTTCAAAGGCATCAATTCTTCTGTCATCTATTGTTCAACTTTCAGATGCATAGCAAGCAATGGGAAACATTGTGGTTTGGGTCACTTGCACCTTAGTCTTCAAACATACATTGTTACTTTTTAGCCCTTTGGAGAGGTCCTTTGACAGCAGATTTCCCCAATGCAACACTTTTTTTATTATTATTATTAATTTCTTGACTGCTGCTTTGCCTCACATACTTTGAACATGTTGCTAGGAGTTGTTCCTTCGAGAAGTACATGACTTTGGGAAGGGTGGAGGGTCAGTGAAGGAAGGGACGACCCTCCATCAGGTGGATTGACACAGTTGATTGCTGCAATGGGCCCTTGTGTGTCAGGAAGTGTGAGGATGGCGCAAGACAGGACTGGGTTCAGATGTTTGTTCATATGGTAACTATCAGTCGTACACAACTTGAAGGCACATAACAATAACAATAACAATAACAATAACAATAACAATAACGTGTTTTGACTTCTTTATATTTTAGTGCAATTTTCAGTTTCTTTTAACATTCATTTTTGTCTTTTCTTTCTTTCCTGTCTTTGTAATTACATTTTACTTTCTTCATGGATAATGTACTTGATGCCATCCCACAATTTGTCTGGTTTTTGGCCACTAGTATCAATATGTCAAATCTGATCTTAGAACAATTTTTAAATTCAGGTGAGATAGATTCAAGGTGGCAATTTGGTTCTAGTGGACTTGTTTTCATTTTCTTTAACTTCAGTTTTAACTTCCATATGAGTAATTGATGGCCTGTTCCATAGTCAGCACATGGCCTGGCTTTGACTGCTGATATTGAGCTTCTCCATCAATTATTTTTACAGATGTGATTTCACAGATGTGATTTCTGTGTAAGCCATCAGGTGTGGTCTATGTATATAGTTGCCATTTATGTTTTTTAGAAAAGGTACTTGCATTCTTTTGTTTTCAACTTTTGCTCTCCAGTAAACAATTATTATTAAAGCATCTTGATAGTCTGCCCAGTGAATTCTAGACTGAAAAATTTCTTCATCTTCCTCAATTTCTTCATCTTTGGCTCAAGAGTTTGGTGTGTATATATGAATAATAGTCATGTTAACAAGGCTTTTATGCTTTTAAGTAGTATCCTATTACTCATAGTATTATACTTCAGGATAGACTTTGAAATGTTAATTTGACTATAAGTGCAACACCATTTTTCTTTGATTTTTCATTCCTGGCATAATAGATTATATAATTGTCTAATTCAAAATATCCAATACCAGTTCATCTAAATTCATTAATGCCTAGGATGTTGATCTTTAAGTAATTTCTTTGTTTATCTCCAGGATGATTTCTTTTTTGTTTTTACAACTTCTATTTTTCCTATATTCTTACATTATACATATCATATTCCAATCATTAGTTGATTTTTAAGCTGTTTTCCTTATTTATAAAAGTCTTCTAATCTGAGCATGTCTACTTTTATTACTACATCTAGCAATATTCTTCTGCTATTCAAGGGTTTTGAATGTCTGTTATTTCAGAAGTGATTGGCTAGTCCTGCTTCTTAGTCTTAGTCTAGAAATGCCACTGAAATCTGTCCACCATGAATGACTCCCCTGGCATTTGAAATTCTAATGGCATAACTTTGAGCATCACAGCAACATACAAGTTACTATCCCAGCACAGTAAACTGACAGACAAGTGCTGTACAATAGAAGCAAACTATAAACATAGAAGCATACACATAAACTATAAAACAAAACAGCAACATGCAAGTCATCCCCATAATACAGAAAATTGACAAACAAGTGATGTACCCACAAAAATAAACCATAAAACAAACAAGCATACAGATATCATAAATAAATATGCATGCTATGGGAAATGTGTGTCAGAAGGTGGGACATTCAACCCGGGGCAGAATTTCTTCTGGCCTCAGAGGAACCTAGCTAATCTACCTGGATAAAGATAGTATTTTTTCCCAGTCCAGGACATAGAAGAGTATGGGATAGAGACTTGACAGTGGAATGTAGTGGGAGAGTGAAAGGGATCTGGTGACAACAACCTTGTTACTTTCTTATTGAGCTGACTTACTTCTGAGGGCTGTCACTCAGGGCTCACAAGATGGGACACCCTTAGGTGTCTCTAAGTTAACAAGGTCCACGACTAAACCTCAGTGCTTCTGAATCTGTAGTGAAGTCTTCACACACAGGAGATACCACAGGAAAGAGGATAGAGTCATATGCTGTCCTTTCTGCCACATCCACCCCAATTTGGGCTCCATTATCAGAACAAGGCACCTGGAATTTCTGGACAAAAGTACCTGGAGGAAGATGAGAGAGGGATGGTCCTGAAGCCCCTCGTATTTATTGAGAAGTCTGGAGGATTCTTATTATTTACATTTTGCAGATGAGAAAACTAAGGCAAAAGTGGCTCAAATGATATAATAATCATAAGATGTTACTGGGAAGTGGATTGAGCATGGTTCTGATGCCATGTCGAACTAGCTTTATGCTTAACAGGGCTGGAATCACCTCCCCACACACATAGAATTAGTTCCCTTAGCACAAAAGAGTGAGTGCTGATTAAAAGCAAGTGAATGTAAGGCATATGCAAAGGTTTGCAACATCTCAAAGATAGAAGAAAGCACTAAAAGACGTACTTTCAGGAATGGAGAAACATGGGCATGATAGAGGCAGGCCTTCTGAAAAGTTACTATTCTGTTGTTGTTGGTAGGTGTCATTGCATACACAACTCGTAGCAACACTATGAGTTCCAACAGATCAGAACACTAACCTGTTCTGCACCATCCCCGCAGTCTCTACCATGCTCAAACCTTTTGTTGCAATTATTGTGCCAGTCCATCTCATTGAAAGTTATCTTTCACTGACATCTCCAAGCATGATTTATTTTGCGAAGGACTGACCTTTCCTGACAACATGCCAAAAGTATGTGAGACGAAGTTTCACCATTTTTGCCTCTAAGAAGTGCCCTAGTTACACTTACTCCGAAAGAGCTGTTTGTTCTTTTGGCAGTCCACAGAATATTTAAAACTCTTCACCAACACCATTCAAAGATGTCAATTATTTCTTGGTATTCTTTGTTCATTATCCAGTCTGCACACACATATGAAGCAGATGAAAATATAGCACATCTTATTCTCAAATTGACACCCTTGTTCTATAGCACGTTGAAGAGGTTCTTGACAGCATATTGCAACACATCTTTTGATTTCATGATTGCTGCTACATTGGGATTGATTGTGGATTCAAGTAAAATGAAAGCCTTGACAAATACAATCTTTCTTTTTTCCATCTATCATGATGTTCCCTATTGGTCCAATGGTAAGGATTTTTGTTTTCACTTTGATCTTCTATAGCAAGTGCTTCAAGTATTCCCTTTCTGCAAGCAAAGTTGTGTCATGTATATTACACAGGTTGTGACAAATCTTCCTCCAATTCTGATGCCATATACTCCTTCATATAGTCCTTATAGTTTCTTGTTTTGTTAGCTCAGCACATAAATTGAACAGATATGGAGAAAGCATACAACACTGACACACACTTTATCTTATTTTAAACTATGTAATATGCTATTGTTATGTTCAAATGACTGCTTCTTGTCCTATGTACAGGTTTCACATAAGCATAATTAAACATTCTGCATATTCCTCTCAATGTAATCCATACTTTTTATGGTCCACACAGTTGAGTGCCTTTGCATAGTCAATGAAAAGATTATAAGGAAGGAAGAAGCCCAGTAGAAATAGGAGCTTGGCCATAGACAAATCCAGGGAATGCTCTGAAAAAAGGCAAGTTTCTCAGTTGATTAGACTGTCCAAGGTCTGGAGAAGGAGGAGAGGAGCTAGAAATTGATATTGGGGATTAGCTTCTGTGGTGAGGAGTTTGAACAAGATCCTTGAGATAGTGGGAGATGATAGATAGTTCTTGAGCAAAGGAATTCCTTTATTTAAGGAAGTTGTAGCTGGTAGTCACTACCAGAAAGATTGTATCTCAGATAGGGAAGATGGGGAAAGCCTACAAGAGTTCTTACCTTTACATCCATATGAATAGAAGAGAATTTCCCCTGGGTTCCCTGGCTGGCTGAGATGTGATTTTCCTTTCTTTCCTGAGGCAAGCTGCCGAGAGAAAGCAGTTCTGGTTTTATACATTATGGGAACATGTTCAGAAGTTTTCTAGCCTTCTAAGATAACTAACTGCACACAACTGATTTTTTGTTACAGTTGTTGTTTCCTAATTTTTTTCATACTGCTTAGTTTAAAATGAGAAAAATTGTGCATCAAGGTTGTACCTTTTTAACATGGCTATTCAATATGTATATTGAGTAAATCATTAGACAAGGTGGACAATGAGGAAAAATGTGGCACCAAGATTGGAGGGAGGTTCATCAACAATTTGTGTTATACAGATGACACAACTTTGCTGGCAGAAAATCAAGAGGACTTCAAGCACTTATTGCAGAAGATCAAAGATTATTATCTACAACATGGATTATATCTCAATACCAAAGAAAAAAATTTCTCATAACTGGACTAAAGAGAAACATCATGATAAACAGAGAAAAATAATTTGTCAATGATTTAATTTTACTTGGATCCAAAATAAAAATTCATTGAAATAGAAGTCAAGAAATCAAAAGATGTGTTTTACAGAACAAATATGCTGTCAAAGGCTTCTTTAATGTGCTAAAGAGCAAAGATATTATTTTATTTTTTTTTGCAAAGATGTAATTTTAAAGACTAAAGTATGCCTGATCCAAGCAATCATTTTTTATTGCTTCATGTAATTGGGAAAGCTGGGCATTGAGTAAAGAAGACCAATAATTGATATCTTTGAACTGTGGTGTTGGAATAGAACATTAAATGAACTGTCAATAAGCCAGACAAATTTGTTTTAGGAACAAGTGTAACCAGGGTATTCCTTCGTGGCAAGAATGGTGAAACTATCTCTCATACTTTGGGCATGTTATCAGGAAGGTTTAGTCCTTCAAAGAGAACATTATACGTTTCCAAAGCTTTAAATCTCGTATTTCTTAGACACCAGGATGATGAGACTTTGTTTTACATACTTTGAACATATTGTTAAGAGAGGCTAGTTTCTGGAAAGAACATAATGTCTGGAATAGTATAGGGTCATTGAAAGAATGGACAATTCTCAATGAGATGGACCTGCACAGAGATAGCAACAAGGAATAGTGAAGGTTGTGGCAATGGCGTAGGATCAGACAGTGCACGTTATGTTGTGCATAGGGTCACTGTGAGTTGGAGCCAAGTAAGTTGCACCTAACAACAAGGAAGTTTTAGGTTAGTAGCCAAGCACTATACAAATGTATAATTAGGATTCCTTCAGAAGAAAATACAATTAAAAATCATCTCTTACATATAATACATGTATTAAAAACACTTCATATGAATACTATAGCTTCCTCCAGCCAATAGCTCTCTGTACAATGCTTGCTGACAATATACCCTGAGGAAACTGAGGTTTTGCCCAGGTCTGACAACCAGTTTTATTCTCAGTTCTCTTGACTTGCGTACAAGTCTTCAGAGGCTTAAAACCCTGTGCTGACTTCCCTAAACGGAAAGACCTGGAGATGGGAGGAAAAGGTCTGGAGGGGACTCCTGCATACCCACAGGAACGTCCATCCTAGCCATGTGTGCCCCATATGGAAGGCTTGGCTCAGCACTTTTGGCCTAATATCTGGGGTCTCTGGAATTTGTGAGTGTTCCATTTTTTACTATAGTTACTGGAACTAAATGTAAGGTCAGTCAGAAAGTCTATTGGAAGAGAATCTATAGAGAGGATCCCAGTCCACAGTAGGTCGTCCTATTCCTGTCAGTATAGGTATTTATTTTACTGTGTGGTTGGCAAATAGATCTGGTACTTCACATCAGAGGTTAATCTATGCTCAGTCATGTGGATCCTCAGCTCATGGTGCCCCATCACAACAGAACATGCTTCCGGTTCCTGCACTAACTAGCTTCTTGATGAGTTGTAGATCAGACCATAATGGTCCACTATATTTTCCTGGAGCACTACAGAAATCTGTTCAGCATTTATCAACAAACCCAAAACACAGTAACTCATACCCACTGACATTGAGATGGTTTCAATGCATCTCACTGCATGATTCCACTGCACCTCATCTTGGAGGACGGAGTTGTCATCTTTATGCAAGTAGATTATCCCATTATATATTTATAGTAGAATGGCTGGTGGGACTATGGACCTTTTGGCTACTAGCTGGATGCTTTAACCATAGCCCCATCAGAGCTCTTAATTCAGTAGTATTGCAACACAAACTCCACTGACACATAGGGGGTTGTATGCATGAGGTGCATTGGTGGAACTGGAACCCAGATCTCCTGCATTGCATCATCAATGTCACAAGATAAGATAAAGCTGAATTTTGAATGAAACAAAGTGTCTAAATTCTTGTTACCCACAGTGTGGTCAGTGGACTAGCAGCATCAGCAGCCCAAGGGAACATGACATTCTGGATCTCAGCCCCACTCATAGGGCAGAGCCTGCATGTAACAATATCCCAGGAGGGCAAGTGCCTGGGACAATTGAGAAGCCTGGTCTGGTGGTCTGTAGTCATGGCAAACCCGTAATGTTGTCACAGAAGAATCTGAGAGTGAGAGACCCATACGTTCTAGGCACCAAGCCAGCTTTCTCGACTCCTCATCTAATTGTCCTCCTTAATGGACAGTAAGAAAGGAGGCAACTGTCCTGATGTCACCCAGCAAGACAACTGCTGAGTTGAGCTGGAGTCATGGGTGTTTGGAGCCAGGCCCCTTCTCTGGAAGTGCATGCTCCAGCCTCACTCTGTAAGACAGCAGCTGGGGAATCCAGCTTGTAGACTCCTCGGGCTGGGCCACAGCAGTGTGAGTCTCTGGCAGTTGCATCATCCTCATTAATCTCTCCACCTCAGAATGGATTGTTTTCCAGAATGAAACAAACAGTTCCTTTGGGGACAGCAGAGCCCTGGGACATGGCTTTAGAGAGGGCCCTAGGCTACAGAATGTAGACAGTGTCCTTCCAGCTTACAAAAGAACATTCTTCCCTGTCAAGCTTGTGTGTATGCATTCCCGGCAGTAGGCTTCGAAAGGCAGGGTTACCAGGGAGCCTGGTTCTCCCAGGGTGCTGGCTGGAACCCAAGGCACCGTGCCACCGGGAATAGCCCCAGGCTGGAGTCCTTGACTGAAAGCCTGGCCTATTGCTATCACTAGAGAGTGCTCTGTGTTTCCCATCACTATAATTATGTGCTTTTATGTGGCAAGCCCAGATCCAGTGGAACAAGATACTGCCCAGGCCTGGACCATTGTCATGATGGGTGGGAGACTAGGCCATTGAGACCCACAAGGGCTTTCTCCTAGTCCATCTTATTCTAAAAGCTATGCTGAAACTGATCCAGGGTCACAGCATCACCCAATCCTCTACTCACAGACTGACCAGGGATCAAACTAGTATTTCCCAAATGGAAGTCAGTCATTCTGCCCTCAACCTCCCTGCCCTTAGGGCCTGAGATGGGGGTGGGGGAGCGGAAGATGTGCTGTAAGCTGGTCTGGGTGGTGTCTCTACAGGTAGAAGCAAAGCTCCAATCTCATCACTTGAGATTGCTAATGGGATAGAGTGAGACTTTGTGCTTGAGACTGCCTCCTCTCTCAGGGCTGCTCTGTGCATCTGTTAAAGGAGGGCAATGGTGCATGACAACTGCAGGCCAGAACAAGAGGGGTCTCATTTCATCCTCTTGGAGCCTTGCTTTTTAAATGGGAACAAAGCAGGATGCCCCCAAAGTAGTGTTGCAGAAGCACTCAGAACTAGCCTGCCACTGGGTGCTGGGAGGGTGTCTGTGGGTATGCCTGTTGCCCCTCCCAGAAGGAGATCAGGAGGATCCTCTCAAGTTCCATCTCCATGCCCCTTACTAAAGCGAACACAAGCAACCCTTTGTGTTAACGGAGTGACAAACTCCTCCTGGCAGGCAGGAGCTTTGGGCACCCTACTTACAGACAAGTCCTGAGGGACTCATGGTGCCCTTTCCAGGGGTTCTCACAGTTAGAGTGAGCTGACTACAGCCGCTGACACTCCCAAGGTCTCTCCAGACCACTCCTCCACCAGTGGAACAACTGTGGTCTGTGAGCCCTGTGCAAGGGACACCATGGTCCACAAGACCTTGTGTCAAGGTGGCACACAGTCATATAGCTGGTGATTGGGGAGTGGCCCTTCAGTCCAGGTTAGCATGGTCCCAAAATCTCATGCTCATCCCACTGCAACAATGACTAAGGAGAAGTTTTAAAGGAAAAGGGAGACCTTATGGATTGAATTGTGTCCCTAAGGATTATAAAGAAGTTCTGGTCCCTGGTGTCCCTGAACATGACTTTCTTTGGAGATGTGGTCTTAGAAGGCACCATCAGTTAATAGGAGGTCATATGGACCAACCCAAACCAAATTCAGGCTGTCAAGTCCATTCAGACCCAACCTAATGCTACTGAGTCAGAATTGCCTCATAGCTGGCCCTCCATAGGGTTTCAGAGGCTATAAGCAGCACTGGAGGAGATCGCCCATCTTCCTCCTTTGTTTGGAACTGCTGGTGGATCCAAACAAAGAGGTGTAGCCTCTGTGTTATAGAGTGCAGCCCCTGGTAGACCGGGCCACGAGAGAGCCTGAGGATTCACAGTGGTCCTGCAGGACACTGCAGGGCTGCCCACAGCTTTTGAGATTGTAACATTCAGAGAAGCAGTCTCTTCTCTCCCCCCATGGAGCACTGCTGAGGTTGAAGGGCTAGCCTTTTTGTTACTCGACCTAGAGGAATCCAAACCTGCTGCTGTTGACTCGATTCCAGCCCACAGCAGCCCTCTGCTGGGTTCCCAGGTTGTAAATCTCTACAGGACAAGGTTCATTTTCCCCCGGAGGAGTGACTTTGAAGCACTGACCTTTTGATTAACAGTTGTTGTTGTTGTTGTTATGTGCCGTTGAGTCGCTTGCGACTCATAGCGACCCTATGTACAACAGCTCTAAACTCTGCTCTGTCCTGTGCCAATCTCATTGCCTCTGACACACTCATCCTGATTGCTCCAGTCACCGAAACAATCCATCTCCCAGAGGGCCTCCCCCTCCTGCACCTGCCCTCCACCCTCCCAAGCATGATTTCCCTCTCCAAGGACCGATCTCTCCTTACAACATGACCAAAGTATGTCAGACGAAGCCTCAGAATCCTTGCCTCCAAGGAGCAGCCCAGTTTAACCCTCTCCAGGATGAATCTGTTTGTTTTCTTAGCAGTCCATGGCACCTTCAGCACTCTTCTGCAACACCAAAGCTCAAAAGCATCAATTCTCCTTCTATCCTCCTTGGTAATTGTCCAACTTTCTGATGCATAACAAGTGATTGCAAAGACCATGGTCTGTACCAGATGCACCTTTGTCTCCAGAGACACAACAGTACCACATGTTAATAAAATAACGTTAGCTTTGATCATTCTGTTTCCATCTGAGGTGACTTAATGATTAGGGAATTGCAGTGCTAACTGAAGGTTTTGTGGTTCGAATCTACCTGCTGCTCCATGGGGGAAATATTAGCAGTTGCCTCTCATGTGATTTACTGCCTCTGAAAACCCACTGGATGGACAGCTACAGGGCTAGTTCTGATTCGATGGTACACAACAACAACAACATTGTCCCACAAAACAAAAGAAGCCACGTGGAGGCAGACAGAAAGCAAGGACAGGATATGATGGGAGTTGAAGCTGCACCTGTGAGCCTGGGAAGATGTGGGGCCACCGGAAGCTAAGAGATGAGAGAGTCTTCCTGACACTATGAATTCAGACTCCCAGCCTCAGAACAGTGAGAATAATTTCTGTTGTTTAATTCCAGGTGTGTAGCTTTTTGTTACAGCAGCCCTAGGAAAAGAGAGCAGAGTTAACTGGCTACATGGCTCTGGGTGTCCTCAGCCTCGCTGGGTCTCAGTTTCCCTCCTCTGCAGGATTTCTGGTGTCTCAGATGCAATTCAATGCAGGGCCTGGAGTGGGTGCCCAGTAGATGCTGGCTGCACAGGGGATTCTCTGAGAGGGTGTGGTGAACGCAGTTGGCGTTGCATACCTTCCTGACATGACACAACACATGCGCTCCAGACGTACCCACCACACCTGCCTTCTCAGTGATGGGCCCTGTTCCTGTCTCAGCACCTTGTCTGACCTCCCCTCGTCCTGGCTTCCTGTTCTGATGTCTTGTTTATCATATAAATTTTCATCCTAGGGAAAGAGTGCTTTCTATTTTTTGCATAGGAGAAAAAATAATTGAAAAAGACTGTTCTTATACACCTCCAGGCCAAATGTGGCTGCCACTTGTTTTTGTACATGAAATTTTCTTGGACAGAGTCACACATTCATTTATGTATTTTCCATGACAATTTTGTATGTCAGGCTGTTTCCTTTCTCCATATCTATTTAGTCTGCATGCTGAGCAAATAATATTGGAAGCTGGACTATATGAAGAAGAATGTGGTATCATGATTGGAGGAAGATCCATCAACGACATGTATTATGCAGATGACAGCACCTTGTCTGATAAAAATGAAGAAAACTTAAAGCATTTGCCACAGATCAAAAATTATATCCTTCAATATATATTACATTTCAACATAAAGAAGACAAAAATTCTCACCACTAGACCAACAGGCAACATCATGATAGATGGAGAAAAGATCAAAGTTGTCAACTATTTCATTTTACTTGGATCTACAATCAACCCTCATGGTAGCAGTAGTTGAGAAATAAAAAGACATGTTGCATTGAGAAGAATCTGTGCTTTCAAGAACCTCATTAAAGTGTTCAAAGATCAAGGCTATAAGTTTAAAGACTAAGGTGTGCCTGATACAACTCATGCTATTTTCAGTTGCTTGGTATACATCTCAAAGTCAGACAATGAATAAGGAAGCCTGAGGAAGAATTGATGCCTTTGAGTCGTGCTGGTGAAGAGTACTGAGTCTCACATAGATTGCCAAAAGAACAAACAAATCTGTCTTGAAAGGAAGTAAAATCACAGGCTCCTTAGAGGCAAAAATGATGAAACTTTGTCTCACATAATTTGGGCATGTTGCCAAGAGAGGCCAGTCCTTGCTAAAAGACATCCTGCAGAGAAAGGTGGAGAATCAGAAAAGGAGAGAAAGAGCCTCAAATAGATGATCCGACATAGCGATTATGTCACTGGATTCAAGCATAGTGGAGATTATGTGCAGGATAGAGCAAGTTTCCAATCTGCTGTTCATAGGGCTGCTGTGAGTTTTAGTTGACTTGACTGATTGTGTCTGAAAAAAACAACAACAATATGACTGCTTCTAAGTCCCTGTGTGATACAATTGATTAAGGGCTCGTCTAGTAACCAAGAAGCTGACAATTGAAAATCCACAAAGTGGTACCTCAGAAGAAAAGCGTGGCAACCTACTTTAAGAAATCATGTCATATCCCATAGATGATAGTTCTATTCTGACACTAAAATCTCCTTTGAGCTACAACAGCAAAGGAAAGAAGTTGTAACAAAACCTGAACCCAGAAACCCACAATATTGACTATGTGTCATTTTAAAAGGTTGCTGACTTTCATCACAAATTTCAGACTATGCAATTTTGCAGGTATTATTTTATTACTTTTTTACAACAACCCTGCAGGAAAGTGAAGACTACTGTCGGGCCAAGCTTGGAGGTACAAACAACTTGCTCAGATCACACAATCAGGAGACAATTCACATTGGTTGGTGGATCTGAATGTGCCAATGCACCAGAAACTGAACTGATGGCAAACACAAAATGCAGGCCATGGGACTTGTTTCACAATGCAAACAGATACTAGGAGCACAGAGAAGCTCAAAAGAAGAGGGGAAATTGGGCCAGACAGGCCACACAAGACTCTGAAGAGGTGGAATCTGAGCTGAATCATTCAAAGGGAGAAAGGTCAGCTGGATTTGAGGTGGGGTGGTGGAGATGAGAGATGTGAAATAGCACTTGAAGGAAATCCACATGGGTGGGCTAGACAACTGAGCGAGGCAGGGTGGAGCCAGGGTGAGCTGCACTAAGCCTGTAATGGGGCCACAGGGAGGCAACCTGGAAGGCAATTCCATGACTTTCCCAAGGGCCAAAATGTTGGCACCAAGTCCCCTAAGGTCACAAACCACATGAACTTGGGTGAGCAATTTAACTTTCTCTGTCTCAATTGAGCAAACTGTAAAACGAGGACCCTTGTGGGCTTGCATGAGGATTAAAGGCACCGATATTTGCAAAGCACATTCAGTTGCACCTGACAAAAGCTAAGTGCTACAGAAGAAGGGTTTGGTAAGTAAATACAGAACACAAATAGGATTCAACTTCAGCAAATATCAGCTCCCAACTGCTGTGCCTTGAATGATTCACACACCGTTTGAAATTCACTGGGCATACCATGTGGTTAATTTAAACACTGCAGCAGAGTGGTGGACCTGGATGACATTTCAGTGAACACAAATTTTATTTTTAACTTTTAATTTTGGCACTTACAAGAACATTTAAAAATACTTTGATCGTTCCAAAGCAGCATCATGTGGCAACCAGGTCCAGGAGAAATCTTAAGTTCTAGGTTTGGTGTCTAAATGGAGTTTGCTTTGTGGCCTGGCTCTGGGGCACTGGCAGAGATGTCGCTGGTTCTACAGAGGTTGTCCAAGGCTGTGGAGGAAGATGACGTGGCAGGCCACTGACAGCCATGTGCCTGTCTGCTTCTCTTTACCCTGGAGGCCTGAGAGAGTGACCCCATGTCTTCTTCCTTCCAACAAACACATAAGAAGCACTTGCTTTCTGCCTGCTAGTATGGACATGGTGAAGGCTGTCCCAGATCTGACACTTTGAGAAACAGACAGTAAACACAGGCATAAAGACTTAAGCAAATAGCAGACTTTTCTTCTTTTATGAGGGAGACCTGGGTTTGATTCCTGGGCGATGCTCCTTATGCATAGTTACTGGTTCTGTCATTGGTTATGTGATTGCTGTCTCCAGGCTGAAGAGATTTCAGTGAAGCTTCCTAATTATGATGGGCTAGAGAAAGTCCTGGTGGACCACTTTCAAAAATCAGTCAATGAAAACTCCATACATAGACAAATAACTTAAATGTATTTTTGACACATTTCTTGAACCACATTAGGCCCCTTTATAAACCTGTGCCTCAGCCTTGAGATCTCTGTGGAGCAGGGGTCTGGCCCTGAGGGATTGCCTCAAATCTGACAAACTTAACAAAAGAAAAAAAGGGGAAGACACAGATAACTTGTTTAAGAAATGATAGATGTGATTTAAAGGCACCGCTATCTCGCACAGCTCCCTGCCAGCTGTATCCCGCCCAGTGCTTCTCCTCTGCTTAAGGCCCAGCCCCTTTCGCTCTTGCCCCTCACTCCGTGCCGAAGTGCCAACATGTCGGACAAACTGCCCTACAAAGTCGCTGACATCAGCCTGGGCTCTTGGGGACGCAAAGCCCTGGACATTGCGGAGAATGAGATGTCAGGCCTGATGCGCATGCAGGAGATGTACTCAGCCTCCAAGCCACTGAAGGGCTCCCGCATCGCCGGATGCTTGCACATGACCGTGCAGACAGCAGTCCTCATTGAGACTCTGGTCGCCCTGGGTGCTGAGGTCCAGTGGTCCAACTGCAACATCTTTTCTACCCAGGACCATGCAGCAGCTGCCATTGCCAAGGCTGGCATTCCAGTATATGCCTGGAAAGGTGAAACAGATGAAGAATACCTGTGGTGTATTGAGCAGACTCTATTCTTCAAGGACGGACCACTCAACATGATTCTGGACGATGGTGGTGACCTCACCAACCTTATTCACACTAAGTACCCACAGCTCTTGTTGGGTATCCGATGTATCTCTGAAGAGACCACGACTGGAGTCCACAACCTGTATAAGATGATGGCCAAAGGGATTTTGAAGGTGCCTGCTATCAATGTCAACGACTCTGTCACCAAGAGCAAGTTTGACAACCTCTATGGCTGCCGGGAGTCCCTCATAGATGGCATCAAGAGGGCCACAGACGTGATGATTGCGGGCAAGGTGGCCGTGGTGGCAGGCTATGGCGACGTGGGCAAAGGCTGTGCTCAGGCCCTGAGAGGTTTCGGGGCACGAGTCATCATCACTGAGATTGACCCCATCAATGCACTGCAGGCCGCCATGGAGGGCTATGAAGTAACCACCATGGATGAGGCCTGTAAGGAAGGCAACATCTTTGTCACCACCACAGGCTGTGTAGATATTATCCTTGGCCGGCACTTTGAGCAGATGCAGGATGATGCCATCGTGTGTAACATTGGACACTTTGATGTGGAGATTGATGTCAAGTGGCTCAATCAGAATGCTTTGGAGAAGGTGAACCTAAAGCCCCAGGTAGACTGGTACCGGCTGAAGAATGGACGCCACATCATCCTGTTAGCTGAGGGCCAGCTGGTCAACCTGGGCTGTGCTATGGGCCACCCCAGCTTTGTGATGAGCAACTCCTTCACCAACCAGGTTCTGGCACAGATTGAACTGTGGACCCACCCAGACAAGTATGCCATCGGGGTCCACTTCCTACCCAAGAAGTCGGACGAGGCAGTGGCTGAAGCTCACCTGGGCAAGCTGAACGTGAAGCTGACCAAGCTGACTGAGAAGCAGACCAAGTACCTGGGCATACCTGCTGATGGCCCCTTCAAGGCTGACCACTACCGTTACTGAAAGACAAACCTGTCCCTCGCCTCCCAACTGATGTCCCTGCTCCTCTCCTTCCAAGTGATGTCCCTGCCCAGGCTCCAGTTCTTTCCAAGAACAAATGGCACCAACCTTGAGCTTGGTTTTTCATTACCACCCTGCCCCTCCTGATTGACTCCCTGGGGCTGGTCACTCCTTTTGGGCCCCTCTCCCCCCACCATGTCCATCATACTGTTCCAGGTATGTCAGGGGACACTGAGGAACCTCTCCCAAAGTCCTTATGATGGTAGAGGTGTGAAGGAGACACCCACAGGGAAGCACATGGAAGTGCTTTCTCAGTCTGTAGACTGGCAGTGGCAACACCGATTCTCACCTGGCCTGAGGGCCTTTACTTGTGCTTGATTCACAGGTTCCTCAGCCCATAAAAGATTTTAAAAAAGGGGCATGGTGGAACTGTTAGAGTTTAATGCTCCTAGGCCTAGCTTAGTACTAGGCGTTTTCATAAGCTTGGCACAGGAAGGTTGGAACTTTTAATCCCTCTTTTATAGGGGTTAAAGCAGACATGTTTAGGGATGGCCAAAAGGAAGCAAGGGAAGTGACAGCCAGACACTGAGAGGGTCCAGTATAGTACAGGTCTACCTAACATGTTGGTTAACTTGGCTTATAATGTGTGAAGAGTAGGAAGGTGGGTTAATAAAAGTTTTGGTGCCTAAAATAAAAAAAAAAAGAAATGATAGATGTGACATCACAATAGAACCAGATGAAATTAAATTGCTAATATCACAGTACTATGTTGTTGTTAAAAAGCTATATTCTGATAAATTTGACAACCTCGAGGAAATGGTTAAATTTCTTGAAACTCATCCCCTAGCCAGATCAACAAGGACAGACGTAGAACACTTGAACAGATCCATCACTAAAGAAGAGATTGAAAAGGTCATAAACAAACTTCCCCATAAGCATCTGCTTCAATTTGATGGCAACTAACAACAATGAGGTTAATTTTTTCTTTTTAAAAAATTCATTTTAATGAACGTTTATAGAGATTTTAGATTTCCATTCATTTATTGTTGCACTTTTCTCTCTGCCCACCCTCCCCCCAGTTCGCTCTTCTCTTTGAAAAGTAAAAGAAAAAGTTTTTCATTGGGATCCAATCCCCCACTCCCCCCAGTACACTCCACTATGCAACCTTCATTCTGGACTCTTGTCATAACCATAATACCCAATCATATATCACTTTTAAACTGTTCTCGTCCTCATCTGTTTCAATGCAGTATACATTAATTTATCCAATTTTTCTCCGTTTCACCCCAACCCTCATGTCAATCCTATTCCACAACAGTGGCACTATGAGGTTGTGATTTCACTGAAAGTTTACAGAAAAGCTAGATTTTCTTCCATTCATTTTTGCACATTTTATCCCTCTCCTTCCTTTCCCCTACCCTTAGTTCACTTATTTAAAAATACATTCTTTCATTTTTGTACAATTACCTCCACCTCCCCAGTTCTAAGTACCCAGCAACAAATGAATGGTATAAAAACAAATGGTATAAAATATGGTATATTCACACAATGAAATACTGTGTAGCTGTAAATACTGAAAATACTGAAAAACAAGGAACTCATAAAATATTACACAAAATGGGTAACCCTGGAGGACATTATACTGAGTGAAATATCTCAGTCACAAAAGGACATATACTGCATAACACCATTGTTATAAAACAGGGGGTTGGGAGAAAACTAAGAAAAGTGTGGATAAATAATTAATACTGCATTGGAACAGATGAAGGAAAGAACTATTTAAAAGGAATATATGATTAGGCACTATACATATGGCAACGGCCCTGAATAAGAGGTACACTGCAATGAAGTTCTTTAAGCCACCCTGTTCATGTGCTTTGTTTTAACAGCCACAGGAAAAGGACAGCCCCCTTTCATTTATTCTGATGTGACCGCAGATATTCAGACATAGTCTTGGGGAAATCTACTGTGTTATCCTTCATATGTAACCAGCAGAGTGGCCTTGCCACAGTGTGATGACTGTGTACAGCCATCTTCATCCCTTTCCCATTAGCCCTTGGCCTTTGGCTTGTGGCTAACATTGCCTAGCATTCAGGAGCCCTCATTCCTGACCTTCCTATTGGAGTGCCTTTGTGAAGGAATTTTCAGAGTAGGCCCAGCCTGAGGCTCCAAGTTTGCATTCTCTCCCAGCACTCCCAACTCAACTCTAGGCACAGAGGTCCACGTGCCCACTTAGTCACTACCTGGATGTCAGCAAGGATGAGACAGGATGCTGAGAGCAGAGGAGAGGAAGAAGGAAGCCACCTCACAGCACCCCTGCGTGTCAGGATATTTTCCTGCACTATCGCATCTATACAACAACAACATCGCATCTATATCTTTACTATGCCATTGCGACTGATGCTATTGTGCCATTTTGCAGATGAGGAAAAGACATGGCTCTGAGAATTTATACAACCTGCCCAAGGCAAGACAGCTGGGGAGTGGCAGGACTGGAACCTGAGCTGTCTCTCCAAAGAGGTTCCTCAGGGGACTCTTCCCATCTTAACAGTCTCACCCTTAAATGCCCACACTGCTTCTCACAGGGAGGCATGACTATAAATATTTGTTCCAGTGCCTGTCAGACGCAGCATCTTGATGGACTGTATTTCCAAAATAAGAATTCCTGCCATTTTTCAAACCTTGCAGAGACTTTCCCGAGAAGGACAGTCCATATCTTTGCTATAAATACACATGGTGTCCAGGTTTGGTCCATTCCTCACATCTCTTTCTTTCTGAATCATCCATATTCTCTCCCTGATGTTATCTCCCCTGAAAGGTCTCTGATTGCCCAATGATAATGTCTTTGTCCCGTCTCTTCCTCCATCATATTCTTCATGTTAATGAATTGAATTGTGCCCTCCCTAGACTCTTGCCCTTTGTATTGCTGATGTTGTTAGGTGCTGTCAGGTGACATGCATCTATGAACATAGTGACTTCATGAACAACAGATCTGAATCATGTTCAATCCTTATCACTCCTGACACATTTGAGCCCATTGACGAAGTCACTGTGTCAATCTATCTCACTGAGAATCTTCTTCGCTTTCACTGATCCTCCACTTTTCCAAGAATAATGTCCCTGTTCAAGAAATGGCCTCTTTACAAGGAATAGCACCATGCCCAATGTATGTTTTATCATCGTTGCCTCCAAGGAGCGCCCTGGCTACATGCTCTCAAAGACATATCTATTTGTTCTTTTGGCAGTTGATGGGATATTCAGTACTCTTCTCCAATACAATTCAAAGACATCAGTGCTTCTTCTCTAATCATCAGTATTCATTGTCCAGCTTTCAGATGCATAGCTAGTGATTAGAAAAACCATGACTTGAATCAGGCACACCTTTAAATGATATCTTTAAACTGACATCAGTACTCTTCAGGACTCTGGAGAAATCCCTGACAGTAGATCTCAATGCAATACATCTTCTGATATCCTGACTGCTGGTACCAAGGGTGTTAATCATGCATCTAAGCAAGAAGAAATTATTGACTACTTCAACCTTTTCACCATCTTTCATGATCTTGCCTATTGGCACAATGGTGAGGACTTTTCTTTTCTTGATGTTGAGATGTATTCCATATTGAAGGCTGTAATCCTTGATTTTCTGCAGCAAGTATTTGAATCAGCAAGCATAAGAGATTGTGTTAACTGCATAACACAGTCTGTTGATGAGTTTTCCTCCAGTCCTGATGCCATACTCTTCTTCATAAAGCCCACCTTCGTAAACAATTTTCTCAGCATACAGATTAAATAGTTATGGAGAAAGGATACAGCCCTGTTGCACATTTTTCTTGATTTTAAACCATGCAGTGTTCTCTTGCTCTGCTCAGAAAACATCTTTTTGGTCTAAGTATAGATTTTATATAAGCACAGCTAAGTGTTCTGGAATTCCCATTCCATATGTGTGGATGTAATTTTGTTTGTGAATGAGGCCACTTCAGTATAGGGTGTGTCCTAAATCTAATCACATCTGAGTTCTAAGGAGCAGTATAGATGCAAAGACAAAAACTCAAAACTCATTGCTGTCTAGTTGGAACACTCATAACTGACCTTCAGGCTACCTTCCAAGGTTAGAAATCACCCAGGGAGAGATTGTCCATCTTTCTCCTGAGGAACTGTTGGGCATTTAAACCACCAGACAGGTGTCACTGTTAGATTAGTAGAACAACCCTCTAAGTGCTATGCCGCCAAAACTCTCTGGACACACATACAAGCAAGCACAAGCAGGAAGGGAGCTGAGAGGAGACAGATGCCATGTGATCACCAAGGACTGAGGATTCTGGAGCTACTGAAGCTGAAGGAGACAAAGAGTTTCCTCTCAGAGCCAATAGACAGAAAACCTTCTGCTAGAGGCAGTGCCTTAAATCAGATTCTCAGCCTCCAAAATATGGATAAGTACTCATCTGTTAACTGAAAAGTTTGTTGTTGTTGTGTACCAGCTGGTTGGAAGTGCCTCATAGCTGACCTTCCAGCGGATTTCCAGAGGCAATAAATTACGCAAGTGATAGCCTATTTTTCTCTTGCGCAGCAGCTGGTGAATTTGAATTACATGTCTTCAGGTTGGCAGTGCAACTGCTGACCACTAAACCAATACGACTCCCTCGATAAAGATTACAGCTTTGGGAATCTTATAGATCAATTATACTCTTTTTAAAAGGTTGTTGTGAGTTGAAAGTGACTAGATAGTGAGAAATTTGTGAGAAAAATATATTTTCATTCTTTAAAATTGCTTTTGGTATTAGTCTTACAGCAGCACTGGGAAGCAGGGCTTTGAACCTGTTCTTTTGGTTCAGTTATGGACATGAAATGAAACTAATAAACTAATTTTTTTAAAAGATGTGAGTGTACTAGAATGATAACAAGAATGGGAAAATTGCAGGGAGCCTTAGTGGCTTAAGGTAAGAGATTGTGCTTCCAATGCAAAGGTACGTGGTTTGAATCCATCAGTTGCTACTTGGGAGAAAGATGGGTAATCTACTTCTGTGTGATTTACTGACTCTGAAAATCCATTGGAGGATCAGCTATGGGTTGGCTCCAACTTGATAGTACACAGTAACAAGAAATCCTCCTAGAACTTCATCTCTCTCTTAGAAAACAAGGACAAGCTTGTGGGGATTTTATGGCAACCAAAATATCTTGACAGGCAGAGTAGGAAACAACAGTGCCCAGCTCAAAGATGGTAGCCAGTCTTTGAATGTGTGGCACTGTGCATAGTCCTGAAAATAATTTCCTGCAGTAGGGCTCCTAGAAGGCTGACAATGCCTTTTCTGAGTCTCCCACTCCAGGGTTTCAACCCATAATTTTTTCCATTCTGGTACACTGATATTTTATAAATTAAGCAAGATCTTTTCTGATTTTTATGTCAGCCATGACTGAACCTATTTGAAGCCCTCTTAGTAAGACACAATTCAACCCTGTTTTATTTTTTCCTCATAGAACTTATCATCATTAGATAATTACATTATGAATATCATTCACTTGTTTGTTTACTACTTTATTGTTATGTCTGCTAGAATGTAAGCCCCAGGAGGACAAATGTACCTGTTTTTATCACTGAATATTATTGTAGTTAATGTGCCATTGAGTCAACTCTGACTCATAGCTTCCCTATGCACAGTAGCTTTGAAGGCTGCTCTATCCTGAGTCAATCTCACTGTCTCTCCATAGCTGATATCCAAGCAGATATATGCACACCCATGTTTATTGCAGCTTTGTTCACAATAGCAAGGAGTTGGAAACAACCTAAGTGCCCATCAACAAACGAATGGCTAGAGAAGCTGTGGTATATTCGCACAATGGAATACTATGCTGCATTAAAAAACAAGGAACTCATGCAATATTATTCAAAATGGTTGACTCTGGAGAACATTATGCTGAGTGAAATATCCCAGTCACAAAAGGACAAATATTACATGATGCCACTGTTGTAGAATGGGACTGTCCTTGGGGTTGGGGAGAGACTGAGTAAGATGGGTTCAATAATGTATACTGCACTGAAACAGAGGAGGGAGAAAACTGTTTAAAAGAGATATATAACTAGGTATTTCTGTCATCACAGGAGACTAGAGCGAGGGCTACATGGTGGAGGGGACCTGGGGGAGGGTTTGTAAAACAATGAAAGAATCTTTTCTTTTACTTTTCCATAATTTTTGGACTCATGTACTTATAACTTGCTAGTCAAATTTGTGTCTTCTAGGTTGCAACACCCCCATGATACATCTTCAAGGATATGAACATGTACGGCCAAGCCCAATCAATAAGAGTGCATCTAAATTCCAAAATCAATCTCCATAATAGTCTATGTATTTCCTACTGCCAAAGGGGCCCTTTAGAGTAGTGAGAGAAGATCTTCACCCTGAAACCCACAGCGTCCCTTTTCAGCAGGAAGTAGCTAAGAGAATACGCCATCCCCTTTTCCTTATGACTCAGGGTGAAGTCTCTCTCAGGGAGGAGTGATAGGGAATGGCAAAGGACACACTGACAAAGAAGATTAATCAGAACTGGCTTTGACAAGCACTGTGGCATTTGGACAAGAACAAACTGGAAGGAGGGTAGAGAGAATAGTGCAACAATGAATGAATGGAAGCCCAAAATCTCTGTAAATGTTTATGAAAATGAATAAAATATAATTATAGAAAAAAAAATCTCACTGTCTCTGATTCATCTACCACCCTTCTTTACCTCAGTTACTGTGTCAAACTATCTCATCTGGGTTTTTCTCCTGCACTGTCCTTCCACCTTTCCAAGCATGATATTCCTCTCCAAAGACTATTTCTTCCTGGCAACATGCCCAAAATATGTGAGATGTAGCTTCAAAATCCTTGCCTCCAAGGACAACTTGGTTTCACCCTTTCCAGGCCTTTCCATCCTTTCTGGAGAGGTCCCTGACAGTATATTTTCCTAATGCAATTTGTCTTTTGATTTCCTGACTACTGGTGCCATGAGTGTTGATTGTGGAGCCAATCAAGCAGAAATTGTTACCAATATTAGTCTCTTTTCCATCTATTTTGGTGCTGCCAAATGGCCATTTGGTTAAAATCTATGTCTTCTTGATGTTGAGTTTCAATCTACATTGAAGACTGCAATCCTTGACCAGCAGCAAATGCCTCAGGTTCTCCTCAGTTTTGGCAAGCAAGGTTGTGTAATCTGCATAGAGCAGGTTGTTGATGAGTCTTCCTCCAATCCTGATGCCACATTTCTCTTTAAAAAGTCTAGCCTTGCCTTTCTACGAAGGTGGCACCAAAAGTGAAGAAGGAAGTCCCTGCCCCTCCCAAAACTGAAGCCAAAGCAAAGTCACTAAAGGCCAAGTAAGCAGTCCTGAAGGGCATCCCCAGCCAAAAAAAAAAAAGAAAAGAAAAAAGGAAAAAAAAGATCCACACGTCACCCACCTTCTGGTGGCCTAAGACGCTGAGACTCCGAAGGCTGCCCAAATACCCCCAGAAAAGCGCCCCAGAAAAAACAAGCTTGACCACTATGCCATTATCAAATTTCTCCTGACCACTGAGTCAGCCATGAAGAAGATAGAAGATAACAACACACTTGTGTTCACTGTGGATGTCAAGGCCAACAAGCACCAAATTAAAGACTTTCTCAGAGCCTCAAAATGAATAAACATAGTTAATATTCTGAATTTGGACTCTAGTTTCCAAAACTAGGTGACAATAAATTTCCATTATTATATTAACTACTATCAAGTAGATTCCATACAGCTTGTCATGTTCTATTACAGTGGTCCTAGGAATGAATATATTATGCTTCCAAAGAAAGAGCAAATGGAAACTAGAAAGAAAAGATCTTGCTGTTAGGTGCTGCACAGTCAACTACATCTCTTAGAAACCCTATGGTCCTGGGCCACCCTCGTGGTCTCTGCCATGCTTCAGCTCAATGGTATAGTCACCTTTTGTTGAGGGTTAACCTCTTTTTTGCTCTCTACTTTTCCCAGCACACTGTCTTTTTCTGAGGACTGGCCTCTCTTGAAACATGTCTAGTGTATGTGAAGTAAAGTTTCACTATCTTTGCTTTTAAGGAGCCCACTGCTTGTACTTCTTCCAAACAGATTTGTTTGTTCTTTCGGCAGTTCATTCAATAGTCTTCTCTAATACCACAATTCAAACACATCAGTTCTTCAGCCTTCCTTATTTATTGTCCAACTTTCAGATGCATAGGAAGTGAAAATGCCATGGGTTGGAATTAAGTGCACCTCAGTCTTTAAGCTAATATATTTTCTCTTTAGAACTTTGGAGAGGTCCTTCGCTATAGATTTTTCTCAATGCAAAATGTCTTTTGCTTTCTTGACTGCTATTACCATGAATATTGATTGTGGATCCAAGTAAAATGACATCCTTGATAACTCCAATCTTTTCTCCACATCATAATATTGTTTATTAGTCCATTGGTGAGGATTTTTAGTTCCTGTTGAATTGTAATCCATATTGAAGGCTCTAATATTTTATCATCTTTTATAAGTATTTCAAATTTTCTATTTCTGTAAGCAAGTTTTTATTATCTGCATAATGCAGATTATTCATCCAAACCTGATATGACTTTCTTCATAATCCAGCTCCTGGAATTATATTTTTCAGTATACAGATTAAATAGAAATGGAGAAAGGATACAACCCTGATACACACATTTCCTGATTTTAAACTGTGCAGTGTTCCTTTGTTCTGTTTTGACAACTACTTCTTGGTTTATAAATAGGTTTTACATGAGCATAATTCAGAGTTCCAAGATTTCCATTCTTCTTGCGTTATCTATGATTTATTATAACCAGTACAGCCTTTACATAGTCAATAAAACATAATCAAATATCTTTCTGGTATTCTCTACTTTTAGTCAAGCTCTACCTTGTTCTACTACCTCTGAGGAATTTAGTATGGATTTCTGGCATGTCTCTGTTAATGGACTGTTACAGTAATTTCTTCATTATCTTCAGCAAGATTTTATTTGCATGTGATATTAATGATGTTGCTTTATAATTTCCATGCTCTATTAGATCATTATATCTATTTTTTTAACTGGGAACAAATATATATCTCTTCTATGTATGACCAGGTAGCTGTCTTCCAAATTATTTGGGATGTGAGCACATCCAGGGTATATTTGTATTTTCACATGTCTCAATTGATATACCATTAGTTCCTGGGGTCTTATTTCCTGTCAGTTCTTTCACTGCAGCTTGAACTCCTTCTCTAATTAACACTGGTTCCATCTGCTACTTCCTGAAATGTTTCAGTGTATTTCTTCCACTGACACACCTCTGGATCATAAGAGGTGATACCTCTGAACTGGCTCACATCTCAGAGGCTCAGCCACTACTTGGAAGAGTAGAAACTATGACCTAATTGGGCATTCCAGCTTCAATTCCTTGCTGTCCCAGGTCAGACAAGTTTTTTTCTATTTCCCATAGAATGCATTTTTATTTTATCCTAATTTTATACTTGTTTGTTGTATAGTTTTGTCTTGTGGTTATGGCATTTTTCCCTGTCACTTTGTCTTAATATGGTGACTTGTATGTTGCTGTGATACTGGAACTTATGCCACTTGCTTTTCAAGTACCAGAAGAGTCACTCATAGTGGCTAGGTTTCAGCAGAGCTTTCAGACTAAGACAGACTAAGAAGCAGGACTGGCCATCCACTTCTGAAATAACACCCCTCCAAAAATCCCATGTATAGCAGAAGAACTTTGTTCAACATAATGTGGGAAGATGAGGCACTCAGGTTTGAAGACACTCAAAAAATGAACAAAAACAGATGCAAACATCTATTAATATTTGGGATGTGCAATGTATGAAGTATGACTCTAGGAAAATTTCAAGTTGTAAAAAATAAAATGGCGCATAAAATGATAGACATCCTAAGATGGATATTGATGATATTGGCAATTTTAAGCCAGACAATCATATTGTTTATAATATTATGAATGACAAATTGAATAGGAACGATGTCACATTCATTATCAAAAGAACATTTCAAGAACTATCCTGAAGTACAATACTGTGAACGATAGGGTACCTCCTACATGCTTAAAGGAAGACCTGTTGATAAAACAACTATTCAGATTTCAATCATTCAAATGCACCAACCACTAAAGCCAAAGATGATGAAATTGAGGAAGAATAGATGCCTTCGAGTTGTGATGCTGGAGAAGAGTGCTGAACATACCATAGACTGCCAAGAAAACAAATAGGTCTGTCTTGGAGAGGGTGAAACCAGATTGCTCTTTGGAGGCTAGGATTTTGAAGCACTGCCTCACTTACTTTGGGCACATGGCCAGGAGAGATCGTTCCTTGGAGAAGGGCATTATGGTCGGAAGGATGAAGGGACAGCACAGGAGAAGGAGACTCTGGAGAATACGGATTGATACAGTAACTGGGGTGATTGGGGTTGGTGTGTCAGATTTAGTCAGACTGGGTCAGGACAGGGAAGGGTTCAGAGATGCATAGGGTCGCTGTACATCACAAGCGACTCAATGACACATAAAATAACATACTATGACATATTTGGAAGCAGGAGTGGCATTCACTTCCTAAATAACATGCCTCCAGAAACTCTGTGAACTTTGATAAATGTCAATAGTCGTAAAGGGGCTTCAGGCCTTTTGTTCGTAGGGTCACTATGAGTTGTGCTCAACTTGAAGGCAATCAACAATAACAACCACCAACATTTGCAGTCTGAAATTGAACATCCAATCAAGATACATTAATAAAAATTAGTGACTTGAATGCAAAAGTTGGAAACAGAAGGACCAGTAGTTGGAAAATATGGCCTTGGTGACAGAACTGAGGCCGGAGATTGATAAAATTTTGTACCATCAAGGATTTCTTCATTACAAATATATTTATGGCAATAAATGATGAAGAAGTTCAATATTAGCAGTCAAAACAAGGCCTGGGCCTGACTGTAGGACAAGTCATCAATTACTCATATACAAGTTCAAATTGCATAGTTGAGTTTGAAGTTAAAGAAAATTAAAATAAGTTCACTCAAACCAAAATATCACTGCAAGCCAATCCTTCCTGAGTTTAAAAGCCATCTCAAGACGGTTTGATGCATTTGATGGATTAAATATGAATGACCAAAGACTAGGCAAGATTTGAGACAACATCAAGAAAGAACATAATACTTGCTTTATCCCTTTCATATTAGGGCCAACTTAAGAGATATTATAGATTGAGTAGCCGTGAGTCATAGGCAACACATAACAACAACAACAAAAGAGATGAACAGAAGATATCATAGGGCAGCTGGAGATAAAGCAAGTATTATAATGATATGTTCAGAGTTGGAGTTAGAAACCAAAAGGAAAAATATTTCAAGCATTTCAAGTTCAGAGATCAAATTCAAGACTTAAGTTGCAATACTGAAGGATTCTATGGGCAAAATCTTGAATAACGCAGGTAGCATCAAAAGCTGAGAAGAATACGAGAGTTACCATACCAAAAAGAATTTATCAACACTGAATCATTTCAGGAAGAAACATATGATTAAGGTTCTTGGTAAACACATTCCTGCTCAACATTTTCATTTCAGCAATGTGGAGACCGTTACTGAATGAGAATGAAGCTTAGCATGCATACCAAAATGGGATTCTAACACCACTCAAGAAGCTGAGTTATTGGAGTGTAGGAGTAGAAATACTTATAAACACCTTCATCCAGTGTGCCCAGAACATTTTCTATGGGAGTCTCTGTTGAGGAAGGTTTCTGAAGTTATAAATACTAATGAGAAGAGACTGCTTATCTTTCTCCTTTGGAGTAGCTTAGGGATCAAAATCACTGAAATTTCAGTTAGCAGTCCATCAGGATACATCAGCAGGCTTCCTTTCTACAATCTTAGCAGGTAGAACAACTTTTTAAGCCATTTTTAAAAACATTCTCATTATTAATTTTAATGAAAATTTATAGAGACTATGGATTTCCATTCATTCATTGTTGCACTTTACTCCCTGCCCACCCCTCCCACTTTTATAGACAAGTTTGACAGGAAAATGAGGTTCAGAGAGGTTGAGTGACTTGCCCATAGTCATTCAGCTGGTAAATGGTGAAGATTAAAATTAAAATGGGTTACTCAAAGGCCTGAACAATTAACCATTATATTTTTCATTATGTTGTCATTTTTTTGAAGGAGAAAGGGAATCGCTTTAAGAAAAAAGAACTAGCAGTAACCTTTAATGAACTCTTATTTAAATAACTTGAAATAACCTCTCCTTCATTTAAAATGCATCTGGATTCCAAATGAATTCATATAGACAGCACTGGATGAGATTAGGTACCTGGAGTTCTGGGTCTAGAACTGAGAAGGTAATGAATGTGCTACCAGGATATGGAACTGGAATGCTAGTATATTGTTGGTGATAATATGAAATGGAAGGCCTGTTATGGAAGAAATTGTGGCAGTTAAACATATAAGTACCAGAACAAAATAAGTTGTTGTAGAGCTAATTCAAACCCATTCTGACCCTGTGCATGTCAGAATAGAATTGTACTCCACACAGTTTTCTATGGTCAACTTTTCAGAAATTGGACTTTTCTTTTTAGATGCCTCCAGGTAGACTTGAACTTCTAGTGTTTCAGTTAGCAGCTCAACACATTAACCATTTGTACCACTCAGGGACTAACTCTATCTACCCTGTTGCTGTATACTGTTGAGTTGGGACCAACACATAGCTGACCCTCCAGTGAGTTTTCAGAGGCAGTAAATTGCATGTAAATTGATTGCTCATCTCTCTCTCATGGAGCAACTGGCAGAGTCAAACTGCTTGCCTTTGGGTTGACAGTGTAATTCCTTACCATTATGCCACCAGAGCTTCCTATATCTACTCTGTTGTTGTTGTTGTGTACTGTTGAGCTGGAACCAACTCTAGCTGACCATATCGTGGGTTTTCAGAGGCAGTTAGTCTCACAGGAGGAGACTGCCAATCCTTCTCCCATGAAGCACCTGTGAATTTGAACTGCATGCCTTTCGGACTGCAGTGCAGCTGCTTGTCACTAGGCCAGCAATTCAATATTAGGTGAAAACTACAACAACGAGCGTAGCACTCATTAAAAAATGAAGAGATTTTCTTCATAATCACCAAAACCTTCTCAGTATTAAATGAATCTCATTAATTGATACCTAGAAGAGAAGCTCAAATGTGTTATGGTGAGCAAAAGACGTACATTCAAAGCAACATATCATTGTTCTTGGGTGCTGTCAATCTGTTTCTGACTCAGCAACCCTCTGTACAATAGATCCACGGTGACAGCTACCTGCCAGTCCAACTCATTGAAGATCTCCCTCTTTTCTGTCTACCTTCTACTTTACAAAGCACGATGTCCTTCTCCAGGAATCAGCCCCTCCTAACAGGTACTTTGAGAATGTAAGGTGAAGTCTTTATTATCTTCACTTCTAAGAAGCATTCTGGCTGTACTTTTGAGGATTATTTTTTAATTCTCCTCACAGTTCACAGTATATCCACTATTCTTAGTTAATACCCTGTTGATTAGGAGAGGAATCATGCTTGGAAAGGTGGAAGGCCAATGAAAGAAAGGACAATCCTCAATAAGATGAACTGACATGGTGACTGGAGCAATGGCCTTAAGTGTTGGAGGTGATAAGGACAACACAGGAAAGGACAGGGTTCAGATCTATTATTCGTTGGGTCACTGTCGTACTCAACTCAATGGCACCTAACAACAACAATATCAATTAACACTATCCTTCAAATATATCAACACTTCTTCAGACTTCTTTATATCACATATTGTTTTAACATAGATATATTGTTGTTGTGTGCCATTGAGTTGGATTCGATTAATAACCAACCCTCCAACAGGTTTTAGAAGCAATATAAATGGCATGGGAAGAGATTGCCCATCTTTCTCCCATGGGGTAGCTGGTGAGTTTGAACTGCCTGCCATTGAGTTGACAGGGCAACTGCTTATCCACAAGTCCACCAGCTGTTGTTGTTGTTAGGTGTCTTAGAGTCCATTTTAACCCACAATGGATCGTTTAGAACAATGAATCTGACCCTCATCCTATCCTGAACCATCCTCACCATTTCTGATATGCTCAAGCCCATTTTTAGTCATTATGTTAATCCATCTTATTGGGTGTTGTCCTCTCTTCTTCTGAACCTTCACTTTTCCAACATGATTTTATTTTCCAAGGACTGTCCCCTCCAGACAATATGCCCAGAGTATGTGAGACAAAGTTTGATGTGAGACACTGATTCTAAGGAGCACACTGGCTTCACTTAATCCAAGAACAACTTGTTTGTTCTTTTAGCAATCCATGGGATATTCAATACTCCTATTCAACACTACAAAGGCATCTCTTCTTCTGTCCTTATTCATTGTCCAAAAATCAGGTGCATAAGAAGAAATGGAACATATAATGGTTGAATCATGAGTACCTTACCCTTTACATAAATATTATTATTCTTTTGCTCTTTGGAGAGGTCTTTGGTGGAAGATTTGCTCAAAGCAACATAACTTGATTCCTGACTATTGTTAACATGGATGTTGATTGTGGATCCAAGTAAAATGAAATCCTTAGCAATTTCAATCTTTTATCCCATTCCAAAGAAAGGTGACCGAACAGAGTGTGGAAATTATAGAACAATATCATTAATATCACTTGCAAGCAAGAGTCTGCTGAAAATTATCCAAAAACAATTAGAGCAATATGTCAACAGAGAACTGGCAGATGTGCAGGCTGGGTTTAGAAAAGGTCATAGTACTAGGGATATTATAGCTGATGTTAGATGGATTTTGGAAGAAAGCAGAGAATACCAGAGGTCTATCTATGCTTCATTGACTATGCAAAGGCTTTGACTGTGTGGATCTCAACAAGCTATGGCTGACTCTGAGAAGAATGGGAATCCCAGAACATTTGATTGTGCTTATGCGAAACCTATACTTGGAGCAAGAGGCAGTCATCAGAACAGAGCAAGGAGGCACTACATGGTTCAAAATCAAGAAGGGGGTCCATCAGGGATGTATTTTGGCTGCATACCTTTTCAATCTGTATGCTGAACAGATCAACCGAGATGCTGGCCTGAATGAGGAGGAATGTGGCATCAGGATTGGTGCATCAACAACCTGCATTATGCAAATGATACACCCTGCTCGCTGAAACTGAGGAGGACCTGAAGCACTTGCTGCAGAAGGTCAAGGACTGCAATCTTCAATACGGACTGAAGCTCAATATCAAGAAAACAAAGATTCTCACCACTGGACTAATTGGCAGCATCAGTATGGATAGTGAAGAGATTGAGATAGTTAATAATTTTCGTTTGCTTGGCTCCACAGTCAACAGTCTTGGTACCAGCAGCCAGGAAATCAAGAGACAAATTGCACTGGGAGAATCAGCTGTAAGGGACCTCTCCAGAATACTGAAGAGCAACGACATCAGGATGGAGACTAAGCCTGATCCTGGCTATAGTCTTTGCAATTATGTGCTATGCATTGGAGAGTTGGACAGAGACTAGGGATGAGAGAAAGAGAATTGATGCCTTTGAGCTGTGGTGCTGGAGAAGAGTGTCGAATATACCATGGACTACTAGGAGAACAAACAGGTGTGTCCTGGAGAAGGTAAAACCGGACTGCTCCTTGGAGTCAAGGATTCTGAAGCTTTGTGTGACATACTTTGGGCATGTTGCAAGGAGGGACTGGTCCTTGGAGAGGGACATCACGTTTGGAAGAATGGAGGGACGGTGAAGAAGAGGAAGACCTTCGATGAGACGGATTGATTCTGTGACTGGGGTGGTGTGAATGAGTGTATTGGAAACGGCAAGGTTGGTACAGGATAGAGGAGTGTTTAGGGTTCTTGTACATAGGGTCGCTATGAGTCACAAGCAGCTCGATGGCACATAACACAACAACATCCATCTATCATGATGCTGCCTATTGTACCAGTAATGAGAAATTTTGTTTTCTTGATGTTGACATGTAATCCATATTGAATGCTGTGGCCTTTGACCTTTTGGAGCAAGCCATCTCTATATCATAGATTGTTGACAAATTTTCCTCCAAACCTGATGCCACATTCTTCTTCATATAGTCCAGCTTCTTGAATTCTTTTCTCAGCATACTAATTAAATAAGTATGGGGAAAGGATACAACTCCAATGCACACCTTTCTGATTTTAAACCACACAGTGATCCCTTGTTCTGTTTAGATAACTGCTTTGGTTTCTGTATAAATTTTAAATAAGTAAAATTAAATGTTCTGGTATTCCTGTTCTTCTCAATGTTAGTCATAATTTTTTGCAAAATGAGGTCATCAGAGATGACTGAAATATCATGGCTTAGATCAGGTGCACCTCAGCCCTCAAAGTAACATCTTTGCTTTGTAATACTTTTATGAAAGCTTTTGCAGCTATTTGCCCAATACAACTTGATTTCTTGACTATTGCTTCCATAGGCATTGATTATAGATACAAGTAAAAGAAAATCTTTGCCAGCAGTCATCTTCCCTGTTTATTGTAAAGTTTATTAGTCAATTTGTGGGCTACAGGACCCCATTTATATAACATCATGGCAAAGACAAATCTGTATCAATGAGTGCTGGGAATGAGGGAATTGAAAAGAATTGGCAACAAAATACTCAAAGGTGAATTGGAGTTAGGGACTGCTCAGTATCTTGATGCTGGCAGTGGTTATAGAGCTATCTACACTTGTCAGAAATGGAGAGTTCTGCTGCATAAACCTTCTGCCTTAATGAAAAAGCAAAAAATGCCTTCTGGAGTATTTGACTTGCCTCAGGCTCCAGGAACATCTCAGGAAAACACTCTGCCTGGGCCTCTTTAGGCAGCCCAGGGCTGATGGGTCCTCACCACGCCTCTCCCACCTGGCTATCTAGCTATCACCACCCTGAAGTGAGGAAGGAGGCTGTTAGCATGGGTGTTCCTCAGTTGTCACCCTGGGTCACAGGGCAATGGGATTTTGTGGATTTCTTGTGCAAAGACCTATTGTGTTACTCACTCTTTCTTATATTGTTTAAGGTGAGGAGGGCAGTGTGTCCTCAAACCTTCATTCAGGGAATAGCACCGGATGACTGTGCACTCCTGCACATGCTGTCAGGACTCAGAGATCTAGAATGCTTCCAATATTACCTAATCATGCAACGATCAGTTCCTAGATACCCTACGCCTGTCCTTTATTTTAAAACATCACAATCTGTGGAGTGGTGATATAAGGCAAGAAAGAATCTCTGCTGAAGGCTTGAAGGTTGCTGTTATGTGATGCCGGGTTGACTTCAACTCATAGTGACCCTACACACAACAGCTCTGAACCCTACTCTATATTGAGCCAACTTCATAGTGTCTGACACACCTCATTACTCCAGTCACTGTGTCAATCCATCTCATCCATGGTCTTCCTCTCTTGCACTGTTCCTCCACCCTTCCAAGCATCATGTACCTCTTTAAGGACTAGACCCTTCTTGCAATATGTCCAACCCATAGCTGACACTCCAGAGGGTTTTCAGAGGCAGTAAATTGCTCAGGAGGAAATGGCCTTTCTTTCTCCTGCAAAGCACCTGGTGGATTATAAATGTTTTCGTTGGCAGCCCAACTCCTTACCACTAAGCCACTGGAACTCCCTAGTATGAGCTAGGTATTGGAGATTCAGTCAGGAGTAGACACAGATCAGCCTATTTGCATGCTCCAAAAACCATTTCAATGTGTCCCCTCCAGCCTTTGGTCCTCCACATAATAAGCATGGCAGCACCATCTCCCCTATTCAGTGTCCAGCAGGGCCTGTAATGGATTTCAGGATAAGTCTCAAAACACCCAGCTTCTCTCCAAGCCTGTGACAGTTGAGGTTCTGTTTCAAAAGGGCACACTTCAGTGGCTATCTTTGTTCTATTCTCCGCAGAACCATCCCTCGTTCATTCTCTCCTGAATCATTCCCATCAGCTCTCAAACATTTTGTGCTCTTTTATTTAAAAAAAACCAAAAAAACCCACCAAAAAACCCAACCAAAAACACCCCGATGCCCAACACGCACATACACACACACACACACACACACA
>NW_006400038.1:924783-940414 GCF_000299155.1 Elephantulus edwardii
ACACACACACACACACACACACACACACACACACACACACACACACCTGCTTAAATATCAGGCCACTCCCATTGCTCCATTTCTCTGTTTTTCCATTATGCCTACAATTCTTTCCTATAGTACTTATTCACTATAGTGGACAGCAGAATTTCAGGCATTGTAACAGCCTTGATAGCAGGAATTTTGCAAAATATTTTATGTTATAAAGTTAGCAGGCGAGGAAGTATTAAAATAAGATGGGAAGAGTGTGCAGAATCATTTTACCAAAAGGAATTGGCAGACACAGAAGAATTTAATGAAACAATGTATGAACTGTGGTGATGAGGGAAGAAGTTCAAGCTGTTCTGAAAGAAATGGTAAAAAACAAGTCCCCAGGAATTGACAGCATACCAAATGACATATTTCAACAAACAGATGCTGCCCTGGACATGTTCACCAAGTTGTGCCAAGAAATTTGTAGGACAAGTACCTGGCCTACCGACTGGAATGCTCCCATTCCAAAGAAATGTGACCCGAGAGAGTGTGGAAATTATCAAACAATATTATTACTACCATCTGTAAGCAAGATTCTGCCGAAAATTATCCAAAAATGACTGGAATAGTACATCAGCAGAGAACTACCGGAAGTGCCGGCTGTGTTTAGAAGAAGTCATGGTACTAGGGATATTACAGCTAATGTTAGATGGATCTTGGTTGAAAGCACAGAGTACCAGAGGAATATATATCTGTGTTTTTTTCACTATGCAAAAGCTTTTGACTGATGATAAAAAAAACCTGTGGCTAACTCTGAAAAGAATGGGAATCCCAGAACACTTGATTATGCTTATACGAAACGTATACTTGGACCAGAGAAAGTCATAAAAACAGAGCAAGAAAACACTGTATGGTTCAAAATTGAGAAGGGTGTATGCTGAGGCCTGTGCTGATAAAGGTTAAGAGTAGCACCCCATGTATCCAAACTTTAAATTACACAATGTGTTTACCAGCCATGGATTAAGGCAGACCAGAGGGCTGGCGACAAGATAGTGTAATGGACAGTTAGGATAATGAGGACCAACTTTCAGCTCTCTGATGCATAGCAAGTAATTGTGAAGATCATGGTGTGGATTAGGCACACCTTAGTCTTTAGATTGACATCGTTGTTTCTTGGTACTCTGGAGAGGTCCCTGACAGCAGATAAACCTAATGCAATTGGTCTTTTGATTTCCTGACTGCAGGTGCCAAGAGTGTTGATTAAGGATCCGAGCAAGCGGAAATTGTTAACAACCTTAATCTCTTCTCCATCCATCATGGTGCTGCCAATTGGCCCAGTAGTGAGAATCTTAGTCTTGATATTGAGCTTCAATCCATATTGAAGACTACATTCCTTGACCTTCTGCAGCAAGTGGCTCAGGTCCTCCCCAGTTTTAGCAAGCAAAGTTGTGTCATCCACATAACGTAGGTTTTTGATGAGTCTACATCTAATCTAGATGCCACATTTATCCTCATAAAAGCCCAGCCTCCAATTGATGTACTCTGCATATAGATTGAAAAGGTATGAAGACAGGATGCATCCCTGACACACTCCTTTTCTGATTTTGAACCATGCAGTGTTTCCTTGCTCTGTTTTGAGGATTGCTTCCTGGACCAAGTATAGGAATCAAGTGTTCTGGGATTCCCATTCTCTTCAGTGTTAACCACAATTTGTTGTGATCCACACAGTCAAATGTCTTTGTATAGTCAAAGAAACACAGATGATATTCCTCTGGTATTCTTTGTTTCCTGCCAAGATCCATCCCTTTAAAAAATGTTCATGAAATACTCCATAATTGAAAGTTCAAAAGCAATTATCTTAGAACTGAGACACAAATGGAGATTTTTATACCAATTTTCATAACTGCATTATTGATAACTGCAACATATGGAAACAGTCCAAATGTGCAACCACAATCAAATGGATTGAGAAACTGGTACACTTGCATAATGGAATACTATGTAACACTCAGGAGCAATGCTTTAAAATACTACATAAACGCTTAAAAATACTACATAACTTGAGAATGACTGGAGAGTATTACGCTGAGTGAACTAACTCAATCTCATAAGGACAAATACTGCATAAGGCCATTATTATAAAAGTAGAAGGATAACTAGTAAAATGTAGGTGGGAGCCAAAGTTGTGGGAGCAGTAGGGTGAGAGTGGACAGATAGGAAAACAAGAGTTGCACAGTTTGGTGGGTGGAGGGAAAGGGTACAAGAAATGGAAAGATCCTGTGGGGATGTGAAAAGATGAGGTAATGGTGGGCATGGTTCAATGGGGATTAATTTCTTTTTTTTTTTTAATTTTTTTTTGGGGGGGATTAATTTCTTAAACACATTTAGGGAATCACTGTATGAAAACAATGTGAATGAAGGGAAGTGTGAAACACAATGTATAGGAATTTTGAATGCAAACCTAATGAGTTTTTTTAAAAGCAATTATTGCTCACTTAAGTGGTTTTGGAAGTCAACCTTGGGTTGCTCCCAAGTCCACACCCAGTCCTACAGCCAAAGAGAAGCTCTGCCATGCTCATGCTGTCTACTGGACACATCTGAAGTACAGAGGGTCCACAGTTTGTAATACTTCCTTGTGATTAGGAAAACCTGAGTGACGATACTCACAGGAGATTTTCCTCTTGCATCCCAGAGCCCTTCCTTTTGTGAGACCACACCTATCTGCCCATATCTTTTCCATGAGATCAAGATCATGAAATATCAATGACAGACCACGATGTCTCAGACTCCAGATGAGACAGTGGTGTTCTAATAGTGGCTTTATCTTCTCAGTTTAAACAAAAGTCAGCTTTTATTTCATTTCCTCTGGTCATCCTGGAGCATAAATGTTTCAGTCTGTTTTCTGTTCCCCTTTAAGTGGGTTCAGGGAATTATTAGCAACTGTTATTAGGTGAAAGATGGATTAAAAATTCAATTCCACCTTAAAAAAGGAAAGAAACCTCCAACTCATCGCTGGCTCTCCAGTGGGTTTCCAAGGCTGCAAGCCACACAGGAGAAGACGGCTCATCTTTCTCCACAGAGCCAATGGTGGGTTTGAACTGCCCAAGAAGCATGACCTTTGAGTTAGCAGTGTGATTCCTTACCAACTAGGCTGCCAGAGCTCCCACCAAAAGAAAATACTAATCTAAACATTCAAATATATAAATCTTTATTGGTCATCTACTAAATTCTAGTTATTAGATCTTGAGAATGCAGTATTAGTCCTGCTAGTATTGTAGTATTAGTCCTGGATGAGTAAATCAAGACTTAGGGTGGTTAAGTCAAACTTATAATTGTTGTTGTTGTTGTTATGTGTCATGGAGTCATTTGTGATTCATAGCGACCCTATGTACAACTGCCCTAAACCGTGCTCTATCCTGTGCCAATCTCATTGCCTCTGACACACCCATCCCGAGTACCCCAGTCACTGAATCAATCCACCTCATAAAGGGTCTTACCCTCCTGCGCTGTCCCTCCACTCTACCCAGCATGATGTTCCTCTCTAAAGACCTGTCTCTCCTTACAATATGTCCAAAGTATGTCAGATGAAGCCCCAGAATCCTTGCCTCCAAGGAGCAGCCTGGTTTAATCCTCTCTACGATGAATCTGTTTGTTTTCTTGGCAGTCCATGGTACATTCAATACTCTTCCCCAGCACCACAGCTCAAAGGCGTCAATTCTCCTTCTATCCTCCCTAGTCATTGTCCAACTCTCTGATGCATAACAAGTGATTGCAAAAACCATGGCCTGTATCAGGCGGACCTTAGTCTCCAGAGAGACACTGTTGCTCTTCAGTATTTTGGAGAGGTCCCTAACTGCAGGCTATCCCATCGCAATACGTTTTTTTTATTTCCTGGCTACTGGTGTCAAGAGTGTTGACGGTGGAGCCAAGCAAACTGAAGCTGTGAACAATCTCAATCTCTTCGCCATCCATCCTGATGCTACCGATTGGTCCAGTGGTGAGAATTTTTGTCTTCTTAACATTGAGCCTCAGTCCATATTGAAGGCTGCAGTCCTTCACCCTCTGCAGTAAGTGCATGAGGTCCTCCTCAGTTTCAGCAAGCAGGGTTGTGTCATCTGCATAACGCAGATTGTTGATAGATCGTCCACCAATCCTAACGCCACGCCTCTCCTCATAGAGCCCCGCCTCTAGGATAATCTGCTCTGCATGCAGGTTGAAAAGGTATGGAGACAGGACACATCCCTGACGTACACCCTTCCCAATTTTGAACCATGCAGTGTTGCACTGCTCTGTTCTGACGACTGCCTTTTAGTCCAAGTATAGGTTTCGCATTAGCATGATTAAATGTTCTGGGATTCCCGTTCTTCTCAGAGTCAGCCACGGTTTGTTATGATCCACGCAGTCAAATGCCTTTGCATAATCAATGAAACACAGATAGACATTCTTCTGGTATTCTCTGCTTTCAGCCAAGATCCATCTAACATCAGCTACAATACCCCTAGTACCATGACCCCTTCTAAACCCAGCCTGGACTTCTGGCAGTTCTCTGTTGATGTACTGTTCAAGTCGTTTTTGTATAATCTTCAGTAGAATCTTGCTTGCATGTGAAATCAATGATATTGTTCTGTAGTTTCCACACTCAGTTGGGTCGCCCTTCTTTGGGATGGGAACAAATATTGACCTCTTCCAGTCAGTTGGCCAAGTGGTTGTTCTCCAGATTTCTTGGCACAACTTGGTGAGCACATCCACAGCAGCATCTGTTAGCTGAAATATGTCAATTGGTATACCATCTATTCCGGGGGCCTTAGGATAAGATAATTTGAACTAGGTGTGAAAGAGCCCAGATATAACCAATATATTGGCTTTCTTTGGAAGTTCACTGAACAGAAGTATGCATTTAATGGAAATCTACATTTGCCTGGCATTGTAGTAGGTTCTGCTAATGTGCTCAGTAATCTACATTCATAAACCAATTTTTTTTTTAAAAATCAGAGTTACTATTTTACAGATGAGGAAATGGAGGCTTAAGTAGGTAAGACCACTGGTAGGTTAGAGGTTTTAAACCTTATATGTCTAATCCCAAATGTGTTCCCCATTGCCCCAAATACTTATTCTGGGTTCCAATACAGTAACCACAATCAACTTTCTGGGTCCAGCTGTACGAACAAGCAGGAGGCAACATCTGGTCAGGACCCTGGAGAGCTCCAAGCCGCCGTGTGCTGATTGGCTTCAGGATGCTGACCTCAGGGCCCTCTGAAGTTCTGATAGGCTCAGAGAGGCAGCACCTTTAAGACCTTAGGGACAAGATCATGAGAGCCCCTTCTTCCATTATGAGGCTAAGAGAATCCTTAGCTAGGGAGTTTGTGAAGTGTTTGGATCTTCAAGGGAGGGGAAGGTTTTAGGGGTTCTCAGTGAAGGGGTCTTATATACCCCTCTTAGATATCTGCTTTTCCAGGAGTTGGGGGAGGGGAATGCCTTAAAAACTGCTTTAGTGGGCATCTCCTCTCCAAAGTGGGATGAGTGGGATTAGTAAGGTGTCCCTTTGTGGTGAGTGCTTAGTGGAACAACATAAGTTTCTGGTAGCATGAACATGTGTGGATGTTTTCCATTTTCACAAGAGCCTGTGAATCAAGTATTACCTTGCTGTGCATATAAGAAAGTCAAGGCTCAGAAGTGTTACATGGCCTGCCCAAGGCCACACAGTTAGAAATCTCAGTGCTGAAACATGAAGCCTGACCATCATTGCTCTAAGATGCTATATCTCATTTAAAGAGACTCCATCATCCTCCCTTAAGGGTTTAATGCTCATCAAAATAAAATGTGCCTTGTGTTTAACATTTTTGTTTGGGGTGTAGAATAGTAAGCATGACTATAATCGATCACTTCTTCTGGATTCACATACTATCTGGGAATCAGTAAAAAGACAGTCGTCTTAATAGAATGACATGTTAACTTCTCTCCTTCAAGGCTCCTGGTGGCTTAGTTCTGGCTCAGGACTTTGAGCACATATCCTAGCACTGACCTCTTCGGTCACCAGCTGCAGGGACCCTGACCTTGTTGCCCTTGCATTCACTAATCTCGTTCCCCATTTGGCACCTCTTTACTGGCTGTGCCCTCTATCAGAATGCTCACCCCTCAGACCTTTCCATAGTTGCCTGCTTGCTACTCAGTTTCCAGCTCAGCAACACCTCTTCCAAGAAAGAGGCCCTCCCTGGCTATATGACTAAGGAGCCTCTTGTCACATCACCTTGTGCTATTTTCCTCTCAGCTCTTTACCTTTGTCTGAAATGACCAACATGAATTATCAGTACATTATCTTTCCCACCTGTGTTGACACGGACTCTGCTGGCCTGAGTGCCACCATGTCTCCAGCACTGTGCACAGTGCCTATCAGTGGTCATGGAGTGGATTCTGACTCATAGTGGCCCCATTGATGTAGGAGCAGAACTCTGCTCCATAGAGCTGCCGATGGCTGATGTTCAGAATCAGACTTCCAGGTCTTCTGAGTACCTCTAGGCAGAGTGGAACCTCCAATCTCTTCGCAGTTGAGTGCATTAATCATTTACACCATTCAGGGACTCCATGCACAGTGTAGACACCTGCTAGACATGTGCTGAATGAATAAACTTTGTCATCTGCTTTTACAGTGACCATGGATTTCAGGTTTGCAGTGTGAATCTGAAAGGGAGACGTGAAGAGCAGGGCCTGGATCCTAGAGGAAGAGGCCACCACTTTAAAAAGGCCAGCTTATATGCACACCCATTCTTATTGTGGCTTTGTTCACAGTAGCAAGGAGTTGGAAACAACCTAAGTGCCCATCAACAAATGAATGGATAGAGAAGCTGTGGTATATTCACACAATGGAATATTATGCTACATTGAAAAACAAGGAACTCATGCAATATTATTCAAAATGGGTGACCCTGGAAGACATTATGCTGAGTGAAGTATCTCAGTCACAAAAGGACAATACTGCATAGTGCCACAGTTGTAAAACAGGACTGACATCGAGGTTGGGGGTAGACTGAGAAAGACGGGATAAATGAAAGAGATAAGGGAGAGAACTGTTTAAAGGGGATAAGTGATTGGGTATTATTGTCATGACAGAAGTCCAGAACAAAGGCTGCATAGTGGAGTGGACCTGGGGGAGGGATTGTACAACAATGAAATAATTTTTCTTTTACTTTTCAAAGAGAAGAGTGTACTGGTGGGCGGAAGGGTAGGCAGGGGGAAAAGTGAAACAAAGAATGAATGGAAATCCAAAGTCTCTGTAAATTTTCATTAAAATTAATAAAAAATATGATAAAAGATTTAAAAATATTTTTAAAAAAAGAAAGGCGAGGTTACGACAGAAGCAATCAAAAGAGCCATTCTTTTTCAAAGAGGAAAAACCTAGTTCCAGACAGGACTATAAATCCTTGGCTTACTTTCAAAAGAAAACCAGAATTTTCTTAAGAGGGGCTCCAATTATTCTGGAGGGCCACTTCTCCCTTTCATCCCTTAAGATGAAAACTCTACAGTCTGCTGCCAGAAGTGGCCCAAGAGCTAGGAGAAACACACAGCTAAGAGAGCCTTCATTTCCAGATGACAATGGCCATGAGAGAGCTCCTGGTCCTTGACTTCCCCTAGGGCTCTGTGCAGTTACTGTTCAGCTCACTGACACATACCACGTAACAAGCGTGTGTATGTGCACATACGCAGCCACACGTCACAGCACATCACAGGCTCACACACAAACCAGCACCACATCACACACACACACACCACACTACGGGCACACATGTCGTTTCAGGGGCACATACAATCCTCACAAGCCTAGTCCAGCACTCAAGATTCAGGGGCACCAGGCAGTTAGACAGCTGGGCTGAGAAGGGAAGAAAGAAGCAATGACAATTGCAGCTAAAAAGATGTCCAGCTCAGGCACCTTACACATTTGCCACGTGGTCCCTCTCTGCCATCCGTGTAGCAGTGTGACCATGTGTGAGAGTGTGAGTTCTGAAGGCAGATTTCCTAGGTTGAATCCTGGTACTGTCTGTTGCTGTGACATTGGATCTCTCTAGTGTCCCCATCTGCTCAAAGGAAACAGCAGTTACAGTATCCACCATGCACAGTTGCAACACAATTTCCAGCTATTAAAATTGTCATATAACCAGTGTCCTCGAGCTTCTGAACCTTGGCCACCTTATTTGACAAATGTTCCTTAAGACATCAACTCTCAGAAGGACCTAGTGAAGATTAAATGGGCAAAGACTTGCAAACAAAGAGTATCACCTTTTTGTTGGGAGGGGAGTAGATGTGGAATTTGAAAGACACTGGATTAGTGTCCAGGTTTGGCTACTGAGGGAACATATAGAGAACATTTTCTGCTTGGAGCCAGATAATGTTGTTATATGCTGTTGTGTCAGAACTGACTCATGGTTAACCCTCCAGCTAGTTTTCAGATGCTATAATTTGTATGGAAAGAGACTATCCATGTTTCTACCAAGGAGCAGCTATGGAGTTGAACTGTCTGCCTTTGAGTTGGTAGTGAGATCCTTCCCACCAAGCCACCAGAGCTTCCAAATCCAGATAACAATGGAAGATTAGTGATAAGACAATCAGGAAAGGAGACTCACAGAATTCATAGCCCCTCCTCTGGAATTTATATAAAGGTAAAGAACTTCTAGGTGTACTCCCAAAGGGCTTTTGAAAAAGCATGTTTTGGGGTGAACTAAGCCAGCTGACAGAGACACATGAGAGACACAGTACTGCTGTAGTAGTTTAAGATAAAATTTGTACTGCCCAGGTCTCTGTTAATTTGCTTCCAAACTGAAACTTTAAACAAGTGGCTCAGCACCTCCCTGTGCCTCAGTTTACTCATTGTGAAATGGAGCTAATTAAGTATCCACTTCAAGAGTTATAAAGATAAAGAGTGATGACACGGGTAAAGTGCTTAGCTTAATGCCATAAACTTGATTGTCTTAAGTGTAAAAAATTACAAAAAAAACACAAACAGATGGCTTTATGCCTTCTTTTTCCTTTTGAGGAAAAAAAAGAGAAGATTTGCATTTTGAGGCCACAGAAATTTTAAAGAAAAGATCCTCTGCATGTCCCTCATCAGCACAAATTGTTTGCACTCGGCCACTCAGCCAAGGGTTGGTGGTGCAAACTCACTCAGGGTACCATAGAAAAATGTCTGGCAATGTGTTTCTAAAAGATGCCAAGCAAGAAGCCCCACTGAGCTGAGGTATGCACTTAGCACCTGGTACCACCAAACTGGAGTTCATGGTGGTGAGTGTGGTTATGGATGCCAGAGTCCTGACTGACTCCAAACCATTCTCACCCTTGAGCTTTACCCAGAAAGTTTCCCCTCTCGCACACCTTCTGGAAGGAAGTAAACACACTAAACTTGGGTCTGCACTAAACGTGTTTCTGATTACACAATATGCACTTAACCCCCAGGCAGCCTTTCCCAGATGATCACTCAGCCCCAGGATGAAAAAGCAGGGTGGTGTCCTGAAGTCCCAGGCCTGGAAGAGGTACTGTAAGTGATTATGCAGCGCCTGCTCTGAGACCACTAACAGAATAGCCTCCCTCGGGGGAAAAGTTCTCTCATAAAATGTAAGCTATCCCCTAGGCCTGTGCTGGGCTGTGAGCCTGGAGGCCAGGTTCCATTTCATCCCCAGGGAGAGGAGGAGGCCCTGGATCCTAGGAGGCCAGGCTGATGCCAGATGAATCTTTCAAAAGCATAGTTCTGAAAGCACCTTGACCTTGCTGAATCACCTCCAGGTGCTCCTGCTTCCTTCCTGATCAAGCCCAGAGCCTGGTGTGCATTCAAAGCTCCCCACTACTCAGCTGCCAGTGTGTGTCATGCTGTGGTGCCTGCATGTGGCTGTGGTGCTGGAAGCCATGCTTCACGCATTGAATGCTAGGAGGGTCACCCATGGCCGTGGAGCTTTCAGACTAAGTCAGACTAGGAAGAAATGATGAAGATGCACTTGTGAAAGTCTGCCACCTCTGTGAATCACGACAGAATACTGTCTGATACAGTGCTGGAAGCTGAGTCTCCTAGGTGAGCAAACACTCAAAATGCACCACAGGAACAGCGATGGCCACAAACACACTGCTGGTCATAAAGCCTTCCCTTCTGTGGTATGTGGGCACCAACACAAGGATGGCTGACCACAGTTAACCTTGGAAAGGGCTTTTTCTGCCCCCACCTGGCTCTTTGCCCACCTTCATTCACCCTTCTGTGGCTGGGATGGGATTGCAGACACGGCTTCTCTGGAGCCTGTCTGTGGGACACTGAACCTAATTGCACCCCCACCCTGGAGCCAGAGGACTTGGGCAGCTCACTCAGCTCCAGTGTATTTAATTAAAATGGAATCACAGCTCATCCAGGAATCTGGGGGCAAAACAAAGGCCCTTTCAGAGCTAGCTCCCCTTGCAGGCGTCAACCTCAGATTTACTCACAAGCCTTTGGTTTCAAATCCCAGACAGGGTCAGTGCTTTGGTCCCCAATCAGTAGGATCTGCCGCCTTCTCTCTGGCCCTGGTCTGGCCCCACATTTGAATAGGGGCCTGTGTGCCACCCCACCGGGGGCATCCTGCTCACTGCACCAGAAAGTCTACTTTGTCCCCTCCCCCTGCAGAGGGCACCAAAGGGGGATGCTGGGGATGTGTAGGGGAAGGGGCACCACGAAAATAGATGGGGTGATTCAGAAGACTAAGGGATCTTGGGGAAGGGACAGCTTCTGTAGTGTGGGTCCCTTGTCAGCCACTAAGTCCATTCAAGTGAGCCTAGCCAGATATTCCCAGGAAGCAATGTCTGGTTATCTACTTCCAAAAAACCAGCTACTAAAACTTCCATGGAACAGGCTCTGCTGTGACATACATGGGATTGCTGTGAGGTGGGCTGACTCTGGGACAGCTGCTAGTGGTGGTGTCCTGTTTAGCATCTTGAGACTCCAGCCCCTAGAAGCTGCTGAAAGAAGTGGTCCCTAATGACAAGATGCTGGTGAGGAGAGGCCCCTCTTGTATTCTTTAAACCTACCTCACCCAACACAGGAAATGGGCTTCTAAAGGGATCTTGTTAGAATCGCTATAGGTGGAGGAGACTTTATGTGTCAGGCTTGGTAAAGAGCAGGGAAGAGGCCACAATCCTTAGGTAGAAAAGGGCGATATGTCCCCAAAGGCCACAACTAGAACCAACCCTTTGCAAGGAGACAGCTACACATATAGAGTTGGCACAGGAATAAGTTGAGTTGGGTCCATCTCTGGGTCTGAAGCCAGTCACAATGGGGACACTGTCTGATGGATATTTGCCTGGTCCATTCCTGGGGCAGGCGAGACATCAGGATGGTGGCAGCATAACAACCATTGAGAGGAGGGGCAGGCCTTTTCAGGAGTCAGGAAGCATGTTCTGGTCTAGGCCCACCTGGACTGGCTGCGTGACCTCCTTCCTTGGATTCATTTTCCTCATCTGTGAAATGGAACCACAACTTGAAGCCCTTGTCAGTGGTAAGACTAGAATGGCCCTGAGAACCTGTCAACCCTACTCTTTGTCTGCTCTTAAGCCTGGCCTCTCTGCCATTCCAGTTCCCATTATGGCCTCACAGAGGCCCAGTAGCTGGCCAAGAAGTCCCTGGTACTGTAAATGTTTAACATGCTTGACTACTAATTAATAGGTTAAAAGTTCAAGTCCACCCAAAGGTGACTCAGAATATAGCTTTGGTGAGCTCCTTGGGAAGAAGAATAGGCAATTTGAAACTAGAGAGTGTAGGGAGCTCTGGTGGCCTAGTGACAAGAAACCTGTGAAGCAATTCTGAAGGCAAGTGGTTCAAATCCACCAGATGCTCTGCTGGAAAAGGAGGGGCAATCCCCTCCCGTGCCAGTCGCATCTGATTCGACGGTACACAACAAGAAAAAAAACAAACAAACAAACAGAGTGCTGCTCTACTCCCATATGCCAGGGGCCACGTAAGCTGAGTACACTCAATGGCAAGAGGAGTGTTGATTGAAGCCAAGCAGGGCAGGGCCAAGCAGGCCAGGGACACTGAGAATGCCACACTCATGTATATGAGAAATGCTGTGGCGACATCATGGAGTACACAGACCCACAGCCCAGCCTAAAGGGAGGCGTTGGGAGCCCAGGGCTGACTCCATGCTCCCACCATCTGCAAGGAAGCCAGACTCGACCCCACGAAGGACCATCTCCCAAGTCCGCCTTCAGCCACAGCACTCCTCACTTATCCTCCCAGGGAGTGAGGAGGTTTTGCTTACTTTTCTTATTTACTCCCAGCTAAGCCTGATCTCCGGCACATAGCTAATTAATATGGGATTAAACGGATTAGATAAAGGCAACCCAGGGCCACAGTGAAGCCAAGCTGTGGAGGGGCTTTGGGGGTGCACTCTCCACTCTTCTTCCCACCAAAGCAAGAGGACGCAGAGGGTATGCTGGGTGGAAGCCCCCTCTGCCCTGGCCTCCTTGCTTCTATCCTCATCACAAGGGAGGAGACCAAGGAAACACAGGATGGAGGCCCTGCATTTCGACACCCCTATTCATCCCAGAGCCCTCCCAGCCCAGCAGACTCCTCAAGGCTCTCTGGCTAAACTGCTGGAAGACACATGTTCATCTGCCCTTCTCCAGGACTACCAGGGGACTAAGCATGAGAATACCCAGTCATTTCACCTTTATTGTCTTTGAGGGAGCTCTGGTGGTGCACTGCACAGGGTGTGGGGCTGTTAACCAAAAGGTCAGTGGTTTGAATCCACCAGCCACTCAGCAGGAGAAAGTTGGGCAGTGTACCGTAAATAATTACAGGAGCAATATGATGGAGGGTCCCCGGGAGTCTATGAGATCATGAGTTGAACAGGGTTCAGTGGCAGAACATTTGGTGGACTGTGGGCAGCTATTTCGGGAGGAATTGGTAGTTTAGTGCAGAAATCTTGCCTTCTGTGAGGAAGACCCAGGTATGATTCTGGCCCAAGTATATGTCCAGACAGCTGTTGGCCACTGGAGGTTTGCACGTTGTTTCAATACTGAACACGTTTCAGCAGAACCACCAGTAAGGCCTGGCGATCTTCATCTGAACAAGGCGACTGCCTCAAGAACAGGCCTGACTCAGTGCTCATGCATCTCCACCACCACCTGCTTCATGGCAGAGAGAGATGGCAGGCCTCAGGCCAAGCCTTCAAAGATAATTTCCTTCTCATTTGTCTTATGGGCAGCTTTTAAACATGACAAGTGATACTAAAGTATTGTGAAAGAACTCCTCAATGTGTTGAAGAGCGAAGAAGTCACTTTGAAAACAAAGGCACACGATAGGCAGTGTCCTGATGGATGGAGAGGAAATTGAGACTGTCAACAGCTTCATCTTACTTGGATCCACAATTAACACCCTTGGTATGAGTAGTCAGGAAATAAAGAGAAGCATTGCACTGGGAAAATCTGCAGTTAGGGACCTTTCCAAATTATTGAGGAGTAGTGATGTCAGTTTAAGGACTAAGGTGCGTATAATTCAGGCCATAGTCTCTCCAATTACTAGCTATGCACCTGAGACCTGGACAATGAATATGGATGACAGAAAAAGAATTGACACCTTTGAGCTGTGGTACTGGAGAAGAGCATTGAACATCCCATGGATGGCCAAGAGAACAAACAGATATGTTTCGGAGAGGGTGCTGCCAAAGTGCTCCTTGGAGGCAAGAATGATGAGGCTTCACCTCACATACTTTGGACATATTGCTAGGAGGTGCTATTCCTTGGAGAGGGACATGGCATTGGGAAGGGTGGAGGGTTGGTGAAGGAGAGGAAGACCCTTAACCAGGTGCATAGACATGGTGACTGCTGCAATGGGTAGTATGTCAGGAAGTGTGAGGATGGCGCAGGATAGAACAGGGTGCAGGTCTTTTGTTCATGGGGTTGCTATGAATTGTGCTCAACTTGACAACACCTAACAACAACAACAACAGAATTTAAAAGCTGGACAATAGATAAGGAAGTAATAAGATGAAATGCCTTTGAATGATGCTGTTGGTGAAGAATGTTGACCAGGTCATCAATTTCTAGAAGAGCAAACAGATACGTCCTTGAAGAAGTGGAATGGAAATGCTTCATCCAGGTGAGAATGGCTGGACTCAGCCTCACATACTTTGAACATGTTATCAGGAGACAACAGTCCCCAGAGCCTGGTGAAGTAGGAGGTCAGTGAAGTAGGAGAAAATTCTTAACAAGAAGATTGGCACAGGGCCTGCAGCCTAGTGTCTCACATATAGTGGTGATTGTGAAAATTAGAAGGACGGGCAGTGCTTGCTTCTGTAGGCCACAAGGTCGATACGAGTGTGAGAGCCAGCCTGAAGGCATCCAACAGCAGCCAAGTGAAATCGTGATCTGATCTAACAGGATTACAGGGGTCAGTCGAGGTTTACATATATGGGGAAATGGTTTGGGAGTAAGAAAAGGCTGTGTGTGTCACAATCCCCTTGTAGACAGGCAGACTGGGCCCTGGGCAGGGAAGGGAGAGCAGTCGAGTGGTGGTCATGCCAGTACCACCCACTCCTGCCTCTGGTTTCACCAGGTTGGCCAAGCGTTTTAGTTCTCTTCAAGAAATCCTGCTGTTGTAGCGGTAAATCACACTGAAGTGGTAACACTGACTGTTCACCAGACAGTCATGCCTGGAATGTATTAGTAGCCAAGGGAGAAAGATGAGGCAGTCTGCTTCTGTCAGGATTTACAGCCTTGGAAGCCCTGTGCGGCCCTCCACTCTGCCCTCAAGGTCCCTGCAAGTGGGTGTTCAAGGCCACAGGCCTTCACTCTTCTCTCAACTGGGCCTCCACCTTCTCTTGTCATGCCCCGCCCTTCACCTTCTTGCTCCCTCTTCCCCTTCTGCACACTAAGCCTCATGAAACTGCAGTCCAGACTGTCCCTGTCCTAGCTTATGGTTGGATCTCTGGAGGAGTGAGGAGCTTCTGAAAACAGAGGAATGTGAATGAACAGTGAGGAATCTGAAGAACAGAGCTCACAGCCAGTTCTGGGCCTGGTTTTGACCACCAGACCACCTGTGCCATTGGCCTGGAGAGCCAAAGGGACAGCAGTGAGGCCCGACTGAGCTGATGCTTCTCCGGTGCTGAGTAGGGGCCTGGTGTCTGGCAGAAGCTCGGTAGAGGTTCACTTACTAATAGAACAAGTGTCTTTTAAGAAGAGCCACAGCATTGCTGTGAACGTCCTTAGTAAATTCAGTGACACTCTGGACAGCAAGGAAGAGTCTTAAAGATGCTTTAAAATAGATAAGAAGTCATTTACAATTTGTACACTCATTGTTGAAATGCAAATGATGCTGCTAAAAGCCTGCTTTTCTAAGTGGGCTTGTTAAACTATCAATCTACTTAGAGCACCCTTTTCTTTTTAAAAAAATACCCCCAAAACCATGAGGGTGAGTTTTGTTCTGGTTCAAAGGGTGACCAGGCACCAGAGACTCACGGGACCATTGAACTCACAAGGACAGTGGAGGCCTCTGTGATGATTCTGAGTTTTGTCCCACATTTCCTGGTCGCTACTCCAGGACCTTCGTATTAGCACAATTAAATGTTCTGGGATTCCATTTCTTCTCAGAGTCAGCCACAGTTTGTTATGATCCACACAGTCAAATGCCTTTGCATAATCAATGAAACACAGATAG
>NW_006400038.1:943479-982019 GCF_000299155.1 Elephantulus edwardii
TGGTGTGGTTGGCGCAGGATAGAGCAGGGTTTAGGGCTGTTGTGCATAGGGTCGCTATGAGTCGGAAACGACTCGACGGCACATAACAACAACAAAAACTTCAGGACCTTGCCCTGCGACCCCAGGCACTTTCTAGTTCTGGTTTCATGGTTATGGAAATGGAGCCATAGTTGATTAGTCATTTGGACGAACTGTTATTCTGCTTCTATGCTTTTCATCCTCCTTTGCTCCAGACAAGGAGAGACTAACAGTTGTACCTCAGATAGTAGCCTGAGAATCTTTTCACCCACAGGCTCTTATAACCCAGAGTCTACTAGACACAGAACATTGCCTTTGTAAGCTGTGTTATGCCAATTGACCTTGGTGTCTGTCAATATCAACATAAAGGGTCCAAAAAGCAGCATTTGCCCAAGGGAGCTCTGGTGGCCTAGTGGTAAGAAGCTGCATGCAATTTTGAAGTCACACGGTTTGAATCTCTGTGGGAGATGGATGGACAATCTCCTCCTGTTCAATGAACTGCTTCTGGAAAGGCACAGGAGGGTCCACTATGGGTTGATTTTGACTTAATGGTACACAACAACAATAAAGCCCTGAAGGAAATGAGCAAAGTACAAAATACAAATGTGCCCTTGTAATTAATGTTAGAAAAAAACAATATAAAGGAATGGTTGAGTGGAAAATAAATTTGCTTTGTAAACTTTCACTCAAATTATAGTTAAAAAACAAAACAAAACATTGTCATGGTGTTGGTTGAGTTTCTAAGCCTGCAAATCTTTAAGAGGGAGCCCGGAGGGCTTAGTGGCAAGGAGGTGTGCTGCCATCCCAAAGGCACATGGTTGGAATCCACCCACAGGCTCCTCCCACGCACTTTACTGTTTCTGAAAACCCGCTGGAGGGTCAGCTGTGGGTGGGTTCTGACTTGACAGCACATAGCAACAATAATCTTTAAGGGAGGAGGATGCACAGTGCATTTGTTGCACATCACCAGGGCTTCTTGCTTTATTACTAAGTGGGAGCTCTGGTGTACTAAGAAATGTGCCAGGTTGATAACTGAAGGTCTGGAGGTTCCAATGTCCTCAGGCTTTCTGTGGGAAAGAAAGAGAAGTTTCTTCCTTAAAGAGTTCCAACTGGGAGCCTCGAGGGGCTGCCTTGTCTGTGGTAGGCAATGTCATCTCTAGAGCAGCTACGATTCTAGGGCCGAGCTGAGGGTGACAGAGTGCAGGCCTGGCCGCTGGGAAGGTGGCTTCCTGAGGCGGGAACGGTGGGGCCTAGGCATCCTGTGCTGTCTGTTTCCTTCCCTTCTGTGTAAGTCACAGTGGATGGAGGAAAAGCGATTTCTGGTGGGGTGTCCAAATTAAAAACAAGGAAACAAAAAAGTTCAAAAAGAAAAGAAAAAAAAACACCCACAAGAGCCTCTCAGTTGAAAGACAACAGAGAAACAGCAAAGAGAACAAAGATCTCTGGAGCCCCAGGGACAGGGTGGTAATGCAAGGTGTGTCCTTCATAACTTTAGCTCTCCCTGACCTGAGAGCTAGCTGCTTGGCCAGGGGACACCTCCTCACAGGGGTCTTATGGACACTTAACACAGCATAGCCCAAGCTAGTCTCTCTCCTCCTCTACTCCACCCTGGTCCTCTCCCCAGCGTCCTCATTATAGTGAAGCATCTAAGGGCTGGGCTGGGTGCTCTGGTTTGCCTCTTCCTGACCTCTACCTGAGTCTGACTTTGCATTGATATGACACCTTTCAAACCCTCCTTGTCTCTTATTCCATGAACATTTAGTCCACACCACCAATGTCTCCTGACCCATTTCCCTGACTCCTGGAAGCCACTCAAGCCTCCCACCACACAGCACATGAAATGAAGATCTTAATTCACATTTCCCTTCCCTTCACATTTCTGCTCATGTCTCACTGTCCCCCTAGATTCTAGATCAGGTCCTATCATGGTCTGAATAGTGTCTTCTCTCTCCCCAGGCCCCAGAAAAAACCTCACAGGTCTTAGAATTCCACTTCCTGCTTCTGAGGCCTAGTGGGTAAGGAGCTGCGCTGCCAACCCTAAGGTATACAGTTTGAATCCACCAGCTGCTTTGCTGAAGAAAGATAAGCAATTTACTCCTATATTATTTAACTGCCTCTGAAAACCCACTGGAGAGTCAGCTATGAGCCAGTTATGGCCATGAGTTTGAGTCTTGATTCAACAGCAATGAATCTGAGGAATCTTCTTGTGTACATATGGAAGGGAACTTTGGTTGTCTAGGCCATGGGGTATCATGCTTTTAACCTTAGACCATGCCTCCCTGGCTGCTTAGAGGGAGAAAGATGGGAAATTTCCTCCATGACACTTAAAACCTCAGAAATCCAATGAAAGGCCAGTTGGTTCTGATGTGATAACAATGAGTTATGAGCATACACAAAACTTACACATGTTGAAATAAGTACATAGAAATATATTTGGAAATAGAGCTTTTCTTTTATTATGCTAATGAGGTCATTGGGGGGGTCCCTAAATGTAATAACTTATAAAAGGGCAGATTAGACACAGATAGACATAGATAAACAAAAGGAAAGAATGAATTTACAAATCAAGAATATCCAAGATTTCTGTAGCTAGGAGAAGCTAAAACAAACCAGGTAGTGTCTTTTCTAGAGGGAGCCATGCCTGAGTGCAGACTTCTACCTTCCCGAACTGTGGAAAAGAAATTCCTCTTCTTTCTAGCCATATGGCAGGGAGCCCTGATGGCCTAGTGGTTAGAAGCTGCACTGCAATCCTAAAGGTAAGCAGTTCAAATCCATCAGCTGCTCCACCGGAGAAGATTGGGCAATCTTCTCCGTTGTTATTAACAACCTCTGAAAGCCTGCTGGAGGGTGAGTGATGGACCAGTTCTGACTCGGTGGCACACAAGAACAAAACCAACATCAGTATTTGAGAACGCTGACAAACCCTACCTGCCTAGTTTCTTTAATGAAAGCACTGAGAGGCACTACCTGTGTGCCAGACCACGGCCTCAATGGCGACGTCAGGCAGACCTGGAGGTGTACAGTGTTGCTTCCTCTCATCACTCACCCCTGCTAGTCTAAATTAGAGTCTGCATACTGGCCGCCCCCAGGCAAACCGTGTTTGGTTTCCCAATGTGGGCCTGATGTTTCTAAGTCAAGAGAGTTCCCATGAAAATCTGGATTTCTGCCTTTTCTTGAAAACTTAGAAGACCTAGCAACGGGGGCATTGCTTCCCAGCAACTACTGTTCTTTAGAGCCACTGAACATTTTCTGAAGCCCGTACCTCACCATTTTGTCTGGTCTTGGCTTCTCTCACTCAGCTTTCAAGCTGAGGCCCTGTGGAGACCAGGATTTCCCGCTCTGGTCGAGGGACAGCACTTCTGGTGTACCCAGACACCCTTTTTGTGCGTTCTGTCTTGTTGGCTTGAGCCCTTTGCCACTCCTCCTCTTATGAGACACCACTGCAGTGCTCCTCTGCTTAACACCCTATTCACACCCCATCTCCCTCATTCTGACTTCTTCCCCAGCATTTACTTTACCATGCCAGTGCACCATTCTTTCCAATACACAGGTGTCTCCTGCTAGAATGGGGGCTGCTAAAGGGCATGGATTGTGACCATGTCTTCTTTACATCTTCACATCACTTATGATCCTCACATGATAGCCCACCCTGCACCCCCCAGAACAGTGGCTGCTAGGTAGACAGCAGCAATGATAACAGCAGCTCATGACCTGGCCTCTGAGTGAGCACTCCACACGGGCTCCTGTTTTACAGATGGAGGACTGAGATTACAGCCTAAAGGATCTAGGGCACTAGGAAGCAGGTCTGGTGTGCTGAGAAAGCAGATCCCCATGTCGCGGGGTACCTGGTCACCAGGAAGTAATGCAAAGGCCCTTGGACTCCACCCCTCAGCATGCCTGCAGACAGGCATGGTCAGGGGTTCACGTCCGCCCCTACCACTACCACCTGGGCAGTGTGTGACAGCCTCAGTTTTCTGCTGCAGTGGTGGAGTTTATAACCCACAGCAAATTCTCTACAGTGCTGAAGAGATGGCGGTTGTAGCTCAGCTGAATCCTCGGGCAGAGCAGCCATCAGCATCCAGCAGCAGGCAGAGTTGGGACTAGGGGCCCGGACTTGCTCCCTGTCCTGGATTTCATGATGAACCAGGGCCGGCTGCATTTCAAATCCTGCTGGCTGCATGTCAACTCAATGCCATTGTTGCTGCCTGTCCTCCACTCACTTCTAAAGAGAGGCTAAGCTCCGCTGCTTGGGCCTTGCACATGGAGGGGTGAACACTGACAGTGGCCCATGTGGCTGGCTGTGTGAGCTGTGTCTAGTCTGACCTGCACGTGTGTCTATCCTTCCATATGAGACCCTCCCTGGGAGATGGGACCCTCCCTGGGAGATGAGATAACATGTGGTACAGCCAGTGCTGTATTCCCAGGGCCTGGAAACATGGTAGGTGTACACTGAATAGATGCAGAATGAAAGTACACACACGTGCACATGTGCAGACACGCTCGTGTGCCCATATAGAGAAATGTATCCTCAAGTCTTCCTCTGACATCTGCAGCTAGCCCTTTTAAAAACAGCTCAACTTGGGAATTCAAGTATGAATTGCACACTCTTGTTCACATTTTCTGTCTTTCTTAACTTCATCCACAGACTGGGGTGACCACTGATGATGGGCATCAGGGAACATTGCTCTTGTGCCTGGCAGGCCCCCAGTGACTGTGACAGCTGCCAGGTGCTTCATCTCCCTGAGCTCAGACCTCTGTGTATGTGTCTTAGATAAACCCAAGAGGAGGAGAGCCCAGTGGGGACCCCAGTGTTGCAGAGGGTGCCACTAAAGGGCCTGCTCTGGCCCAGATGGCTTTGACCTGGAAGCTGGCATCCGCACACCTCCAGCTCTGGGCCTCTGCAAGCCAGAGACACCCATTTTACAATGTCTGCTTCTTCTAACGTCAAGGTCTCCCCTAAAGCCGGGAAGGTACCCCAGCTCCTAGAGGAGTGGTGGGCTTGGCTCATGCTTCCTCAGACTCCATCTTGGTCCACACCTGAGGTCCGGGGTCCCCCGGCATGAAGACAAGGCACAGTGCACTCCTCACAGCTCAGCTGCAAGCTAGGCTCTACTCTGCCCATCTGCACACCCTCACATGGGCTCACTGAAAAGCTTTCTGCAAAGGGGAATGGCACTCTTCTTTCATGTTTGCACCCAGAGTTATTCACTCTCAAGGAGTGAGAGATGGGAATAGCATGCAGGGCTGGGGCCATCTTCCTGGTCCCTGAGGCTGACACCACAAGCTTGGTGACTTAGGTGTAGATAATGGTGAGGTGGGGTGCTTGGGTCAATCTAGCAGTGACTGTCTCTCCAGGGGTTTGCTATGCATGCACAGCACAGGGGTGAAGGTCCTGCCCGGACCTGTGACACCTCACCCAACTTCCAGCTCACTGCCGCTACCTCACCCATTTCTCCTCTGCCATTCCTTCTTCCATCGTGTGGCTGTGCCACCTACCTGGGCCCCCCCGTCACTTTGCAGTCATCCCAAAGTCCTCTATCTCCCCAACTGCTTGTTCTTCAGCAAGACTTGTTATGCTGATTCAGAGAAAAAAGCAGCTGTCTGCTGTGCTGTCTGCCTCCCGGCCATGGCCTCACTCCAAGGTCCTCACCTTGATGACTTCAAGGGGGCAGTTCTCCTGTGGGTTTCCTCCTCACCCTCCCCACTCACCCACATTGTGGCTATACTGTTTTGAGAAGCAATGATGACCATATAACTCTGCTTCATAAACTTCCCTATCCTGCTGCTGCAGCCAGCACTTGAGACCCTTCAAGTCTTTCCTGCTCCATTTTGGCAGTCCCTGCTCAGGCCTGCTAAGCTCGTCCCACACACTGTTACATTCTGTGTGCCAAAACTACTTTGCACTATTCATAATGTCCTGGCTGTCTTTTGCCCACAGAAGAACTCCTATTCATCCTTCAAGACTCAGCTCAAATTTCCCTCCTCTAGAAATGGAAGAGTCTTCTCTAGAAGGCCAGAAGCACAGCTGGTCACATTCTCCACTGGGCAGGCCCTCTCCTAGCACACAACACGTGGCACCGCAACTATTGAAACATCTGTTCTCTGGCAAGATGGGGTATTTCTTGCTTGAGCCCAACTTTAACCTCTTTGACCCCAGGTCACGTGCAGCCAACATGTGCAAAACCTTCAGTAATCATCTGGCGGAAGAAGTGCGAAAGTTAGGTCTTTCAGGGAAGTCCTATACACACCTTTCTCTAGGCACAGCCAATAACACTCTTATTCCCTGAATTCCAAGCCACCATGTTTGAGTCCAGCCAAGTCTCGCTGCTGTTCACAGAATCACCAGGAATGGGTTCTCAAACCATTTCCTCCTTAAATCTCCAGTTATTCAGCCTTCATACCTTATCCATTTTGCTTTCCTGGAAGTCCCAGGCCCATGGCTCTTTCAAGCATCTGTGGCCCCAGGCATTCATGACTCCCAGTCACCCTCCAGAATGGGTCCTAGTGGATCACTCACAGGCTCTGAAAGGAGGACCTGAGGGCTGTGGAGCTGCCTGGAGCTGTCTTCCAGACCGAGGTGAATAAGAGCCCAGAGCCCCACAGTGCCTCCACCCAGGAACAGGACCAAGCGCTGGCAGAGCAGTGTTCCAAGCATTCATCAGCCCTGCTGATGTGCATGCCTGGCCAAGCTGGAGCGGTCCAAATGTGCAAGAAAGAAACAGAATAAAGAAAAAGTCTCTCACGAAGGCCAGTGGTCAGAGGTGGAGAGTAAGTAAGCCACTGCAAATGCAGAAAGGCCACTGAATAGGGCTGGGGCCATGCCCTTGCCAGCCAGTGTGAGAGAGTAAGGGTAACGGAAGGCTGACCCTTTAAGTGCCAACTCTCTCACCAATTCAACTTCTGTTTGGTTTTTATAGGAATGTTCTTGGACCTTACCTGGAGAGTGAGCACCCTAGACCGCCTAGGTCTCATGCTGTGAATGAACATCCACTGCTGGCTACAGGGCTGGGATGCTGAGTGAGTGCTGAGTGCCCTGACCAGACTTCCCAGGCTGCCTGCTTTACCTGGTCTCCTCTGACCTCCTCTCACTGCCACATCATATCCGACATAGTCAAGGGGGTTCGTTGTAGTAGCCCCCATGTTTCTGCAAAGTCTGGGACAGCCTAGCATCCCCAGCACCCCCATGTATTCCTCTCCTGTGCCTCTGTACTTCTAGGCTCTAGTGCTGGGATCCTGTTACCATATTTCTCTCCTCATTCCTCCTGGTATGAGCTCTGCCCCATTGGCCCTGCCCTCAAGATTCCTGAAAGCTCTTGCTTCCTTCATTCACCTTTGAGCTGGTCCCTCTGGGCATTTGCAGCCCTTCTGGGAGTCTTTCAGAGTTTGGAGACCAAGGAAGTCCTGTAGTGAGGGCCAGCATGAGTTGCTACTAAGGTTTACAAAGAGGATTCCATTTTCCCATTATATAGCCAAAGTGACTGAGACATGGTTTATGCCAATGATTTCCCCATGGAAAGTGATTGGTGTGTACCATCGAGTAGGGACCGATGCATTACTGACCCTCAGGCTGGTTTTCAGAGGCAGTTAATTATGTGGGAGGAGACTGCCTATCCTTCTCCTGCCAACCAGTGACACACAGCCTGCCTCAGGCAGGGAACACTCACTTCATCACAGGACCAGAACCAAGACTGACATGGTTCCTCTGTAGATCTGGGACTTGCAGACTTAAGCAGATATCAACTCCAGTCTCAGAAACGCCTCCTGACTGCTTCCCTCCACCAACTTGATGAGAAAAATGACTCCACTGTCCTGCTAACTGATTCCCCCAGATGCTATATGACATTATCCTTACACACTTGGGTAGAGGTGGTCAGAGCCAGGCTCCCCTTTCTCTGATGAAGACTTATGAGGGCTATGTGCAAAGCCACACTTGTGCCCTGGGCATGTGCATGGAGGTGTCAGGAGCCACGGCTGGCTTGCCATCCATCCATCCTAATGGGAAAGTATAGTCCCTTCTGCTGCCTGTATGCACATCGGGGTTCACCCTCCTTGTGCTGATAGAAGTAGCCTAAGATCTCACCATGGGCATTCTCCTGCAGAATGTCACAGAGATGCAGGACCTGTCCCATTGCTCCTCTACACTGCTCTGGCCCTGACTGGATCTACGGTTGACTCTCTGGTTCTCATGTTAGCCTGTCTTAGTTGTTACTTAGCTGGCCTCGGGGAACCCCTTATAAGCTGGATTAGCAGCCTCGTCTGTCCCTGGTTGCACCTCCTCCTGCAATGGCCACAGAAACTGGACATGAGTCCGACTGCTCCACGCTCTTGTGACATCACTTCCCTTGGACTGACACATAGTCCTCAGGGCCCCCACAGCCTGTCCTGTCTCCTCATCTCTCTTTCTAACCTCTTCTACAGCTCATGTCTTTTCAGCCGTTTGATCAACTGTGCTGCCTTCCTCACTGTTAAGGATAGAATTGTGTGCCCCCCAAATATGTATTGAAATTACACCTCTAATCTATAGATGTGGCCCTGTTTGGAAGTAGGGATTTTCTTTTGCTAGCAGTTACAGCTTGCTCAGCCTCACAATCAATACCCTTAGTACCAGCAGGCAGAAAATAAAAAGACAAATTGCTTTGGGAAAATCTGCTGTCAGGGACATCTCCAGAGTACTGAGAAGCAACGATGTCAGTCTATAGACTAAGGTGTGCCTGATCCAGGCCATGGTCTTCGCAATTACTTGTTATGCATCAGAGAGCTAGAAAATGACTAAGGATGACAGAAGAAGAAATGATGCCTTTGAGCTGTGGTGCTTAAGACGAGTCTTGAACATATCATGGACCACCAAGAAAACAATCAATCTATCTTGGAGAGGGTGAAACCAAGTTTCTCCTTGGAGGCTAGGACTTTGAAGCTCCATCTGACATACTTTGGGCACGTGGCCAGGAGGTACAGGTCCTTGGGAGAAGGACATCATGCTCAGAAGTGTGAAGGGACAATACAGGAGAGGAAGACCACGGATGAGATGGATTGATACAGTGACTGGGGCAGTGAGGATAGGTGTGTTGAGTCAGTAAGATTGGCTCAGGAAAGGGCAGGCTTCAGAGCTGTTGTACGTAAGGTTGTTATGAGTTGCAGGAGAGTTGACAGCATATAACAACAACCACAACAACAACAATATGTTACTAGGGCCATAATAGGGTGGGTCTTAAACCTAATCAACTTTTAATTACATTGGGTCAGAATAGATCAAGACCCCAGCAGAAAGGCAGATACTATATAAGAATCAACTTAAAGCAGAAAAATCAAGGACTACCTGGGACTATGAGCAGAAAGGAATGATCAAGACCAATAGCCTGATTGAGCTAGGAAATTAAGACCCTTGGTTTGTGCTAAACACCAGGCTTCTGCCCACCTGAGAATTCTTGCCTTTCCTTTATCTGGAATGTTCTTCCTGGGCTTCACTATTGTCAATTCTATTGTCAGTCTGAAATGTCACTTCATCCAAGACATCTCCCTTGACTAGCCACCACCCTCTGTGAGGCACATCACATACAGGACACCCAGAACTTGTGGGCTAAGGAGGATGCAGGGAGGGGCAGTTGCTGGAGAGATGTCCTGCATGTGATTTACTTTGCAGTCTGCTTTGAGCTGTGGCAGGGCTTTATTCACACGGATGGGGAGGAATAATGAAAGTGCCATGTGGAGCACACAAATGCATGCTTTTGACAGTCAATGTGTACAGCCCAGTGGAGCCAGGCAGGCTGGCGTCACTCAGGGGGGAAACTCACAGGCCTTCGATGCCACTCTTTCCCCAACCATCTTCACTCACAACAGCATCCAGAGCCATTGCATAAAAATACGTGTTGTCATGTGCATCTGTGACCCATAACAAATCTGCCCTGTCCTGAGCCAGTCTCACTGACTCCAACACACCTACCTCCATTGCCCCAATTACTGTGTCAATCTATCTCATCTGGGGTCTTCCACCATGTGCTGCCCCTCTATCCTTCCAAGCATGATGTCCTTCTCTAGGGACTGGTCCCTCTTGAGACAGAGTTTAAATATCCTTTCCTCCATGGAGCAGCTTGTTTTAATCCTCTACAGGACAGACTTATTTTTTCTCTTGGTGGTTCATGGTATGTTCAAGACTCTTCTCCAGCACCACAATTCAAAAGCATCAATTCTTCTTCTGCCACCTTTAGTCATTGTCCAGCTCTCTAAAGCATAGCAAGTTATGCTTGCTCACATAACTCCCTTGATTATAACCTTCCAGTGGCTTCCTAATACTCTGAGGATAAGGTCCAAACTCTCCTGAAGGAGATTAAGATACTATCTCCTGCTTTCTGCTCTGATTTCTTATCCCACCAGCTGTCTCCAATGAGTGTTCCATGTCTAGGGGCTTGGCTTCTAGTGCTGGGTGTCCACTGCTGTTGCTCACTCAGGGCCTCTGCCAGGTTGCACCCTTGTGAGAAATGTCCTTTCCCTACTTCAGCTTCCTTCCCTGAAGGCCAGCTAATATCCAAACACCACACTCATAAAATACTACACAAAATGAATGAAAACATTCTACTGAATGAAATACCTCAGTCATAAAAGGATAAATACCACATAAGATCACTGTTATAACAATATGGTGGATATGGAGTAAGCAGGAAAAGAATGGAAAGATAATGAATACTGCACTGGAATAGATGAAGAGGACAACATGAAAGGAATGGATGATCAGACATTATATGTATGACAATTAAAAACCTGGAACTGGACAACCATTGCAACATGAATTGGAAGGGGTGAGGAGGAAGATGTGCGCTAATGAAGAAATGAAAACCAGTTTCTTTGTAAACATTTATGAAAATCATTATTTAAAAAATGTCCATAGTCTTCTCCAGCAGGCTCTTTTTCTCATATCCTTCAATTTTCAGTTCAAATAAGCATCTCTTCACAGAAACCCACCTTTGTGTCACTGCTGCTTAGCCCCCACTAGCCCATATTGTCCTTGCCCTCCCCCTGCACCAGCCCCTCTGGGGCAGAGCTCTCACTCGTGCAGCACACACAGCAGAAGTAGAACTCAGGGCTTTTAAACTCTGCAGATTTGGAGTTGTGACTCTCCTTCATCCTACCACTTCCACCCTAGACCACCCCAGGCTCCCTGTGCAGCTTCTAACCAACGATTGTGTCCTTAATCATTTACCCCTGGAGATGGGAAGACTCTAGTGGAGAGGAGAGAGGGAGAGCCCAAGGGAATAAGGTTACAGCTGGAAGGTCAAGAAAAGGTTAGAGGGCTCCATGAACTTGGAGTTGAAGGATGCTTGGGAGTTTTCCATGTTAAGATGTATCAAAGAATATCGTATGCACCAAAGCTCAAAAGAATTAACCAGCACTGACAATATTATTCAGCCATTCCTTTAGAACTCCTATCTAGACCATCATCTCCAGGCTTTATGTAAAGGCCTGCTGACTAAAATTGATTGTCTACTGTGGCCTCTCCTTGTTGTTGTTATATGCCATCAAGTCATTTGCAACACATAGCAACCCTATGTACAAAAGCCCTAAATGCCATTCTATCCTGTGCCAACCTCGCTGTCTCAAACACACTCATTCCCACGACTCCACTCACGAAATCGATCCATCTCATTGAGAGTCTTCCTCTCCTGCGCCATTCCTCCATTCTCCCAAACATGATGCCCCTTTCCAAGGACCAGTCCCTACTTGCAACATGCCCAAAGTATGTCAGACGAAGCTTCAGAATCCTTGACTCCAAGGAGCAGCCTGGCTTCACCATTCCCAGGACAAAACCTGTTTGTTCTCCTACCAGTCCATGGTATATTCAACACTCTTTTTCAGCACCACAGTTCAAAGGCATCAATTCTCTTTCTCTCGTCCCTATTCACTGTCCTACCCTCCAATGCACAGCACGTAATTGCAGACACTATAGCCAGGATCAGGCACACCTTAGTCTCCAGCCTGACGTCGTTGCTCTTCAGTACTCTTGAGAGGTCCCTCACAGCTGACTTTCCCATTGAAATTCATCTCCTGATTTCCTGGTTGTTGCTACCAAAAGTGTTGACTGTGGAACCAAGTAAACTAAAACTGTTGACTATCTCAATCTCTTCGCCATCCATACTGATGCTGCCAATTGGCCCAGTGGTGAGAATCTTTGTTTTCTTGATGTTGAGCTTCAATCCATATTGAAGACGGCAGTCCTTGACCTTCTGCAGCATGTGCTTTAGGTCCTTCTCAGTCTATTGCTTTTATTTTGTTCCGCCTTTGCTGAAGAACCTCATTTACTTCCTCCCATGCTCCACCTTGAACCTAGAGCTCAAGTGGGCCAGGGACACCTGCTCAAGCCTCTCCCCTGGTTTTCCTTTTCAGTCCTCCTGACACAGCCATCTTTGCTTCTGCACCCAAAGCACTCATCCTGTGCCTTGTCTTCATTGGCTTGATAAATAAAATAACTTTAGAGTTGACCCTAGGAAAAATTATCATTTTAATGCTTAAGGTTTAACTCCCAGAAGCCTATTTTAAACATTTGTACAGCAAGCCTAATCTCTCTTATTTCCATACAAGCACTCAAGAGCTCCTTAGTACAATTAATTTCTACTGCCTAAACTGGCCTTTGCAGCCTTAAGCAGCCATCTCTAGGCCACATGCCATGTTGGGAATGGCTATCTTTTAGCATTTGGGCCGTGTGGAGAGCTGAGGTACTGCCTGGGTGCACGGAAGAGTACAAGGTGCCTGCCACATGCCAGGCAGGGATAGTTTATCCTCCCTTTGGAACGTCCACTCTGCACTGAGTGGAGCATCACCAAGCTCAGTGCCATGCAAAAATTATAAAGACTATATGGCACTGGCTTTGAGTAAAAGAAAAAATGTTTGGAATGTAATGCGTCAGTGTAATGATTTTTCTTACACAGCTGACTGGTAAAATGCACGCGTACATACACAGCACATACTTGTAGAGAGGGAGAGAGAGAGATTGAGAAGAAGGAGAATATTTAGATTCCTTGGCATAGTCAGTTCAAGAAAATTAAAACCATCCCTGGCTAAGACAAAGCTCTTCAGATGAGAGCCTAGTTACTTAGGATGGTAAGCAAAAGAAGTGGCATTGTGTATGGTTATCTCATCCTGTGGGATGGGTACTCATTTTACAGATGAATAAATGGGGAGGCAGACAGATAGTCATTCACTTAATGTAGACCACATACTGCTTGGAAATAAAATTTAAATAAACACATAATAAGAAATAAAGGAAATTAAATAAATAAAATTTAAATAAAGGATTTCAATTTAGTTTCGCCCTTTGCAAAGATAAAGGCCTTGGTGATCACATCCATTCCCCAAGGGTAGGGCTATAGGCACTTTTCTTGACTAGGCAGTGTAAAAAATGAACAAGAATGTTTTTCATTGTTTTTGTTCAAACATTCTTCTAGGTGGTATATCTCTGGTGTGTCCACTTGCCGTACAGAGGCAACTTGTGGTTCCTGTGAAGCTGAACACGGTGACACTGATGTGTCAAATGAGTTATTGGTTACCCATGGTGGACAGTGTTTGGTGGCACTCCTCGATTAAAACAAGCTTGGAAGCAGGAGTGGCATCCACTTCCGTAATAGCTTGCCTCTGGAAACCCTATGAACCTGGAGAAATGATGAAAGTCACACAAGTGTTGAGGACTTTTGTTCATAGGGTTGCTATGAGTCACCTATGACTCAATGACACTTAACAACAACAACAACAGGCAGTGTATGACAGTTCTAGTTCTGCTCCAGATGCAGCCATAATGTCCTGTTCTACTTTCTACTAGGTTACAGCCTAGGCAAGGAGCACACATGTCTACAGGTAAAGGTAAGATGGGAGGTATCTCCAGGTCTGTTTGTGACAACAAGGAAGTAAAGCTTAATAAAATATGTTCTGTATTTTCCAGTCTTTTAAAAGAATGATGTTGTTTTCAGAGGGTTGTGATGGAAAAAGTAGTATGTAAAATCAGGTGGACCTGGTTTCTTCTAACAATTGTGTAAAATTCTCCTTCCCAAACAAGCTGTCTTAGAGGAAGTATAACCAGAATACTCCTTAGAGGTAAGGATCGTGAAACTTCATCTCACACACTTAAGGCATGTTGTCAGGAGAGGCTAGTCCTTGGAAAAGAACATCATGCTAGGAAAAGTGAAGAGCCACAGAAGAAGAGGATGAAACCTCTACGAGATGGAATGACAATAGTGACTGTAACAATGAGCGTGATAGCAATTGTGAGGATGGCACAGGATGGGCCAAGGTTCAGATTTGTTGTTCATAAAGTCAGAGTTGTAGTCAACTCAATTCAACAAACCTAACAATATCTATGTGATCCTAGAAAAGTTGTATCTTTTCTCCTAGCCATCTTCCTTACCAGAAGACTGCGTATATGGTGGTAGTGGTGGTGATAGTGATGGTTATGGTGGTGGTGGTGGTGGTGGTGATGGAGTGGTGGTGGTAGCGGTAATGGTGATTATGCTGGTGATGCTGGTGGTGGTTATGATGGTGGTAGCAGTGGTGGTAATGGATCCCTTCCTGACTAAAACACTCATCACAATAGAAGGGAATTTCCTCTAAATACTGAAAAATACATTCACAAAACCAAGCGCCTATATCATTCTCGATGGACAAAGACTAAAAGCATTCTCCTTGAGAACAGGGACTGGACAAGAATGTCTAGCACTCCTATTCAATATTTTTTAAACCTTTTTTAAAATTCTGATTTATTTACTAAGTTTAAATACACTGCTTTTCACAAATGATCCTTCCCATTTCCTTCACCCCACCCATTAAATTGTGCAACCCTACCTCCTCCATCCTCACCCCTCCTGTTCAATATTATATTGGAAGTATTTGCGAGGGAAATATGACAAGAGAAGGAAATAAAAGGCACCCAGATTGGAAAAGAGATGGTGAAACTGTTAGTATGTGCAGATGGCATGACAGTGTACACAGAAACTCCCAAGGACTCAATAAATAAACTGTTAGAGCTAGTAGATCAAGTTAGTAGAGTGGCAGGATACAAGATTAATATACAAGTCAATAGGATTCCTCTACAGTAACAAAACAACAACCAAAAACACAGATAAGGAAACTAAGAAAGCAATACCATTTACAATAGCCAATCACAAACTGAGATACTTAGGAATAAACCCAACTAAAGACACAAAAGACTTTTACAAAGAAAACTACAAAACACTTCTGTGAGACACAATAAAAGACCTAAAAAATGGAAAAATGTTTCCTGTTTATGAATAGGAAGATTCATTATAGTAAAAATGACAATCTTACCAAAAGCAATCTACATCTTTAATACAATCCCAATTCAGATACCAAACTCATTTTTCAAAGAGATAGAAAAGGCAAGTTTATTTGAAGATGAAAGAGACCTCGAATAAACAAAGCACATTTGAAAACAGGAATGAAGTGGGAGGCATAACACTCCCTGATCTCAAAAGCAATTATTACACAGCTGTAATAACCAAAACAACATGGTACTGATACAATGACTGACACATAGGCCAATGGAAAATAATTGAGAACCCAGAAATTCATACATTGTCTATGTACAAAAACCTATTAAAAGGGGAAAGGACAACCTCTTCAATAATTGGTGCTGGTAAAACTGGACTACTATCTGCAGGAAGCTGAAGCAGAATGCACACTTCTCAACATACACAAAAATTGACTTTAGGTGGATCAGAGACCTAAGGATAAAGCCCCAAATCATAATATTCATATAGAGACAAAGCAGGACAAACCGTAGAAGGCCTAGCTCATGATATAAAAAGGCTGACAAATACAGCCAGAGATACATAACCAGGAGAGTATAAAACTGAGGAATAGGACCTTCTAAAGGTTAAATCCCTGTGCAAAAACATTTTCCAACAGAGTGAAAAGAAAATCTACTGACTGGGAAAAGACATTTGGCAATACCATCTCAGACAAAGGTCTCATAACAAGAGTTTACAGAATCCTTCCTACAGGGCCCGCACAAGAAAAAGACTGATAACACAATTACAAAATGGAAAAAAAAACATGGAAAGTCCTTTCACAGAGGAAGATATTCAAATGGCCAGCAGACACATGAAAAAATGCTCCAAATCACCGGTAATAAGAGAGATGAATATCAAAACCACAATGAGATACTATCTCACTCCAGTAGCAGTGGCAAAGTTTAACAGGATAGTAAGCAATAAATGTTGGAGAGGATATGAAAATATAGGAACTCTTACACATTGTTGGTGAAATTGTAAAATGGTACAACCACTCTGAAAGGGACTTTGTCCTTTCCTCTGAAAGCTGAGCATAGAAATTCCATATGACCTAGCTACTCTACTGTTTGGACTACACCTTGAGAAAATGAGGGCTGAGGCACAAACGGAGATTTGTACATCAATAGCAGCATATTCACAATTGCAAGATCATGGAAACAGCCCAAATGCCCAACCACAATCAAATGGGTTGAGACATTGTGGTACATTCATACGATGGAATACTACACAGCATGCTGGAGAAATTATTTAGAAAACCACTATATAACTTGGAAGAGACTGGAAGTATCATGCTAAGTGAAATAACTCAGTCCCATAAGGACAAATGCTGTATAAGACCATCATTGCAGAAATAAAAAGATAACTTGTAAAATGTGCATGAAGATCCAAGGAGGGGAGTAGGAGCAGAGAGGTGGGTATGGGCAGGGGGGTAATCACAGGGTTGCACAATTTGGTGGGGAGAGGGAAGGTTGGGTAAAGGAAATGTGATAGATCTGGTATGAAAAACAATGTATACAAACTTTGTAAGCAAACCAGTATAAAATAAAAATGAATTGGAAAAAATAGTGGTGGTGATGGGGTGGTAGTGTTATGATGGTGGCAGTAGTGGTGGTGGTGGTGATGGTGGTGGTGGGGTGGTGGTAGTGATGGTGGCTATGGTGGTGGTGGGGTTGGTGGTGGTAAGCATTCTATCTTGTCCTCAGGTTAAGGTATACTAACAGATTTCATCACATCTAGGCCTGGCCATGGATGGGAGCCAGTAAATACTAGTTCTCAAACAAATCAGCCCATTACTGATCTTTGGGGATGCTAATATTTCTTGGGAGGGGCAACAGAGAAAATTGACTCATGATATGTTCAGCACCATGTGGAGTTAACACCATTATTGTGAGGAAGTGATCATGATCAGTGTTGGGAGGACAGTTTGCCATGTCCTGTCACCTCTATTCCGAGACACCTAATCAGAACCTTGGATACCATGGAGTCTGTATGAGAAAAGAGCCCAGGAACTTAGCCTCGCTCTCTCTCCCAGTTTCTTCTCTTTTAACAGGGAATATCCCTCCCCCTACACTCTGAGTATAAAGAAAATATTCTCTTTACTCTGCTCACCTATATATATCATGTGGCATCTGGCCAACTCCATTGCTCTATCTGTCCCCAGAAGAGAGGTCTCCCAGACGCATCATGAGAGGGTCCATATGGAACACCAACCCTATATCAGCGACAGTGACTTGGTGGCCATGAAGGACCATTGCTTTCTATTGACACTGACCTTGCCTGTTACTCTCTTACGTGAGTAAAGCATTGTTCCATCCAGTGCTTGAATATGAGCCATGCTCGTGTTGGAGACCCTGGATTTTGGCTCAACAATTTGGTACAGTGAGCAGGGTCAACAGCCAGGCTGTACAGCTGAGGATTGTCATGGTCACTTTCTGACTCCACCTGCTCCGCTCCGCAAAGCAACAGTGCCTGTTTGGCTCATCTGTCAGGGTCTCTACTACATGCAAGAGTGCCCATGGGTATTGGGTGGAGTCAAGGATGCAACATGTCCATATTACTTAAACATGAAAGCATTAAAGTCATATTGCCTGTAATCTCTTAGCTTTGGAAAAAAATGATAAAAATTTTGGAAAGAAATAGCGGTGATGGTTGCACAGTATTGTGGGTATAATTAAAGTCACTGAACTGCTCACTGAAATAATAGTTACAAAGACACATTTTGTATTATTTACAGCTTATCACCTCAAACAGTCTCATGATTTAAAAAAAAAAAAGAAATAGAATGCAGATGATGTTCTGATGGCAACTTTTAAACATCTTCATCTTCTCCCAAGAATGGGAGAGGAGGCTTGGCCCCATGAGTCAGTGGGGAAGAGCTGGGAGGGGCAGCCTGTGTTTCACATCAAATGTCCTAGAGATCAACTGCTCTTCCATCTGTGAATGAGGCTGACTACACATTCATGCCAGGCAAAGACAATTTTTCTGGCTTTGCCAGAGAAACTACTCAAGGAAACTATTGGCTGTGTTAAACTTCTATTTAGATGAAAAGTTTGCACTTGCACTTTGCCACTAGATGAAGAAAATGAGCATCATTTTAAAAAAATTAATGTACTTACAATAAAAGTATGTAGGAGAACATGTATATTTCAGGTTTTGTTTTGAATGAAATCCCTCCTCCCTCCCTAAATCTTTGATGTAAAGAATTTGTGCTATAACTTTTAAAGCCATACAATTAAGAGCCCTAAACTGTGAACTTAAAGCAGATGTGTCAATATTGTTAATAAGTATTACTTAGAAAATAAAATATAACAACCACTTAAAAATATATTTGCTTCCAAACAGATAGTTTAGAACCAAGGGCAAGCTTTCCCAGAAAGTTGCAGGCTAACACCCAGAGGTTCCATTGACCCAGGAGAAGACCTCAACATGGCACTACCAGAGCCATCTCAGCTCAGTCACTGAGCTTGCTCCCACCACTGTCTTCTGTAGGCCCTTATCGCTCCAGGATCCAACAGCTTGGGCCTGTCTCCTGCACAGTTCTGCCCTTTTCCAGGCCCCCCAACAAGAAAATCTCTGTGTGGTTCATCAGTAAAATAATAACAGAAAATAATCTGATGGTGCTAAAAGGTACTAAAGTGTGATTGACTAAAACAGCTTTTTATTCTAAAAGGAATTTATGTATATATTTTTATTTGCACTGGTACACTGAACAGGTCTTTTTATAGACCACTGGACCAATAGCATTTTCTGGCTCTTGGGTGGGTACCTGATAATAGCATCTCAATTTTCTTTTGGGACAACACTATAACAAAAGGTCTTTCCCCAAAGCAGTAGGGAGGGAAACAGATGATCAATCACTGATGTCATTGCAGCTGTTATTTTTTTAAAAAGAAATTTAAAAACAAAGTTTTTTTAAAAAAAGAGGAATTTATGAATCCCAAAGCACCTCTATTTTACTGGAATACTGCACCAATGGCAAAGTGGGAGCATATATGCTCTGTGGTAGAATGGGCAGGGGACAGTCACAGGCAGGGAATGTGGTGCCCCTCTGCTGTTGCCCCTGGTCAGCTGGGTTAGGTGGCTGGTCAGGGCAGTGGAGCAGGGTGACTGTATATATATGCAAGTTGGAAGAGGGCGTTTGGAATTGGGTCCCCTGAGCAGGTCTGCAGCATACAAACAGGTGTATGGGGGCTTTATGAGTGCCAGGTGGGCCAGAAGCCCGGGCACTTACACTTACCTGTATTCTCCACTGGCTCTTAGTCCACGCTCTGGCTCCAGGGCACCTACAAGCAAAGATCAGAGATGCACATCAGTGGAGGCACTTTCCTAGTGGCAAACCAGCAGACAGACTCCCACAGAGATGGATGTGCTTCAGAGAGTGTGTTTAAGATTGAGGATCTGAACTAGGCTCTAGTATTTAGAAACTAACTACAAAGTGGGTTTAAAACGTCTGGTTTTCTGACTCCCCCTGGGAGTCCTTCTCTCTGCACCCTGTTTCAGGCCACAGGTGCTCCCCAGCCCTGCCCCTCTGGCCCCTGCTTGTCACACATCTCCCGATCTGACAAGGGCTTTGCTGTCGGAGTTGGTGGCCTGCAAAGCCTAGATGTGACCCCTACCAGGACACACAGTCTTGTCCAGGCTTCTGCCCTCCCTCCCCTTCCTTTTGCAACAAAGACATAAACAGGGAATTCTGAAGAAAGAAAGCCAGCTCCTTCCTATGAGTAATCAGGAGAAAAAGATGGTGTCAGATTCTGAACACAGTGTGGGCTGGGGCACCTGCTGCCTCATCTCCAGGGTCCTTTTCTTGCTCTGCAGACTCTGGGGGGAGAGGGTCAGTTAGGATTGTGGGGCATTCTGTAGTCTGAGGAAGTCTTAACAACAGAAGAGAAGTGCTATTTACAAAGGTATGGTGGGATGCTGCCCGTACTGCCACCCCTAGTCGTGAAGGGGTGAGGTGGCCTTGATAGTCCTTTCACTGTGGTCAAGGAATGTGGCCTGAGGGAGGGACCTGGGAAATTAAATGTCACTTTTCTCCCTCACTCTATATTCTCCCAGGACTTCCCACTGGCCAAATCCAACAGAGGCCCAGAGGAGGAGGGTGATCATCAATGAAGCCCATCGAAGTCACCTGCTGGGACAAAGGGCAGGGTGGATAAGGGCCCTCAGGGGTAGGTGTCCAGTATGGTGGCTTTGCTCCCTGTATCCTGTTTACCCATGGAGTCTGTACTTCTCAAACCCCAAGTCAGTCCTAAGCAAGTTCTAGAAATAACCACAAAGCTCAATTCCACTCCAGTGACAATGGGTCAGCAGGGAAGCTTGGCCCCACTGCATCTAAGCCTGGTTGTCCTGCCCACTGTGCCCCTACCTGGGCCCTGGAGTCAGCCTGGACCTGATCTCCCTTACCCAGTGTCCTGCAGGTTCCTCTCCTTCCTGAACAAGCAGCCCAGAGATTCACAGAGAAGTGCTGGCTGGGAAGGCCAAACACAAGACCAGAAGGGGACATGCACAGTGCTGCGGAGAGCTGGGCGGCAGCAGGTGTTCCAGCTGCGCCGCACAGGACAGTGCAGGAGTTGGACATCTGCACTGGCCTTTACAGGGAGGAGCACTGGGGCCAGATTACAGAAAGGTGTAGGGCCAGGGCTCTGCCCAACCTGGCTTGAGGCACACAGCCCATGTCTAGGTTACTATAGTAGTTATGTTATGTGCTGCTGAGTTAAAACTGACTCAAGCTGATCCTCCAGAGGGTATTCAGACAGTAAATTACATGAGAGGAGATTGTTCATCCTTCTCCCTGGGAGCAGCTGATGAATTCAAACTGCCTGCCTTTGATTGGTAGTGCCGTTCCTTGCCACTAGGCCACTAGAGTTCCCTGCTATAGTAATGTTGTTGTTGATTGATGCTGAGTTGAACATGACTCATAACTACCCTGTGAATGAAAGACCAGAAGTCTATCATGCTGGGTTCAATTTGCTTAGTGACAATTTCATTACTAAAGGACCAACCAAGAAGCCTCTTTCTGTACCTAGCTCTCTGAAGTGAATGCTGAGGAAGGCGAGGGCCAGGCAAATTGTATAAGGGGCCTCAGACCTTATCAGACAAGATGTGTGGAGCAGGGGTGATGACCTGAATCCAAAGCATGAGAGGCAAGAGCATGAGTCGGGTCACCTGAGCCCAGAGCCTCCCACACATTCTCCTGTGAATTTTTTACAGATTTTATTTTGAAATAGCTTTAGTATAATCTCAATTCTCACAACCACTTTCCTCTATAAACAATGTGTTATATTGATATCATGCAAAGGATTGGCAAAACCCACCAGGTGCTCAAGGGAAAATTATTTCTAGCCTCTGAAATCCAGTGGAGACCTAGATGGCAGTGGACTTTGGTTTGATTTTACATTGATATAGGGCACCCTTAGGGAATTCTGGCCGCTTAGTGGAGCTGGAGGTAAGGTAAGGCATCAGGATTGGAAAGGACTCTTCAACAACCTATGTTATGCAGATGATACAACCTTGCATACTGAAACTGAGGAGGACTTGAGGCCCTGTCTGTAGAAGATCAATAACTATAATCTTCAATATGGATTGCACTTCAACATCAAGAAGACAAAAATCTTCTCCACCAAACTGATAAACAACATCATGATGGACGGAGAAAAGATTGAAATTGTTGACAGTTTCATTTTACTTCGATCCACAGTAAATGCCTTTGGGACCAGCAGCCATGTGATCAGGAGACAATCTGCCCTCAGGGATCTCTCCAAATCATTGCGGAGCAAGCTGTCAGTTTGAAGACACCTGATTCATACCATGCTCTTTTCAATAATTTGCTATGTGTCTGCGATCTGGACAATGAATAAGGAGAATAAAGAAGAATTGATGTCTTTGAATGGTGGTGTGGGAGAAGAGCACTGAGTATCCTATGGACTATCAAAATAACAGATAGGTCTTGGAAAAAAGTCAACTCATGTGCATTGTGTTAAAGGGGGAGGGCAGTGACACCTACTTCAAATTACAGTATTGGAGGGGGGTAAAGGTAGCGGTGCTGGAATTGGGGATGCTGCCCCGGCCATGTGGTATTCGGTGAGGCAAGGGGTCTGGACTTGCGAGGAGGGCTTTGGTGGCAGAGTGTACCAGCCAGCCATTATCGGCCTCTGGGGTGAGCCATGTTCGGCCCCTGGAGCGAGCTGGCCCTTGGGGTGAGCTCCTCAGCCCTCAGGTGGTGTCATCTGACCCCTGGGTAGAAAAAAATGCCTAGGGTGTACAGAGAATTTTATCTAGGCTACTTCCTTCCACCCTCTCCTCCAGTACACCCGTAAGTAACACCCCAAAGCCCTTCTATTTGTAACTCACAAGTTTGTTCTCTTTAGGTTTGCTCCCTTCTATAGGTAACCTTAACACTGAGTTTTACTCTAGACCTGACTCTGAACCCAGTTCAAGAGACAAAAAGGAAATACAACTGCCAGCTAAGGAAGCAAAGGAGGATGGAGTCTCAGGGTTCAGTCAGCCATCCCCACTGGACACACCTGGGAAAATACTTTGCAGTCCAGAGGGGAGTAAATATCAGGAAAATATCTTCTATGAGGAAAATATCATCAAGAACAAGAAGGCAAGCAGCTTTAACCCAAGACCACCAGTAAGGTGATAAAGTGTGCTCCCTTTCCCCTTTCACATCAACACCCCTGTTCAGCATGAAGAAGCCAGAGAGTCTGAGCCCAATTCCCAAATGAGAAACCCACAAGTGAATAAGACCGTTTGTTTAATCACCACTGGACAATGCTTACCATTGCCCTATAACATCTGGTCCCCACTGGATCCTTTCCATTTCCTTCACCTGCTCCCCCACCAACCAAATTGTGCAGCCCTGCAACTGCATCCCTGCAATTTTCATCCCTGCTCATCCTCTCCCTTCTGCTCCCAACCCTCACCTCCTTGTATCACCAACATGTTTTTTCCCAATAAAATTTTTTTTAAAAATCAATCATCATTGTTCTATGCTACTATTACCCTGCCTTTTCAGGTTCCCCTCACTGAATACTAGAATATGTGAAACACAAATGTACACGAATTATATACAATATATGAATTTTGTGTGCAAACCGATATAAAATAGAGGAAAACCTCCCAAAACCCCACAAAAAGATTTTTTAAAAGGTGCAGCCAGAGTACCCTTTGGAGGATGGTGAAACTTTGTCTCACATACTTTGGGCATTTACTAGGAGAAGCAGGTACTTGGAAAAAGAGCATCATACTTGGAAAGGTCAATGAAAGAAAGGAAGATCCTCAACGAGATGGATTGACAAAGTCACTGCAGCAATTGACTCCAGTGTGTCAGAGACGGTGAAGATGGCTCAGGATAGGATGGGGTTCAAATCTGTCGTTCAGAAGGTCTCTCGGAGTTGTACTCAACTTGATGGCACCCAGCAACAATGACAATTAACAGTGGATAAGGAGTTGCACTGCCAAGCCAAAGGTTCACAGTTCAAGTCCACCAATTGCTTTGAGGGCAGAAGATGAGAAATCTCCTGTGTGATTTATAGCCCTGAAAACACACTGGAGGATTAGCTATGAGTTGGCTCCAACTCAACGGCACATAACAACATAGGGAGCTCTGATGCCAAGGTGAGTAACACATTGGGCTGTTAACCTTACAGTCAGTGGTTAAAATCCGAGTGCTCCGTGGGAGAAAGATGGCAGACTTCTCCCCTAGAGACGTAAAAGCCAGAAAACTGACAGAAGGTGACAGGAGGCACACCTGACTTGATGACAGCAGGAAATGTACCAACAAGGTACATTTTGCATAATTAATGAACTCTTTTGAGACATGAACTGAACTCTACATTTTATTCACATTTTCTTAGTTTTTAATAATGTCTTTTTTCCTGCTCCAGGATGCCCCACAGGATGCCACATACATTTAGCCATCCTGACCTGTGCTGTTTCTTAGCCTTTCCTTCTTTTGGGTATGTAGTAATTTTTTTTGGCAGTAGTTTTTACAACCATCACTGATTAGAGATTTTTCAGAATTTCAGAGGCTGCACTTTATGAGGAGGAATGTAGCATCAGGATTGGAGGAAGATTTATCAATAACCTGTGTTATGCAGATGATACAACCTTGCATGCTGAAACTGAGGACCTGAAGCGCTTGCTACAGAAGGTCAAGGACTGCAGCCTTCAACACGGATTGAAGCTCAACATCAAGAAAACAAACACTCTCAGCACCAGCACTCAGGAAATAAAAAGATGAATTACATTAGAAAATCTGTTCTCAGGGATCTTTTCAGAGTACTGAGAAAAAAACCAATATAAGTCTATAGACTAAGGTGCACCATGGTCTTTGCAATTACTTGCTATACATCAGAGGGCTGGACAATGACTAAAGATGACAATAAAAGAATTGGTGCCTTTGAGCTGTGGTGCTGGAGAAGAGTCTTGAACATACCATGTACTACCAAGAAAACAAACAGGTCTGTCTTGGAGAGAGTGCAACCAAGTTTCCCCTTGGAAGCTAGGATTCCAAAGCTCCATCTGACATACTTTGGGCACATGGTCAGGAAGGACTGACTGGTCCTTGGAGAAGGACATCATGCTTGGGAGGGTTGGGGGGACAGTCCAGGAGAGGAAGACTCCAAATGAGATGGATTGATACAGAGACTAGGGCAGGTGTGGTGGAGTCAATGAGACTGTCTCAGGACAGGGCAGGCTTCAGAGCTGCTGTACGTAGCATCAGTATGAGTCACAGGTGACTTGACGGCACATAACAACAGCAACATGCTTATCTGATGCTTTCTCACAGTAAGACGGAGGTTATGGGTTTTGGGCTTTCTCTTACATGTCAGTTTGTCCTACTGTGTCTTGCATTAGTATCACTGTGATGCTAAAACCTATACTATCAGGATTTTAAATTCTAGCAGGGTCACTCATGGTGGACAGGACAAACTAAGAAGAAAGGCCTGGTGTTCTACTGGACAAGATTAGCCAGTGACAATGCTGTGCACAATAGGATACTGTCACCTGTTCTGGGCATGTCCTTGGAAGGGTGGAGAAAGAACAGCATGTTTGGTGAATCAGAAAGCCAATGAAGGAGAAGACTTTTGATGAGACGAATGAGCCTAAGAACCATGACAATGAGCTCGAATACCAGTGTCTGCGAGGACAGTGCAGGATGGGACAGCATTCCACTCTGCTGCACTCAAAGTTGTCTTCAGTCCCAGTTGAGCTAAACAACAGGTAACAGCATGGATCGTCAAAGAAAGACTACATATCCACATCTCTTCTGGGGATGCTCCAGGCGGTTCCTGGGGCTCAGCCAAGGCTCACTGTCTCCTGCTCCCAGGCCCTGAGCTACAGCGGACAGTCAGATGATGTCCCCAGCTGCACTCGGCCAACCTAACCTCACCAGTGCACCTTCCCCTCCTCTAGCCAGGAAGGCTGGATGAAAGATTGATGAGCAATCTGTACGCACTGGTGAATTTTTCATCACGGAAGAAAGGAGACCCTGGCCCCTGTCTAAACCAGAGCTGTGTGGAGGGTGTTCTTGGGTGTCAGTATTCTTAAGATTTCACCCATGCTGACAGCAGCCAGGAGTCTACCAACAAATTTTCTGTCTATAAATAAAGGGGAGGGGCTGGGGTTAGGAGTGATTGGAGGGGAATCCCCCAATCTCGAGCATAGAAGATTCTAAAATTATCTTAGGCTGAGTGAAGAAGGGGCTCCGGAAGACCTAGGAAAGTCTGATCACAGGGGCTACATTATGGGCTGAAGTCCCCACAGTCTGATTCTCACCAATCTAACGTGCAGGTGACTATACCTTTCAGCCCAAAGCCTCTTACAGCCACTGGGCTGTAAGGGTTGAGCTCCTAGTCTGGTCATGGTGGGCACCCATCCTTGGAGAGACAGGGGCACAGGGAGAGCAATACAAAGCTACTATCTTTAGGGACAGGATGCCTGTGGGCTTAGCTGCAATCCTGTGAAGGTCTAAGTTCAAGGACCAGCTCTGTTAATCACTGGCCTGGATCCTTGAGCATGTCATATCAGTCTTCTGAGACTCAGATTTCTCCTCCATAAAATGAGGCTAGGACTAGCTGCAGTGGAGGTCAGGAGAGAGGTCAAAGAGATGATACTTTGAAAACATTCTGGCAACAGTGCACCGTCAACAAACGTTCACATTACAAAGAAGAATGAACCACTGACTCTGCTCTCAAATGGCTTATACACTAATAGGCACCCCACATAGGTTTAAAAAGCACAAAGATGAGTGGAGCAAGGGTAAAATGGTGCTATAGACAGTGGCAGGGAGAATTTGAAGGAAGGGTCATTCTGACTTGGGGAGGGGGCCTGAGAACCTGTAACTCCATGCACTTCCATGACTACTGTCCTTGGATGGGAGGCCTTCTCCACTCTGAAGTCCTCTCTGAATGAATAGGAGTGAAAAGGGCCCTCTGGTTCTTCAGGACAACAGCGTTTAGATAATATATTCATGAGTCATTTGCTCTCTGTGTCCCAGACTCTATACTTCTGCCAGAAGCCCCTTCAGGATTACTCCAGACCATTATCCTCAGGTATCATTCATGGCCAAGCTCCTCCCCACACATTCTAAACAACCCCCTCTGAAGGCAGGACCCCAGGGCTAGTTCTGGCCCAGCCCCTATGCCGTGGGAAGTACTAGACACATGCACTCTGTGGGACTGTTTCCTTGTCAGTTGGCAAAGGAGTTGAACTAGATTAGCATCTCCTAGAATTAATTCTGGGGAGTGCTTGCCTTTACAGAGACTCCCTAAAATAGACCACAGTGGCAGAAAATGTCTGGAAAATGTTTCATGCTCTACCTCCTCTTCTCTTGTCGATTCTGCAGAACAACAAACACACGAATGTGCACACTAATGTGCATGCAATGTCCAAATCAATGTGCAGAGCAATGTACACACCAATGGACTTATCAAGATGCACTCTAATGTACATAGCAATGTGCACATCAATGTTGTTGTTATGTGCCATGGAGTTGACAGTGACTCACAGTGACACTATGAACAGTATCTCTGAACTGTGCCTTGTCCTGAACCAGTCTCACTGTCTCTGATACACCTACCCTCTTTATCCCAGTCACGGTGTCAATCCATCTTATCCAGGGTCTTCCCCTCCTGCATTGTCCCTTCACCCTTCCAAACATGATGCCCTTTTCCAAGGACGTGCCCAAAGTATATGAGATGAAGCATCAAAATCTTGTCTTCAAGGAGAAACTTGGTTTCATCCTCTCCAGAATAGACCTGTTTGTTCTCTTGGCAGTCTGTGTACACCAATATACACACATTGTACATATCAATGTGCACATCAATGTACACACAATGTTCACATGAATGAACACATGCTGTACAGTGTATATTGTACACTCCATTGTACATACTGGGATTCTGCTAAGTTCTATGATGAAGAACCTGGAAGAGTTCTGCTTACTCCAGCATTTACCAAAATTATCTGACCATGGATTTCTCTTGTGAGTCACATCTTTTCACACCCACCCCAACAAGCACTCCTCAGAGCCCTCTTTGTGCAGGTTCCTGTCTGTTATGTCATGAAGTGACTCAACAAGAGCCTGGGGTGTGGAATTTCACTCTCTGGATAATTTTCTAAAATGCCTTACTTCCTTTCTGGTCACGTGAAACTGCCCTTTTTCAGCTCTCACCAGACATGTCTGTCTCCATTTCAATAGCTTTCACATTGTAGTTGTGGGGTGACTCTGACTCTGGGGTCCACAGGTCCTGAGGGGGTATACCACTAGTACACTGGGTACTAGTGTGTCCTAGGGCTTGATCAGCTCAGTACCTGGAGCACACAGTGTGAGATCAGCATACTTTTTGAATGTAGATGTGAGGTTTAAAATATTAACAAGTGACAGGGCCTCAGCAGAGTCCCTGGGTGGTACAAAAGTAATGAACCTTACTACTTATCCAAATTTAGAGGTACAAGTCCACCCAGATGTGCCTGGAGGAAAGATATAACCTTCTACATTGAAAAAATCAACCTCTGAAAACCCTAAGCAGCCAGGCTTTCCCCTGACACACAGAGCCGCCAGGAGGCAGCTGACTTGATGGCCACCAGGTTATGGTCTCAGCACGCAGCAAGCTAGACTCCAGCAAGAAGAACCAACAGGGATCTCCTGTGGCTGTTTAGTCAAGCATCTGCCACAGCAGAATGAATGAATGGCCAGTGCAAAGATTACCATTACTAAATAGGAAAAAAGTTACCTTCTAAGGCAAGGCTCAATACTTTGCTTTTAGCATCTTTTCCCTTACTGGGCCTAAGGTTTTCCTGTCTTGGCCATTCAGCTCTGGGTGAAGGGCTGGGCATCACACAGATGGCCCTCCTTATGGTCCCAGGATAGAGCCAGATCAGATGAAAAGTGAGTTTTTCTGTGTCTCCAGCTGAATTGGCAGCAGCTTAGCATTTCAGATAGCCCTCTGAAATTGAAATCTAAAACGGAACATTTTTTCAAGTCAATAATACCCTTGGCGTCAATGCTGCAGCAGGAGCCCCAGCAGCCTCTGAGGCTAAGGGAGAATCTGCAGGCAGCATTCAGAGTAGAGCATGGTACAGCTCTCGGCTTCCAGCTCTCAGGCCGCTCTGCCTCCAAGGATGGTGGACACTAAGGAGGAGCTGCCAGGCATTGGCCTAGTTCACACACGCTTTCAGATTACATGTGACTGTGCCACAGCCTGCACACATTCTACTATTCTGGGGTTTGGGGACCCCAGGTGACAGATGAGGGATGCTGGAGATAGGAGGCACAGAGTGAGTACTGAGTGAGGCACAGAAGGTAAGGTTAGAAAGGGTTAGTGCCCTCTCCTACATGTGTGGCACCTGACGCCTGCTAAGCTCCCTGATGGCATAGCTTCAGATTTCCATATTGGTTTCCTCTGCAGTCAGGATTTGAAGCAGATAACATCTGTTTAGAGTTTCAGAATCCAGTTCACAGCTTTCTGACCCTTGGCTTCTGGGAAGTCTGGGCAAGGAGTAAATTGTTAGGCAGGGCCAGGTCCAGCACATATCCACGGGGCCAGGACAGATGGCACTTCCTGGCTAGTGTCTCCTCTATGAAGGGCAGCAGTGGTGCCCCCAAACTTGGAGACTTTGTTGGTACCCAGGATCAGGGAGGTACACCACAGAAAAGCAACCCAAGAAGGAAGTCTCAGGTTAGTGCTAACATCGCTTTAACATCTCTAGTGCTTGTTAATTTCTCTCTTCAAGAAGGAGCTGTTTATGTAGTGTTGCATGTTGAGTTAGAACTGACCCATAGCTAACCCTTCAGTGGATTTTCAGAGCATTAAATTGCACAAGAGGATACTTCTCATTCCTCTGCAAAGCAGCTGGTGGATTTGACCATATTCCTTTGGGTTGTAGAACCACTTCTTACCACTCTGGACACCAGGATAGTAAGTCTTAATCAGCAGAAGTGATATCTAGCTGGAATTTAACACTACATGCAGTTTTGCTTGTAACAGGTAGTATCTATTCCCCCAATAAAGTAACAGTAAAGTACCATTTTAAAATAAATTTGGTAAAGTTAAGAATGGAGCTCATTTGTACAAAGTTTTCTGAAACTTTGAGAAGAGACGACCTGATAAACAGGCATGTGAATTATTAAACCCACTGCCATTGCCAGTGGTTGATTTTAACTCATAACGACCCTATAACACTGTCTCACAGAGTTCTCAGTAATGTAAAGCTTTTAAATAGCAAATAACATTATCTTTCTGCCTTGGTGGTTGGTGGGATTGAACTGCCAACCTGCCAATTAACAGCCCAATACTCAGTCTATCATAACACCCTGACTAGATTCTGGTCTAGCCTAACTCACCTACTTCACATGGAAGTACACTGACCATCAGATGGAATTGGCCTTGTCAAAGCACACATAACCAGTTAGTAGCAAGAAACCTCATGTTTGAAGACTTAATGATCTTTCTGTTGGGACATCCTTTCTTTTAGAAGCCAAGATCCAAACACCATCCTTATATGGTGGAGGCAAAATGGCCTTTATTCTCTATCACTTTTGTTCCATTATATGGCCTGGAGTGGGGGTGGGGGAGTAGGGATGCACACCAGGTGGGTAAATAGCTCATGATGGTATTGGTATGTTGTCTTCCTGTTGTATGCCGTCCAGTCAGAAATGAGCCACAGCTGACCCTCCAGCAGGTTTCCAGAGGCAGTAAATTGAACGGGAGAAAACTGCCCCTCATTCTCCTGCAGTTGTCACCCTACCAGGTTGAAATTGAGTGGGTTTATCAGCAGAAGACGTGAATATCACTGCCAGCAAAGCAGCAGCAGCAGAGGATGCAGAGCGTGTCCATCAAGGCCAGTGATTCCTGCACACCCACACTGGGACAGAGAGCAGCAGCAACAGTGCAGAACCAGAGATCAGTGTGAACCAGGGTTGTAATTATCAGGGCTTAAGGGAGCTTTGCAATGCCCATCTATGAAACCCCAAAAGAGATGTCTTCACCTTGGCTTCACAAAAAAAAAAAGGTGTTCAAGGTCAAAGGCCTTCAAGCATGCTTGATGAATCATGCTGAAAGAGGAACTGTCTCTTGTTGTCACCCTGAATTGTAACCTTTTTACTTCCCTAATTAAACACATAATCATGAGTATGGGTCTGTTAAGTCTGGTGTGGCCATTGCAACAGATTCTCAGACCCCAGTTATAAGTCTGGGAGGGGTGGGCGTTATTAACAGAAGTAGGTTTGGGAGTGTGGGGTCCTTGTGAAAATAGGTTTTGAGCAGTGGATCTTGTTGATGGGGACAGTTCCTCTTCTGAAATTAGCGGAGATCAGGTTCAGCCACCCTACAACTGTCTCCACTCCTTGGTCTTCATGACTCAGAGGAAATGCGGGCATACAGATCTACTGCCTCCATGAGGGTACTGACAATCTGCCAGCCTTATTCATTGATTTATTCAACAAAGGCAGTCACAAAGTTTGTTTTTAGTAAAAACTTGCTGAAAGGGATAGACAAATAAGTGGTAGATGGAGATGGAGAGATAAAAGAATGGCAGGATGGGTGGGTGGATAGGTGATAGAGAGATAAGCAGTACATAAGAAGATACAGATAGAGAAAGAATGCATGTCTTCATGGATAAGTAGACAGATGGAGAGAGAAAGGCATGGGGAAATGGAGAAAGGGATGGCTGGATGATGTGATGAATTATTGCATAAAATATTTAGCTGATTACTTAGGGCTCCCCTCACTTCAGAGATTCAAAGGAGTTTACATTCTTCCAGAGACAGAAAAATAATTGATTGTGTCATTTCAGATATCACAAGATGCTGGTGGTGACAAAGGACGGACCCTAGTCCTATTTCCCCAGTGAGGCACCAAGATACAACTGAAGGTACTTCTGAAAGCATTAAGAGCCTTGGTTGCTCACTTGGCCCTTGAACTGTACTTTCCGACCATGGATGAGTTCCTTTTCCTGGGTCTCAATTTTTCCACAAATAAGACAAATGGTTTGGGTCAAATGAGCTCCATAGTTTCATCAAGGTCTCCCCATGTACCCAGTGTTGGTAGTGGGCCCTGAATCTGCCTGCCTCCTGGCTTCTCCAGGAGGTGAGCACCTTTCTGTAAGGCAAGAAGCCAAGGCAGTTTGTAAGTAGATAGCTCTTAACAATGGAATGAAATGGTGATGGCTCTGCTTTAGAACCAGCTTATATAAAGAAGAAAATGAGATAGGTTGGTGCCATGATGTCAAGTTCTTAGGCCCCTTCCCATACAATAGGGTAATGTGCTGGGAATGAAGAAGCCAAAAGTGGGGGGCGGGGGTGAGACAGAAGAGGGCCTGAGGCAGAGGCTCAGCGCATAGTGTCTTGCTCAGCCAGCTGTAGGTTCTGATCTGGACCAGCTTCATCCTTGTTGTGTGAGCCTAGGCTAGTCCTCTCAGTCTGTCTCAACTTCATAATAATTTTCTTTCAAGGTGTCAGAAATAGTACCTCCTCACCTGTTTTTTACCATGGCTTTTCTAATTTCTTACTGTGTATCTGAAAGTTGGATTAAGGGTGACACAAGAAAAATCAATGTCTTTGAGTTGTGGTGTTGGAGAAGAGTACTGAATATCCCATGGACTGTCAAAGGAACAAAAACGTCTGTTTTGGAGAAAGTGAAACCAGAGTTTTCTTAGAATTAGAATGGTGAAACTTCATCACGCATGTTTTGGGTCTGGTGTCTGGAGAGGCTGGTTCTTGGAAAAAGAGAACATGCTAAGAAAGGTGGAGATCAAAGACAGAGAGGCAAATCTTCAACAAGACAAGACTGACACAGTGACTCTGACAGTGGGCACAAGCACATCAGATATCATGAGGATGGCATAGGATAGAACACAGCTCAGACCCATTGTCCACAGGGTCACTATGAGTTGTAGATGACTTAATGACACCTAACAGAAATAAAACTTCTGTGGATTATTGTGAGAATAATAATAATAAAATAATTTCTCAATGCAATAGACATCATTCTTCTGGACTCTGTACCCCAAAGGAGTGCAGATCTTTTTCAGGAGGGGATTTCCCAGTGGGCAGCTTGAAGATAGGCAGTAATTGTTCAGAGGTAGAACTCTCTCGCCTTCAATGCACCTCATGCACAGTCACTACGTAGCTGTCAGTGGAGTTTTGCAGGCTGCTCTGACATTGAACCTTCTCCAGGGATTGGGCCCTCCTGATAAAATGCTCCAAAGACGTGACACTTGGTAAAGTGGAGGTTCCAGGGAAAGGAAAGCGATCTCCAATAAGACAGAGAGACACAATGGCCACAACAATGGGATTGTAAGATCAGCACAGGAGTAGGCAGGGCTTCATTCTGGGGTCTTTACGGGAGTTATGAGTCAGAATCTATTCGATGACCCCTAACAAGAAAAATGATACTGAACAGGTTTAAACAGAACTTTCAGATTAAGATGGACCAGAAAAAGGCCTGGGGATCTACTTCTAACAATCAATGCACAAAAACTGCACAGGTCACAATGCAACTGAATGCTGAGATGGCACAGGCCCAGGGAGACCTTTGTCACATCATTCATGGAATTCCCTGTGTCTCAGAAGCTGAAATAGTGAACAATAGTAACAACACGTTTACTCTGCACCCATGAATGGTCAGATGTTCCTCTATGCTTTAGGAATTTCGTGGTGAAGATAGGCAGCCTTGTGTCTAACAGCATGCCCTTATGGTCCAGGAGATAGGAAGGTAAGATGGTCATTTACCAAATGGTTACTCAAAGAGATGTGAACTATATCCTTAGCTAGATTATGCAAAGGAGAAAGGACCGAGGCATTGACACTACAACATGGGCCCTGCTTTGTGCCAGAGCAGAGTCACCAAAGAAGGGAGTAGAGGATGTGAAACCTGTGAGTTTATAAAGGTGTTTGGAGTAAGGTGTGGCAGAGCAGCCAGGGGAGAAGTGCAAAGGCCCTGCGGCTGGAGGTGCATGTTTGAGGAACTGAGAAGAAGCCAGCATGGCTGGAATGAGGGGGCCAGAGCCTCAGATGAAACTGGAGATGTTGGCTGCCTGATAACTCTTGGACTCATGGCTATGAGCAAGGCTTTGAGTATCCTCTTGGGGAAATAGGGAGCCACTGAAGGGCATAGAGCAGAAGGATGTTTGGTGCCTGGCCAAGGAGGAATAAAGAACGGATGTAGAAAACCCAAAAGGGAGGCTAGGGGGCAGTTCTGGCCAAGGCCACAATCCAGAAAAGAGACAGAGGTGATCCAGACTGAGTGTTGGTCACAGAGTGGACGACAGCAGACCGGGGCAAGCCTCAGCCACACTATCAAATGACTATATGTGAGAAATGTTGCCTGTGAAGTTCACCAGAACTTTCCCATCACTTATCGGTGCAATCTTTCCAGGCTGTAAAGATCAGTAACCAAGCAGACACTCTTCAGTGGCCCCAGCACAGGACGCCTTGGGTGGAGCAGGCTGCATCTGCTCAGTGGAGGTAACGACATTCACCACTCCCATCCATGATCTTTACAGTTCACAGCTCCTTTCACAGCCCTTATGATAGCTCATGATGTCCTCCACTTTATTTTATGCTGCCACGATGGGAGAACGCCACTCACTCACTTCTCTCTTGTCTCTCTTTTGAAGGATATAATTTTAAAACAATCATGATTGTAACAGCTAATGGCATTGTTGCTTCCTTTGCTTTCAACACATTGCTACTGAGGCCTTGCATGTGTCATGAGCCAGTTTGGTCCTGGGGACACAGGAAAAGCCTGAACTCATGGGACTTAGGTGAACTTTACTGAGCACTTGCTGTGTGCAAGGCATCATGCCTTCTCTCCACAGACTTCACCTGGCCCAGGTCTCCACAGTCCTGGAGGAAGAATGGGAAGCCAAGGGTCCCACAGATGGGGAGTGGGAGGTGGGCATTAAAGCCAGGGTCACTTTCTCCAGAGTCCAGCTCCAAATCTTTAGCTTGATCTGTACACCTTTACTCTAGAAAACACATTCACACCAAATCCTTAAAGTCCCTTTTACTCCTCCTATCTGCCAAGCAATCAGTTCGGCTCACAAACCATATAAATTCCTAGGATACATTCATTTAAGCAAAATATTGCCACACAATGCAAAAGCAGTAATTCTTTTATGACTCACCTGGTATTGATGCTTTGTTGGGGTGGGTTGAGTGGGTCCCTGGGCATCAGACTATCCACATATTCCAGCAGAGAAGCCAGCAGCACCCACCCAGCCTCCACCCTGGGACAGTCTGGTCCTATGCCATTGTGGGGGGTACAAACATTGAGCGTCATGCAGGTGGCAGAGGCTATACTGATTTACCCAACCCTCTACTAATCTATCCAGTGATCTGGGGGAGTTATTATTATTGATAGTATCTATACTACATTTATGTTGTTGTGGTGGTGGTGTTGGTGTATCATAGAGTAGGAACTGACCTGTAGCTGACTGTTCGGTGGGTTTTCAGAGACAGCTAATTGCATGGAAAGAGATAGCCCATCCTTCTCCAGTGGAGTAGCTGGTGGCCTCGAATCACATACCTTCAAGATTGCAGCACAGCTTCTTACCACCAGGCCACCAGAGCCAGATTTGCCACTACATTTATATTACATTTAAAAAGGCAGTGGTGGCTCAGTGATAGACTTCTTGCCTTCCATAATGGAGACCTGGGTTCAATATTCAGCAAGTACATCTCATATACAATTACCACCTGTCAGTGAGGCATGCATGCGTGTTGTGATACTGAACAAATTTCATTAGAATTGACAGGCTAGGAAGAAAGACCTGGAGATTCCTTCAAAAATGTCAGACAATGAAGACTCTGGATAAAATGAAGGTTTAAACTTCATTTTTCATGGGACCATGAGTTGGGATTCAACTTAACAACAATACTGCACTTAAGATTTCAGAAACTTGTTCACATCCAGCGGTGGACTCTATTTATTTCCCTCTCAGTAAGAGGCTATGAACCCATGTTAGAGATGAGGAAATGGTAGTTTAGAGGCTGACATGATCTGTCTGGAGTCAAATTACTCACAAGACATAGAACTGGGATTTAAATCTTCATCTGTTGGGTCATAATTTTGCAGCAGAAGCTCCTAGGTAGCATTCTGCATGTGGTGACAATAAGACATCACAAGTATTCTTCCATATATCCCTGCTCTTTCCTGACCAGGATGGTACCTTCTCAGTCAACGTCATCAATATCTGCCAACTTTTCAGTGACCAAGCCATGTCAGCCTCTGCAAAGGGTCCTGCAATGTTCCACAGATTGCTCCCTGACCTCATATGAAGAGATTCCTGCTCACCAGCAAGGCTGTGACAGCTGCAAGAATTACTCTCAAGCTTTCCTACTGTGCCTCCAGGGGCACTGGAGAGGGCATGGGACCAGATGGCGTCACTCAGACTGCTGTTCTGGGTCCTAAATCACTCACAAGTGCTCAGAGACATCAACTCTAGCACTGTGCAACCGGGAGACTTCTCAAGACTCTAAGCCTCTAAAGAGTGGTAAACATTCTTGACCTGTGGATTCCACAGGGGTCAGGAGGATGTGGACGCTCCTGCTGTGTGATGGCTTGCTCCAATGCAAAAAATAGTTTTTTTCTTTCAATGACCTGTGTGAGGAGTCTCTGAAGATCAAGGCCCTGCATTTGCCAACACAGTGACCTGCCGCTTCACTCACCCAAACACTTCTTACCTTCAAGAACCAGGGACCTGTAGATGGGAATGTTAAGTGGCAGTAGGGTATGCTGGGCCACACCTAAGGGGACATATTGCCTCTCTTTTTAGGGCTACATTATAGGGCTGAATTCCTAACAGAGCACCTTTCCAACAGACTTGATGAGTTTGGGAAATCCAATAATTCAGGGCAAAGGACATGAATGTTTGCAATCCTAGGGATTACAAGGTACACAGGGTATTTTAAAAGACTAAGTTGGCCCACTACTTCCCTGATGAAAATTTCCAGGAGGCCTCTATTTCAAGACATAATGAAATAAGAAGGATCTTTATCAGCCCACCTGCAAAAATAAAAACAACAGCAAAATATAGGGAAGTATATTCTTTTTAATTTCTTTACAAAGCCCTTGGAATTAGACAATGACAGTCAATAACAGTTGAAAGATAAGTAAATTAGGTGATCCTAAGGACTGTCCTAATTCTCTGTTTGAGAGTATCCAGGCTATGGCTCAGGGAAGAGGCACTCAGGGGAAGCCTTGTGGAGTCCTGGAGCCAAGAGAGCAGTGCTGAGTGCCTAAGATAGAGGACTGAATAGGAAAGAAATGGATACTCAGAGAAGTTGGAGATGTGCTGAGGATTCCCCTGAGTATGTCTATGAGCACTGACCAGGACCTATGTGTGAGGAAACTCCTAAAGGGCAGGAAAAGACCATCTGAAAGGATTACAAGGGTCGAAGCCTGACACTCCCAAGGACACCAGGAATAGTACCTGTGGCCATCAGCTAGAATGTGAACACCTCAAGATTCGTGGGCTTTTGAGTGTTCACAGGTCTTGCCTTACAGATGAGAAAAATTTTATTGAGAACCTGTGGTTTTTCATAACAAATATAAAAAACAAAAGGCAAAATATTCCCAAGTACTTTAATTGCATTTCAAACAAAACTCAAGAATATTTATTATTAGTAGCAAACTCAACTCCAATCTAAGAAAGAGTCACAATTTCTAGCATGCAACCAAAAATTACCAGGCATGCAAAGATACATGAAATCATAATAATGATGAGATCAAACACTCAATCAGGAAAAACAACAACAATAACACAACAACTAAAAAAAGCCCCAAACCCATAAAATTCACTCAAAACCAATACAGATTTAGAATTAGGAGACATAGACAGGAAACCAGCACTATCATTGTATCCTACAGATTTTAAAATGTTAAATAGAGATGTCAAAGAGACATACTGGGGGAATAGAGATGTCAAAGAGACATACTGGGGGAACTGTCAAAATAAAAAATCTAGAGTTGTAAACCTACAATGTGTGAAATGAAAAAAAAAAAAACCCACAAAAACCAACAAAACAAACCCTGGATGGTATCAGTGAAAGATTAAACAATAAGAGGAGATTAGTGAATTTGAAATCACAGCAACAGAAAGAAATAAAAATAAAACAAAGAGAAAAGAAAAAGAAAAACACTAAAAGAACATTAGTGAGCTGAAGGGACAACCTTAAGGGCTTAACATAAAGTAACTTAAGTCCTCAAAGAAAAAGAGAAAGGAGAAGGAAGTACAGAGGTGCAAAAATAATGGCTGAGAATTTTCAAAATTTTGTGTAAACTATAGACACACAAACTTAAGATATTCAAATAATGACTTGTATACCAATGTTCATAGCAGTTTTATTCACCTTCACAAGAACATGGAAACAGCCCAGGTGTCCAAACACAATTGAAGGGATTGAGAAACTGTGGTACAGTCACACAATGGAATACTACACAGCACGCTGGAGGAATGATTTCATAAATTACTACCTAACTTGGGAGGGACTGGAGAGCATTATGCTGAGTGAACTAATCCAGTCTCACAAGAATAAATACTGTATAAAATCATTATTGTAGAATGAGTGTGAGGGTCTTGGGGGGAGGGTAGAGGCAGAAGGGAGAGGATGGGTGGGGGGTGAGTAATCATGTTGTTGTTGTTGTTGTTATGTGCCGTCGAGTCGCCTGCGACTCATAGCGACCCTATGTACAACAGCCCTAAACTCCGCTCTGTCCTGTGCCA
>NW_006400038.1:984639-986199 GCF_000299155.1 Elephantulus edwardii
TAAAAGTTGGTAAAAATCTTCTATCTCCTCTTCCTTGGCTCTGGTTGTTGGTGCATATATTTGAATGATAGTGGTATTCACTGGACTTCCTTGTATGTGTATAGATATTATCCTGAGTAATCATAGGATTATATAATTTGATGGGTGGGAGGGGAATGAAGGAAATGGCAAAGATCTAGTGTGAAAAACAATATTCAAACTCTGTAAATAAACCAGTATAAAAATTTTTTAAAAAAGATATTCAAATAACTCTTAACACAAGAATTGGACTAAGGCACATAACAATAAGACTGCACAAAATAAGTGATTAAAAGTGACCAGAAAAGGGATCCAAGATGATTGTGGAGGCAGAGACAATGTGGTGAGCTGCGGGACCAGCAGACCACTTGGAGGAGGGCCACTATGGCCTTCTACAGACCTCTGTTTATTGATAATTGAACAATTAAACAGTTGATGACTGGTCTTCAGTGAAGATGGAGGCTCAACAACAGGAATTCAAGGATTTCCAAGGACGAATGGGTGAGTCCCACAGCTCCCAGCCCCCTCCTGCCGATCCAGAACTCCCTGAGGCTCCTGCTGCTGGAAGCCAGGGATTCCCTGACCCAAGATGGATGGTAGGCACCGGGCCTCCCCACGACTGGTTCAGTGGAGCTGCCACGCTGCCACAAAGTGGACTTGTTCTGGGGAGAATTCTTGGAGCCAAGATGGTGGCGGCAGGAAATGGGGGGCGGCTGCCTGTGTGGGAGATGTGCGCCCGGCCAACTGACTGCCTGCAGGTTTGGGTTTCCTTGGACAGGCCAGAGAAGATCACCGATACAATGGATTGTTGAAAGTCACTGTGAGTTGTCTACTTGATGACACTTAACAGTGGTAGCATGTCCAAGAGGACCAACATCCTAAATGTACCACATATTTTGACCTATTGAATGCTTCTGCCAAAAGCTGTTTAGACCTGGGGGGAGTTTGCTCACAACTCTCAGGTCCCTTTGCCATTTATAAAGGGGGAGGGCAGTGACATCTACTTCAAATTACAGTATGACCATTTATGGAGGGGGGGTAAAAGTGGCAGTGCTGGAATTGGGGATGCTGTCCCTGGACACATAGTCTTCAGTCAGGCATGGGGTCCAGACTGGAGTGGGGGCAATTTGAGGGGGGGTTGTACCAGCCAGCCCCTGGGGGGGTGTTGCCCTGCTCAGGGCGGGCCATCTTCAGCCCCCAGCTCGGGGTGAGCCGTCACAGCCCTCTGCTTGGGTCGGGCCGTCTTCAGCCCCCGGCTCGGGGCGAGCCGTCACAGCCCTCAGGGTGAGCTCCTCAGTCCCCAGGTTGTGCCATCTGACCCCTGGGTAGAAAAAAATGCCTAAGGTGTCCAGAGAATTTTATCTAGGCTATTTTCTGCCACCCTCTCCCCCAGTAAACCTGAAAGTAACACCTCCATAGCCCTTGTATTTGTAACTCACAAGTTTGTTCTCTCTAGGTTTACTCCCTTTCCTATAGGTAACCCTAACACTGAGTTTTACTCCAGACCTGATCCTGAACCCAGTGCCAGTGACAAAAAGGAAA
>NW_006400038.1:986589-1001548 GCF_000299155.1 Elephantulus edwardii
TCACCTGCTCCCCCCACCAACCAAATTGTGTAGCTCTGCAACTGCAGCCCTGCAATTTTCATTCCTGCCCATCCTCACCCTTATGCCCCCAACCCTCACCTCCTTGTGTCCCCAATATGTTTTTCCCAATAAAATTTAAAAAATGACCAGAAAAGATACATAAATAGAAAATCAAGAATTAGAAAAATGTTCATCAGCATTAATCATTAGGGTGGCCTAGTGGTAAGAAGCAGCACTGCAATTCCAAAGATGATACTGTTATGTGCCGTTGAGTCACTTGCACCTCATGGCGATCCTATGTACAATAGCTCTCAACTCTGCTCTACCCTGGGCCAATTTCACTGTCTCTGACATATCTATCTCCATTACCCAAGTTACTGTGTCAGTCCATCTCATTGGGGGGGGGAGGGTCTTCATCTCCTGCAGTTTCCCTCCACCCTTCCACACATGATGTCCTTCTCCAAGGACAGGTCTCTCCTTGTAACATGCCCAAAGAATGTGAGACAGAGCTTCAAACTCCTTGCATCTAAGGAGCAGCCTTGTTTCATCTCTTTGTTCTCTTGGCAGTCCATGGTATGTTCAAGACTCTTCTCCAGCACCACAAATCATAGGCATCCATCTTTCTTCTATCATCTTTACTCATTTCACAGCTCTCTGATGCACAGCAAGTAATTGCAAGGATTATGGCTTGACTCACACACACTTTAGTCTCTAGACTGACATCATTGCTCCTCAGTACTCTGGAGAGGTCCTTGGCAGCAGACTTTCCCAATGCAATTCTTTTCATTTCCTGGATACTGTTATCAAGAATGTTGATTGTGTAGCCAAGGAGGCTAAAATTGTTAACAGTCTTTGTCTCTTCTCCGTCTTTTATGATGCTGCCAATTGGCCCAGTGGTGAGAATCTTAATGTTGAGATTCAATCCACATTGAAAGTCCTTGACCTTTGGCAACAAATGCTTCAGGTCCTCAGTTTCAGCAGGCAAAGCATAGCTCAGAGTGTTGATGAATCTTCCTCCAATCATGATGCCGCATTCCACCTCATTAAAATTCAGCCTCCTCCTTTAGAGTAGTGAGAGAAGATCTTCACCCTGAAACCCACAGCATCCCTTTTCAGCAGGAAGTAGCTAAGAGAATACACCATCCCCTTTTCCTTATGAATCAGGGTGAAGTCTCTCTCAGGGAGGAGTGATAGGGAATGGCAAAGGACACACCGACAAAGGAGATTAATCAGAACTGACTTTGACAAGCACTGTGGCAATTGGACAATTAAAACAGACATTCGGATGGCGGGGGAAGAAGAACAAACTGGGGAGGAGGGCAGAGAGAATGGTGCAGCAATGAAGGAATGAAAACCCAAAATCCCTGTAAATGTTCATTAAAACTAATAAAATTTAATAAAAAAAATTAAAAAAAATTCAGCCTCCTGAACGATCTGTTCCATATATAGATTGAAAAGACCTGGAGATAGGATGCATTCCTGATGTACCCCATCTCAGATTTTGAACGATGCAGTGTTTTATTTATGCTTCCTTGTCAAAGTTTAGGTTTCATATAAGCACGATCAAGTGTTTTGACATTTCCATTCTTCTCAGGGTTAGCCACAGTCTGTTGTGATCCATACAGTCAAATGCTTTTGCATAGTCAATGAAACACAGGTAGACATCACTTTGGTACTCTCTGCTTTCAGATAAGCTCCATCTGACATTGACTATAATGTTCCTAATGCCACGGCCTCTTCTAAACCCTGCTTGCACACCTCGTAGTTCTTTGTCAATGCAATGTTCCAGTTGGAAAAATCATCAGTAGGATCTTGCTTGCGTGTGACAGTGTATGATAATTTCCACACTCTGTTGGATCAACCTTTTTTTAAAAAAAAAACATGGAAATAAATACAGATCTCTTCCTTTCTGTTGGCCAGGTAGCTGTCCTCCAGATTTCTTGGCACAACTTAGTAAGTGCATCCAGAGTTGCATTAATATATATAAATGGTATTGGTGATATATGTCAATGGTATTCTATCAATTCCTGGTGCCTTGTTTTAAGCCAATTCCTTCAGGGCAGCTCCAACTTCTTCACCATCATTGCCTCTTGGTGATATGTTTTTAATGAAATTCTTCTATGTCAGACAATTCTTTTTGGTACAGTGAGTCTGTGTACTCCTTCCATCTTCTTTTAATGTTTCCTGGATCATTTAATATTCTGCCCAAAGCATCCTTGATTACAGCAACTCTAGGTTTGAATCTGTTCTTCAGTTCCTTGAGCTTAAGAAATGCTGAGCGAGTCTGGCCCTTTTGATTTTGTGACTTCAGTTCTTTGCACATTTCATTTTAATACTTTGTTTTGTCTTCCTGAGCTACCCTTTGAAATTTTCTATTTAGCTCCTTAATTTTTTTCCCTTTGCTTTGGCTTCTTGGCACCCTAGTGCTCTATTCAGGATCTCTTCAGACATTCATCTCTGTCTTTTCTTCTTCTTCCTCTGTCTTTTGCAGTTCTCATGGATGATATTCTTGATATCCTTGCACAGCTCATCTGGTCTTTGCTCATTAGTGTTCAAGATCTCCTGAGATGCTTTTTTCCCCAGGTAGGATAGATTCAAGGTCAAACTTTGTTTCTTGTTGATTTGATTTAATTTTCTTTAGCTTCAGTTTGAACTAGCATATGAATAGTTGAATCTCTTCACAATCAGCATCTGTCCTAGTTTTTACAGCTGATATTGAGCTTCTCCAATTTTTCTCCACAGATGTAATCAATGTGATTCCTGTGTAGACCATTAGGTGAAGTCCATGCATATAGTTGCCATTTGTGTTTTTTATAAAAGGGATTTGCAGTGAATAAATCCTTGATTGCATACAATTCTATAATTCTATCCCCATGTTTGGTTTGGTTACCAAGTCTATGTTTTCTGACCATCAGTCCTTCTTCCCTTTTTCCAACTTTTGTATTCCAGTCTCCCATTATTATTAATGCATCTTGGTTACTTATTCAATCAATTTCTGACTGCAAAAGTTGGTAGAAGTTCTCTATTTCCTGCTCCATGAGTGAAAGATAGGTAATCTTTCCTGTGCAATTAATGAACTGTCTCTGACAACCCAGTGGAGGGTCAGCTATGGGGCGATTCTGATGTGACAGTACACACAACAACAACTACACAAATTAGAATGGCAAAGATTTTATAAAAAGAAGAATGTGGTACCAAGATAGGTGCAAGACTCATCAGCAACCTGTGATATGCAAGTAACACAATCTTGCTTGCATAAGATCAAAGACCCTCAGTATGGATTGTTGTTGCTGTGCACGGTTCGGCAGGTTTTCAGGGACAGTAAATTGCACAAGAGGATATTGTCCACTTTTCTCCCGAGGAGCAGCTGGTGGTTTCAAACCACCAGCCTTTGGGATTACAGTGCAGTGTCTTACCACTAGGCCACTAGATGTATGGATTACACCTCAGTATAAAGAAAACAAAAGTCCTCACTACTGGAATCATTCATAATACCATGGATAGATGGAGAAAAGAATTGCCAATGATTTTGTTTTAGCCACAAAATCCACAATTGGATACACAATTGACACCCATATAGCAGTAGTAAAGAATTAAAAAATACATTGCATTGGGAAAATCTGCTGTTAAGGACCTCTTTAAAGGACCTCTTTAAAGTTTTTAAGTTCAAAGATGTCAGTTTACAGAATAAGGTGCACTTGATCCAACCCATGATATTTTCAATTACTTCATATGCATGTGAAAGTCAGACAATGAATAAGGAAGACCAAAATGAATTGAGGTCTTTGAATTATGGTGGGGGTTAAAAGTATTTAGTATGTACTGTCAAGAGAATAAATCTATCTTGGAGAGAATGCAACTAGGATGTTCTTAGAAACAAAGAGGGTGAAACTTTGCATTACATACTTTGGGTATATTGTCAGGATGAGTTAGTCCTTGGAAAAGAATATTGTGCTAGAAACAGTAGAGTGTCAATGAAAGAAAGAAAGGCAGATGGGCTTCAGCAAGATGTACTGACATAGAGACTGTACCAATAGGGTTAAGCATGGTGCAACAGAGATTGTGAGGATGGTGCAAGATAGAACAAACTTTAGACTAGTTGTTTGTAGGGCCACTGTGCATCTGAATTGATATAAAGGCATCTAATAAGAATAGTAACAACAACAAAGATTAAATAGTCTGACAGAACCAAGTATTCATGAGGATGGACACATCAAACTCTCACACATGGCTGGTCAGTACGGGGGGTGGTACTGCCATTTTGGGAAACAAATTAACAATTTATTAAAGAGTTAAACAGGTTGTTGTTATGTGCCATTAAGCCACCTGCAACTCATAGTGACCCTATGTACAACAGCCCTAAACCCTACTCTATCCTGTGCCCATCTTACTGTCTCCAACACACTTACCCCATTACCCCAGTGACTGAATCAACCCATCTCATCAACATTCTTCCTCTCTTGTGCTGTCCCTTCCATCCTTCCAAACATGACATCCTTCTCCCAGGACTGGTCCCGCCTTGCAACATGTCCAAAGTATGTCAGATGAAGCTTAAGAATCCTTGACTCCAAGAAGCAGCCTGGTCTCATCCTCTCTAGGATGAACCTGTTTATTCTCCAAGCAGTCCATGGTATATTCAACACTCTTCTTCAGCACCACAGTTCAAAGATATCAATTCTCTTTCTATCATCCTTAGTTATTGGACAGCTCTCTGATGCATAGCAAGTGATTGCAAAGACTATGGCATGTATCAGGAGCACCTTAGGTTGTGAGTGACTAACTCCCTTGCAACCAAAGTGATATGCTATAAAGAGATAAATGCCAGACTATTGGATATCATAATAGAGGACCCAAGAAGAACAGAGTGTCAGAGATGGACAGCATCTTAGGGTCCTAAGTTCTAGTTACCATACCTTCCAGGTCAGGAAGAAGGCTTGGGAAGGGCATTCTTTAAACTAGTTTTACACTTTGAACTTCCCTGTTCTTTCCACACCTTTCTGAGATAAAACTGTTAATCTCACCCAAATGCAATTAGCACAGTGAGAGCAGAGATGACGTCCTGCAGCATCTTGTCCTTCTCATAGAGGAGAAAATGGGATGAACTCATCCCTATGTTGGAGAGCAGACAGAACCAAGACTCCACTGTGGCCCGCAGACCTGTCAGACAAGTGGGCTTGAGAGGGACAGAAAAGGAGAAGCTGCTCCCTGTGGGGGCAGGAGCCAAACAGAAATTTCTAGAAACAACTTCTGGCAGTGCATTGGTCACAAGTGGTTATGTAGAAACCAATGAGTAGTGTTTCCTCATCCTAATGTATATTTTACATGAGGGAGCTGGCACACTGTGGCCACTATCTTGCTGCCCCACCACTGATTACTTCTTTAGATCCCAGGCTTCCCCAGTCTTCTGAGGCTGAGTACATCTAGGTCTCCTAACACCAGAGTCAAGGTTACCATTATTAGCTCCATTTTACAAATAAGGAAATGGAAGGTCAGAGAACTGAAACATTTGTCCAAGTCCACACACCTAGAAAGAGGTGAGCCAGGACCTTGACCAAAAAGATTGCAGTACTCCAAGTCATCTGCTTATCCACCCACCCACCCACCACACACACACACACACACACACACACACACACACACACCCCTATCCACCCAATTAATTTTTGTAGTTAAGAACAGGGACCCTAAAACTAGTTTGCCTGGAAATGCTATATCCTAGATGGTTGAACTTTGCAGAGTCTCAAGTGTGCTACATCAATCTCTTCAGCTACAAAACAGGGATGATAACAGTGGGGTGACTGAGAATGATGACAGTTAATTTATGTAAAGCCTGACACGTAGCAAGTGTTCCATCGATGGAGGTGTGATGTTATTGTGGGATGTCATCAAGATGGTATTGCAGAGAACTGGTTCACAGGCTTTTCATGGCTGTAATATTTTTTGTTTTTATTTAAGAGAAATTTAACAAAGCAAATTATTCTTTTGTGTTTTATAACATTAATTACAATGTCCAAAATGTAATCACACTTTTCTTATTTTCTCTCTGTAATTATTGTTTCCATTAACATCTGTTCATCTTTCTATTTCTATGCATCTACCGTTGTCTGTATTCCTTGTGTATCTTTCTGCAACTCTTCTTTCTCTTGTGAAGTTGTGAAGATTGTCCCCTTTTAGAATGTTGCCTTTCCCTTGCCTGCACTCTTTTTTTTTTAATTTTAATTTTTTTCCTTGGATTTCCATTCATTCATTACTACACATTTTTCTCCCTGTTCCCCCTCCCCCCTAGTTCATTTTCTTTTTTTTTTTTTTAAAGTTCTTTCATTGTTATACAGTCCCCTCCCTGGGAACACTTTCCAATGCAACTCTTATTCTGGATTCTTGTCATGCCAATAATATCATATGTTCCTTTTACATACTTCTCTTCCTTGTCTGTTTCAATACCTGTATTTATCCCTCCTTTTCTTAGTTTTCTCCCAACCCTTACATCAATCCTGTCCTATAACAGTGGCATTATACAGTATTTGTCTTTTTGTGACTGAGATATTTCACTCAGCATAATGTCTTTCATGGTCACCATTTTGTATAATATTTCATGAGTTCTTTGTTTTTCCAATGCTGCACAATATTCCATTGTGTGAATAAAACATAGCTTCTCTATCCATTAATTTATTGATGGGCACTTCAGTTGTTTCCAACTCTTTGCTATTGTGAACAAAGCAGCAATAAACATGGGTGTGCATATATCTGCTTGGGTGGTAGTTCTAGTTTCTTTAGGGTATATTCCCAGTAATAGAATTGCTGGGTCAAATGGTATTTCTCTTTACAACTTTTTGAGGAAGCACCATATACTGCCTTTAATAGTTGCACCATTTTACACTCTCACTAATGGTGAAAAAGGGTTCCAATCTCTCCACAACCTCACCAACATTTGTTGTTTCCTGCTCTGTTGAATTTTCTTATTCTTACTGAGTTGAGATGATATCTCATAGTTGTTTTGATTTGCATCTCGTTTAGAGCTAGGGATTTTGAACATTTCTTCATGTGTTTGTTGGCCATCTGAATGTCTTCTTTGGTGAAGTGTCTGTTCATATCCTATGCCCATTTTTCAATTGGATTGTTTATCTTTATCTTGTGGTGCTCAAGTATTCTATAAATTCCAAATAAAGGTACCTTATCAGACATGTCACTACCAAATATTTTTTCCCATGCTGTGGCTTCCCTTTTTACCCCCTTGGAGAAGATTTTGGATGTGCACAGGGATTTTATTCTTAGAAGGTCTCATTCATCAATTTTATTCTCTCCCGGTTGTAGATTTGTCAGAATGCTTAGAAGACTGTTCAAGTTGTGTATTAGTACTTCTATGGTTCTTCAAAGCTTTTCTCTAATGATGTTTATAGTCCTTGATTTTAAGCCTAGGTCCTTGATCTACTTTGAATTGGTTTCTGTGTATAGTATAAGGTGTGGGTCTTATTTCCGTTTTCTACAGATGGTTTTCCAATTTTGCCAACACCATTTGTTAAAAGGGATGTCATTTCCCCACCTAACTGATTCCATCTCCTTGTCAACAATCAGTTGACTATAGGTAGATGGGCTGATTTCTGGATTCTCAATTCTATTCCATTGATCTATGTGTCTGTCATCATACCAGTACCATGCTATCTTGACCACTATGGCAATAGTAGGATTTGAAATCAGGGTGTGAGATGCCTCCTACCTTGTTTCTCTTTTTAAGGAGTACTTTGTTTATTCGGGGTCTCTTTCCATTTCAAATGAAACTGGAAATCACCTTTCCCATTTTGTTGAAGAATGGAATTGGTATTTGTATTGGTATTGCAGTGAATGTGTAGATTGCTTTTGGTAGGATTGTCATTTTCACAGTACTGAGTCTTCCTATCCATGAGCGGGGGATATTCTTCTATTTCCCCAGGTCTCTTTTTGTTTCTTGTAGTAATGTTTTTAATTTTCTTTGAATAAGTCTTTTGTGTTTCTAGTTAGATTTACTCCCAAGTATTTAATCTTGTGATTAGCTACTGTGATAGGTATTGTTTTTCTTAGCTCTAGTTCTGTATTCTCTTTGTCACTGTAGGTAAGCCAAATTGATTTTTGTATGTTGATCTTGTATCCTGCCACTTTGCTGAATTGGTCAACTATGCCCAGTAGTTTTCTTGGTGAATCTTTAGGATTTTCTAAGTATACTATTATATCATCTGCATATAGAGATAATTTTATCTTCTCTTTGCCATTCTGGATACCTCTTATTTCCCTTTTTTGTCTAATTGCTATCTCTAAGACTTCTAATACAATATTGAGTAGGAGAAGTGAGAATGGGCATCCTTGCTTACTTCCTGTTCTCAAGGGGAATACCTTTAACTTCTCTCCATTGAGAACAATATTGGCTCAGGTTTGCATATATACTTTTTACTATGTTAAGGACATTCCCTTCTATTCTTATTTTGTTGAGTATTTTAATCTTGCTTGCACTCTTTATGGAAGCAGACTGCCAGACCTTATCTTCTAGGACAACAGTGGATGAGTTTGAACTGCTAACTTTATATTAGAAGTCAAGTGCAAATCTATTACATTGCCTAAGGAGACTTGACAGTGTAGACTGTTCCAACTTGGGATGCTGACCCAAAGGTTGGAGTCTTGAGTTCAGCAACTGTCCCCACATAAAGATTTAAACCCAACAGATGGTTACTATGAGTCAGAGTCAACTTGATGACAGTGGTTTGGGGGCAGATGACACAACCTTGCTTGCTGAAACAGAGGAGGACCTGAAGTGCTTGAGGCAGTTCAACATCAAGAAAACACAGATTCTCACTACTGGGCTGATTAGCAGCATTATGATAGACAGTGAAGAGAACGGGAACAAGAGAACTGGCACAGGAGAAGAAGACCCTCAATGAGATTAATTGATTCAGTCACTGGTGCAATGGGGGTAGGTGTGTCAAGGACAATAAGATTGGCACAGGATAGAACAGGATTTAGGGCTCTTATACATAGGGTCTGTATGAGTTGCAAGCGACTTGATGACACAAAACAACAACAAACAACAATTATTATTCATCAGCAGTCAGAGAGGTCCCATCATGAGCAGGACTCTGTGGTGCACACTGAGCAGTGCAAAATAAAGAGGGTCATGGAAGGGACAGAGCAGTAAGCAATTAACTTGACAACTTCAACCTGAAAAACTAACATATACTAGGCATGTGCATACACAAGGAGCTCTGGTGGATGTCAAGGAGTTGTGCTGCCAACCTAAAGGCCAGCAATTCAAGTGCACTAGCTGCTCCACAAGAGAAATATGGGACATCTCCTACTGTGTGATTTACAGACTCTGAAAGCATACTGAAGAGTCAGCTATGAATAGGTTTGGCTTTTATGGCTCACAACAATGACATACACCTATATACACACACACAATAATAACTCGATGTTGTATCCTATGCTTATATATTATCCTAAATATCCATTACCATGTTTTAAAAATACATGATTTTTCATGTCTCAGTAGGCTCACAGTTTTGAAATGATCATAGATTCAACAGGAAATCATATTCATTACTAGTTATGCTAGGTGTTTAATTCGGTGACCACATTGGGCTCTTACAGCTTCAAAATGAGGTGGTGAGCAGCTCTGGTCCAGAATCTCTGAGCTCAGGCCCACCTCTAACATATCCTTGTGTGTACATGTATGATTTAAAGATTACAAAGCAAATTGGGTTTCCATTCAATCATTCATATATATTTTGCTTTATAACATTAATTGTAACACAATGTAATCACATTTTCTACTTTCTCTCTGTAATTATTTCCATTAATCCAGAAGGATAGAAATCCCTTTCCTTCCTGTCTTCTGGACTTGCTCTTTTGACCCTGAGTGTTGGTATCCATTCTAAGGTGTTTGGGGTCACCTTACAAGTTTGGCTGGGAGTTGAGCCACAGGATTGAATTTTGTTTCATATTAGAAGGGTAGCTAAGGGCCATAGTGTTAAGGGTCCTGCCAGTCTCTATTGGATCAGCAGCCTGACCAATTTTAAATGTTTTTGGTTTGGTTCTATATTTCCCCTGACTCTATGAAGGATCTTCTTCTATTAACACAATGACTGCAACAATGGACTTGAATATGGTAGTGAAAATGGATAAGGCATGGCTCCAATCTGTTGTTAAAAGGATTTATCCTAATCAACTTGACAGTACCTAACAACAATACCAATAACTATGGAGAAATTTGCACTGTGATCACACACACCCCTACCCCCACACACCCACACCCACACAATCCCTCTGAGGAAGTTTACCAAAAGTATGCTGGAGGCCAGATTGATTTTCTCTCTCAAAGAACCCTGGATCCTTGTAGAAATGGCCAAATGCAAGGATAGGGAGGACAGACTCAAGAGGATCCAGAAACATCCATCTTTTTTTAACACCCAAAAGTAGAAAAATGGTTAAAAAAAACCCGAAAAAAACCAAACAACAAAACTGTTACAGGAAGGGAGCAGAGGATGCACATGCCAGTTGGCAGATGCTTCCACTAGACAAATGTAGGATGATTTAAGCACCAAAATATCAAACATAGTAATGAATTGTAAGCAACTGAGGGGGAAAAAATGTTGTTGCTATTAGGTATCATGAAGCTAATTTGGGTCACTCAACCCTATGTCCACCAAAACCTTATCCAGTCAGTCTTTTGCCATCCCTACATTTGTTCAAGCTCACTGCTGCAGTCACTGTGTCAATCCATCTCTGTCAGGGCCTTCATCTCTCATGTTAGTGCTTTACCTTTTTAAACATGATGTCCTTTTCTACAGACACCTCACACCTCCCTCTGACATGTTCAGTGTATGTAAGACTAGGCCTCACTATCCTTTCCTCTAAGGAGCACTACAGGGCTTCTTCCAAGACCGATTCCTTTGTGATTCCAGAAGTACACTGTATATTCAATATTTTTAATGAGTATTACAATTAAAAGGGATCAGCCAATCAAAGTCAGAAAAGTCTCTTCATTTACTTTAGTAAATGGTTTATAAAAACAAAAAAAAAAAGGTATCAGCTCTTCTTTCATCTTCCCTATTCATTGTCCAAGTTTCACATGCATATGAAACAACTGAAAATATAATTTATATGAACAACTTAACATATCATGACTTGAGTTAGGGACACTTGAAATTTTAAACTGACATCCTTGATCTTTAGTACCTTAAAGAAGTCCTTAATAGCAGATTTTTCCAATATAACATGTCTGATTTTTTCATTGCTTCTACCAGGGATGTTGGCTATGGATCCAGGCAAAAGGAAATCTTGACAATGTCTGCATTTATTATGGTGTTGCTTATCGGTCCTTCGTGAGAATTTTTGTTTTCTTTATGTTGAGGTGCAATTGATACTGAAAGCTGTAGTCTTTGAAATTTGTAACTGGTTCAAGTCTTCCTCACTTTCTGCAAGCAAAATGGTGTTATCTCAATAATGCAAGTCATTGATGAGTCTTCCTCCAATATTGGTGCCATAATCTTCTTCATAGAATCCAGCTTCCTGGATTAGTTGCTCAGGTTGAACAAGTATGGTGAAATGATACAACTGCGATACATACCTTTCAGATTTGAAACCATGCAGTGTCCTCTCACTCTCCTTCAAAGGCAACTTAGTTCATGTACAGGTTCCAGATGAGCACAATTGAGTGTTTTGGAATCTCTATTCTCCTCAATGAACAACACTTATAATCCACACGGTCAAATGCATTTTTTTTTGGTCAATAAAACACAAGTAAACATCTTTTCAGTGTTTTTTACTTTCAGTCAAGATACACCTGACATCAGCAAAGATATTTTTCATTCCACAGTCAGCTGTTTTTTAATAATCTTCAGCAATGTTTTTATTTCTATGTGATATTAATGGTATGGCTCAATAATTCTGGCTTTTTGTTGGCTCAACTTCTTTTTTGAATAAATATAAATATCAATTTCTTCCAGTCTGTTGGCCAGGTATTTGTCTTTAAAATTTCTTGGCATAAACAAAAGAACAACTCATCCAGGACTGCATCTGTTTGTTAAAAACCACTTCAATTGTTATTCTATCAATTATCAATTCGTAGAGCCATTTTTCCCCCCAATTCCTGCAGTATAGCATGAACCTCTTTCACTTTCAATAACTGAAAACTCATTGGTCTTGAGTTGGAACTAACTCATAATTGACCTAGTGGATATTTCAGAGGCTGTACATCACACAGGAAAATACTGCCCATATTTCTCCCTTAGAACAGTCAGCAGATATGAACCTCATGCGTTTGCATTCATTGGCAGCATAAATCCCTCTCCACTAAGACTTCAATAGGAACACAAAATTTCATATAGAAATTGAAAGCAAAAATGAAAAGCTTAAACCAGTTGGCATGGAATTGACTCCAGCTCATAGCATCTTATGTGTGCAAAAACAGAGCTAGGCTTCACAGGCTTTCCAATAGTTGCAGCCTTTTAGGATCACAGGACCAGGCCTTTCTTTTGATGTTTCTCTTGGTAGATGTGAACTTTCAACCTTTGGTTATTAGCTGAATGTTCAACCATTTGTACCACTCAGTGATTTTAATATGAGTAATGAATTGACAAATCAATGAGCAAATGGGGAGAGGAAGGATCCTTGCTCATAACAGAATGCTGAGTCTACCTAGTAACTGTGAAGAGTATTAAAATTGGAAAAGCAGTATTTTTAAACTATCATAGTGAAAATGTGATCAGGCAAGGATTATCAATGGATGCTAAATCTAGAAGGGAAATATTGTTGAAAAGCAAAATATCTGAATAGCTTTAAGGTATCTCTCTGCAGATTGGGGGAAAATGAAATGTCCGTGTCACCAGCACTGATAGTTTCACTGGAGGCCCAAGACATCATGGTAATGTCTTATAAGCATGACATAGCTTAGTAATGTCTCAGCCAAGCTAATCTATAAGCTAATCGTGAAGAACATCAGATGAACCCCAAATAAGGAATGCTCTATTAAATGGTAGACTGTATTCTCTAAAAATGCCGATGCCATAAAAGACAATAAAAAGCTTAGCAAATACGACAAATTGCTTTTGTTGTTAGATGCTGTTGTTGGATACAACTTATGATGGCTCAATGAACCACATATGTGAGACCTGTCCTAGCCTGTACCATACTCTTTATCCCTGACACACTTGAGCTCACCGTTGCACTCACTGTGCCAACCCATATTGTTGGAGATTTCCCTCTCTTTTGCTGATATTTAAGCATAATATCCCTCTTTAAATAGCCTCCCTTAGCAATATGCCCAAGACATGTGAGAAAAAGCTTCATTATCCTTGCCTTCAAAGAACACTCAGGTTTCGCTTTCTCCAAGACATATCTGTTTGGTTTTCTCCAACACCACAGTTCAAAGGTGTCAATTCTTCTGTCATCTTTCTCCACAGTCCAGCTCTCAGATGCATAACAGCTGACTAGAAAGTCATGGCCTGAATCAGGATGGACACGATAACTGCAACAATGAGTTTCAGGACAGTAAAGGTTATGAGGAAGATGCAGGATCAGGCAAGGTTTTGAAGCATTTTACATAGGGTTATTGTGAATTAGAGTAGACCTGGCAGCACCTAGTAACAACAACAGATACACCATCAGTCACATGTTATTTTGTTGTACTGTGGTGGCTTGCAGGTTTCTTAATGTTAGAATCTTTGACACTAGTATTCAAACACCAGCAAGTACGTCAATGGTGGATGAGTTTCTAGACTAAGGCAGACCTGGTGATTTACTGCTGAAAAAATTGTCAAGTAAAAACCTTAAGAATATCAAAGAATATTATCTAATATAGTGTTAGAAGGTGATCTCCTTAGATTGTAAGACACTCAAAATGCAATTAATTGTAAATGAACAAGAGCTACCTCCTTAAATTAGAGTCAATCTTGATGATATGGATGGAGTAAATCTTTCTTTTTTGGTTAAATAAAGCTGATATGGCTTGTCTGAAAATTAAAAGAAACAGTTGTAAATATTCATTAATAATCAGAACATTGAATTATGAATCTACAAAATTGGAAGCCATAAAAAGTGAAATGTACTGAGCAGTTGGGAAACCTGGCTGACTGCTGAGGACAAGGGAGAGATTCACTCCAGAGGGGAGTGCCCCGCAATGCCAGGGAGGGAACTGCCTGCAATTGCCCTGGGTGGAAACTGTAGCAGGTGGAGAATTTGGCTGATAATTGAGGACAACAGACTCAAAGAAAGTGGTCTGCAATCAAGTGAGAGACCCTCTCAGAGCAGGGTGCACTGAGGTGCCAGGGAGGGAACTGGCTGCAACTCCCCAGCATAGACACTGCTAAAAACTACTGGCAAAGCTGGTCTCTCAGCTTGTCCACAGACCACTGAGGAAAATAATCGACTTGAGGAGATGTGGGCTTCACTCAGGTGAGATTCCCACTGGGCTGCACTGCAGACCAGGGAGGACCTAAAGGACTTCAGGAAAGTCAAACTTTCCTGTTGTGTGGGACCAGAATGTATTCCAGTAGAGCAAGTTGCCCAGCTCCATAAAGAGAAAAATAATGTCCTTTTCTTCAAGGACTTGGACTTCCTGGCAACATGTCAAAAGTATGTGAGACAAGGCCACCTTTTCCAAGACAAACTTGTTTGTTCTCTTGGCACGTCATGATACATTCAATATACTCCTCCAACACCACATCCCAAACACGTAGATCCTTCTTTTATGATCCTTAGTCATGGTCCAGCTCTCTGATGTATAGCAAAAAATTGCAAAGAACATAGCCTGGATCAGGCATACTACGCTGACATGAGCAGCAGTGTTTCTCATTATGACTCCAGAGAGGTCACTGACAGCAAATTTACCTAATGTAATTATGTCAAAGATATCATTCAGGAAGAGTATAAACGGTCATTACAAAGACAGAAGAGGAAGAAAAGACCAAAATGGATGTCAGAAGAAACTCTGAAGATT
>NW_006400038.1:1003126-1005162 GCF_000299155.1 Elephantulus edwardii
GTCTGACATACTTTGGACATGTTGCCAGGAGGGACGCGTCCTTGGAGAGGGACATCATGCTTGGGAGGGTTGAGGGACAACGCACGAGGGGAAGACCCTCTATGAGATAGATGGATTGATTCGGTGACTGGGGTAATCGGGATGGGTGTGTCAGAGGTGGTGCGCTTGGCGCAGGATAGAGCAGGGTTTAGGGCTGTTGTGCATAGGGTCGCTATGAGTCGGAAACGACTCGACGGCACATAACAACAACAACAATTTTTCTTTTGATTTTCTGACTAGTGGTGCCAAGAGTGTTGTTTGTTCAGTCAAGAAAGCTGAAACTTAATAATCTCAATCATTTCTCTATGATAGTGTTGCCCACTGGCTCAGTGGTGAGAATTTTTTTTTCTTAATGGTGAACTTTAATCTAATTTTGAAGACTGCAACCCTTGACTTTCTGAAGCAAAAGCTTCAGGTTTTCTTCCGTTTCAGCAAGCATGGTTGTTGTTGTGTCATCTGGATGTTGATGAGTCTTCCTCCAATCCACTTTGGAGGACGATGCAACATTCCTCCTGATAGAGTCAAGCCTTCAGAGTGATGTGTTCCACATATAGATTGAAAGGGCATGGAGACACCAATGCATCCCTGATGTACCCTGTTCCTGATTTCAAACTATCGAGTATTTCTCTGCTCTGATTTAATGACTGCTTTCTGATCCAAGTATAGGTTTTACATGAGTACAATTAGATGTTCTGAGATTTCCATTCTTGTCAGATTAGCCACAATTTGTTGTGATCCACACAGTCAAATGCCTTTGCAAAGTCAATGTAACACAGATACACAAGATCCATCTGTCATAGGCTATGGTGTCCCTAGTGCCATAGCCTCTTCTAAATCCTGCTTGCACTTCTGGCGATTCTCAGTTCTTCAGTTCCTTCAGCTTATTAAATGCCAAATGGCAAGAGAAAGAAATTAGAGGTATCCAGAGCAGCAAAGAGATGGTTAAACTGCTGTTGCTATATGCAGATGATATGACAGTGTACACAGAAAACCCCAAGGACTCAACAACAACAACAAAATGTTAAGAGCTACTAGAACAATTGAGTAGTGTCAGGATATATGATCAATATACAAAAGTCAGTGGAATTTCTCTACAGTAACAAAAACCAAAACAAAACCCCCCCCAAAAAAACACCCAAAACAACAAACTCCTCAAAACAAAATAAAAACAGAGAAGGAAAATAGGAAAGCAATACTATTTGCAATAGCCAATCACAAACTGAGGTGCTTAGGAATAAACCTAACTAGAGACACAAAAGGTAGGTGACTTTTAATCCATGGCCCTCGGGCCTTTCATTGTTTTTGTTCAGACATTCCTCTAGGTCGTATAGCCCTGGTGTACAAGTTGCCATACAGCGGTCACTTGTGGTTGCTGTGAGACTGAGCACTGTGACACTGATGTGTCAAATGCGTTAATGGTTGGCTACCCAATGCGGACAGAGAGTGGGGTTGAGCTCCCTGATTAAAACAAACTTGGGAGGAGGAGTGGCATCTACTTCCATATAGCTTGCCTCCGGAAATCCTATGAACCTGGAGAGAGGAAGAAAGGCACCCAAGCATCGAGGACTCTCCTTCATAGGGTTGCTATGAGTTGCCTGCGACTCAGCGGCACTTAACAAAAACAGCAACAACAGAGACACAATAGACCTATACAAAGAATATTATAAAAACAATAAAAGACCTAAAAAATGGAAAATTGTTCCCTGTTCACGGGTAGGAAGGCTCAATATAGTGAAAATGACCATCTTACCAAAAGCAATCTACGTGTGCAAAACAATCCAATACAGATACCAAACTCAAGAGATAGAAAAGTCAACTGGTAAGTTTATTTGGAAAGGAAAGAGACTTCTAGTAAGCAAAGCACTTCTGAAAAACAAGAGTGAAGTGGGAGGCATAGCACTCTCTAATCTGAAAGCCTGTTGTTGTTGTTGTTGTTGTTGTTGTTGTTGTTGTTGTGTACCGTCGAGACGTTTGCGACTCATAGCGACCATATGCAC
>NW_006400038.1:1010467-1019270 GCF_000299155.1 Elephantulus edwardii
AGGTGACCTTGCCCAGTGACGCCTTCTCCCTCCCTCTCTGGCCGGGTTTCGCTGTGTCTGACCTGGAAGACGACTCCTTTGCTGTTATCCGAGGTGACCTTGCACAGTGACGCCTTCTCCCTCCCTCTCTGGCCGGGTTTCGCTGTGTCTGACCTGGAAGACGACTCCTTTGATGTTATCCGGGGTCTTCCAAAAAAACAAATATGTCTGTCTTGGAAAGAGTGAAACAAAGTTTCTCCTTGGAGACTAGGTTTTTGAAGCTCCATCACACATATTTTGGGCACGTGGCCAGGAGAGACAGGTCCTTGGAGGACATTGTGCTTGGAAGGATGAAGGGACAGCACATGAGAGGAAGACCCAGGATGAGATGGATCCATACAGTCACTGAGGTAATGGGGGTTGGTTTATCGGAATGAGTGAGACTGGCTCAGGATAGGATAAGAGTCAGAGGTGCTGTATATAGGGATGTTATGGGTTCCAGGTGACTTGACAGCACATAACAACAACAAACAGGCTCCACAAATCAACTTTCTTGGCACCAGCAGTCATAAAATCAAAAGAAACCTCTCCAGAGTGCTGGAGAGCAAAGATGTCAGTTTAGAGACAAAGATGCACCTGATCCAGGCCACGGTCTTCACAATTTCTTGCTCTGCATCAGAGAGTTGGACAATGATTAAGGATGGCAGCATAAGAATCAAACCTTTGAGTCGTGGTGCTAGAGAAGAGTATTGAACATACCATGGACCATCAGAAGAGCAAATAGGTCTGTACTGGAGAGGGTGAGACCAAGTTTCGCCTTGGAAATAAGACTTTTGAAGCTCTGTTTTACACACTTTGGGCACACTGCCAGAAGGGCCCAGTCCTTGCAGAAAGACATCATGCTTGGATGGGAGGAGGGAAAGCACAGGAAAGGAAGACATCGAATGAGATGGAGTCACACGGTAACTGGGGCAATGAGATTAAGTGTGTTACAGTCACAGGACAGAGCAGGTTTCAGGGATGTTGTAAACAGGGTCATTATGAGTCACAGGTGACTCAATGGCACAACAACAATTGATGAGGGATCCAATTATATGCTCTTACTTGGTCGGTGATTTCCTCAGGGAGGGATGACAATTCTATTCTGGAGAAACTTAGCCCCGTGCCTGACTGATTTCATAGCCTGTGTTTGAAGAGGGAGTATGGAGGATTAAAAAGATGGTAAGGAAGTTATTGGGACATGGAAAAATCAAAGCTTTGATGTGAGAGAGACTATGGCAGCTTCCAAGGAGTCCCTGGTATAGCCGGGGCCCATTTATGTCCATTGTTTCCCTCTTACACACACTCAACACAAGTAGAGGTGTGTGACTGCTCTCAGCAGCTTGAATGTTCTCTCTCCCCTGTTTCTTTATTGACAGTGACTGGAAAAAAAAACCCTTAACTCAAAGGATAATGTGCATTAATGCACACGGACTTCATCTGATGAGCTACACAAAGATCAGATTGACTACATCTGTGAGGAGACTCAATAGAAAAGCTCAGTATCAGCAGTCAAATCAAGTCCAGGGGTTGATTGTGAAACAACTCATGTGCAAGTTCAAACTAAAGGTGAAGAAAATGAAAACCAGTCTACAAGAATCAAAGTACAACCTCGATTCTGGGCAGCTGAATTTAAACATCATTTCAAGAGTAGACCTGAAGACACTGGCAATAAGAAAGATGCAAATCAAAACCACAATGAGATACTATCTCACCCCAGTAGCAGCGGCAAAGTTTAACAGAACAGCATGTAATAAATGCTGGAGCAGATATGGAGAGGTGGGAACTTTCATATACTGTTGCTCAGAGTGTAAAATGGTACAACCACTCTGGAAGGCAGTTTGGCGCTTCCTCAAAAGGTTGAACATAGAAATTCCATATGACCCCGCTATTCCAATGCTTGGAATATACCCTGAGAAAAATAGAAATGAGACACAAACAGAGCTTTGTACATCAATGTTTACAGCAGCATTGTTTACCACTGCAAGACCAGGAAAACAGCTCAAATATCCATCTACAATCAAATAGATTAAGAAACTGTGGTACATTCACATGATGGAATACTACGCAGCATGCAGGAGCAATGATTTTTAAAAATTAGTATATAATTTAGGAGGGAATGGAGAGCATTATGCTAAGTGAAGTAACTCAGGCTCATAAGGACAAATACTGTGTAAGACCATTATTTTAGAGAAAGATAAATAATAAAATGGGTATGAAAATCCAAGGAGGGGAGGGGAGGAGCAGAGGGGTGAGAATGGCAGGAGGTAATCACAGGGTTGTACAATCTGATGGGTAAAGGGAGGGGTGCATAAGATCTGGTGTGAACAACAATGTATACAAACTTTGAAATCAAACGAGTATAAAATAATATTTTTTTTAAAAGAACAGATTTGATGCAATGACAAAAGACCAGAGGAACTGTGGGATGACACCAACAATATCACCTAGGAAAATAGCACAAAGGCTTTATAAAGACAGGGAGAAAGAAAAAACCAAAATGGATGTCAGAAGAAACTCAGAAACTTGACTAGAACAAAAAATAGCCAGAACAAAAAGAAGGGACAATAAAGTAAGAGAGTTGAACAGTGCTAAAGTTAAAAAAATCAAAAGGAAGAACATATTCAGCATTTCTCAAGCTGGAAGGAATGAAGAACACATTCAGGTCTCCAACTGCAATACTCAAAGATTCTATGGGTAAAATTTGGAATGATGCAGAAAGCATCAAAAGAAGATGAAAGGCAAAAAAAAAAAAAAGATGAAAGGAATACACAGAGTTACTGTACTGAAAATAATTGGTCGATGGCGAAACATTTTAGGAAATAGACTATAATCAAGAACCAATATTGAAGAAGGAAGTTCAAGTTACACTGAAGATTTATTGATTATGCTAAGGCATTTGACTATGCTGATCACAACAAAGTAAGGATGACATTGAAAAGAATAGGAATCCCAAGACACTTAATTGTGTTCATGCAAAACCTATACAAAGTAGTTGTGTAAGCAGAAAAAGGGAACGTTGCATGGCTTAAAATCAGAAAAGGTATGTATCAGGGTTGTATTTTTTCTCCATACTTATTCAGTCTGTATGCTCAGTAAATCATTCAAGAACCTGGATATAAAGAAGAATGTGGCCTCTCAATTGGAGAAGACTCATCAACAACCTATGTTATGCAGATGATAAAACCCTGCATGCAGAAAGTGAAGCACTTACTGAAGACGACCAAGGACTATATCATTCAATATGGATTACACCGCAACATCAAGAAAACAAAAATCATTACTGGGCCAATATTATGCTAGATGGAGAAAAGACTGAAGTTATCAATAATTTAATTTTACTTGGATTCACAACCAATACCCATGGTAGCACCAGTTAAGAAGTAAGATGTTGCTTTGGGAAAACCTACTGTGAAGGGCCTCTTTAAAGTGCTAAAAAGCAAGGATGTCAGCTTGAAGACAAAGGTGTGCCTGATGGAAGACACAATATTCTCAATTACTTCTATGCATCTGAAAGTTGGACAACAAATAAAGAAGACCAAAGAATAATTGAAGCCTTTGAAGTAAGGTGTTGTAGAACAATAATAAATATACCAAAAGGATAAACAAATCTCTTTTGGAGGAAGTGAAATAATAGCGCTTCTTATAAGCAAAGAGAGTGAAATATTATCTCACATACTTGAGGCTTATTATCAGGAGGAGATAGTCCTTGGAAAAAAACAACATGCCTGGAAAAATAAAAGATCAAAAAAGGAGAGGAAGATCCCCAATGAGACAGATTAACTACATAAATGGGCTACATATATGGGCATGAACATGACATAGATTGTGAGCGTAGCACAAGAACAGGCAATGTTCAGATCTATTGTTTATAGGGTAGCTATAGATCATAGTATAGGGCAGCACCTAACAAGAAGATACGAGCAGCCAGTTTAAATTCCTTGCTGTCACATTCAAACCTTTTACTTCCCTGGCTTAAAACGCTCCCCAATGCCCACCCACAAATGCCAAATACAGCAATGAAAAGTAACTTCATTCTTTCAGCACTAATATTTGGGAACACTTAATGTGCACAGACACTAGTAGAGGCACTTGGAGGATAAATGAAAGAGAGTCAAGGTTCTTGACCTGGACAGCCCACATTTCAATAGAGAGTGAGAGATACACAGTTAAGTTAGTCTGATCAGCAGAGTTGTTTTGTCTATTACGAAGGAATCAAACAAGATGTGATACAAAATGAGACCTCAAGGATGAGAAGCAGTCCTGGGAATATCTGGAGAAAGAGAGATTGTTCACTCCAAACAAGGCACAGCAAGTGCAAAGGCTCTGAGGTAGGGCCTCAGAGAATGTTAGTATGTTCAGAGAACAGAATGGCCAGTGAGCCAGGAGTGAGTGGAGGGGAGCAGCCAGGAAGAAGAGAAGCTGGGTCTCATCAGCAAGACTGTAAAGCACAAATGCAATTCAGGCTTCTCCTCTAAATGAAAGTTCTGAGGGTTTTCATTGGAGGAAAGTGAGACACAATTGGACTTACAGTTTTAAAGAACTTACGCTTTTTAAAGTAAAGCGATATATGATTGGGTATTATGGTTATGATAAGAGTCCAGAATGAAGGTGGCATAGTGGTGTATACTCGGGGCGGGGGGATTTTATACCAATGAAGGAATTTTTCTTTTACTTTTCAAAGAGGAGAGCAAACTGGGGAGGAGAGGTGGGCAGGAAGAAAAATGTAGCAATGAATGAATGGAAATCCCACATCTCTGTAAATGTTCATTAAAATTAATAAAATAATTTTTAAAAAATACATCTGATGGCCTCTGGAGAATGAACTGGGGTGGCAGGGCTTGGCAGAAGCAGGGAGTAAGAACTGAGGCTTCTGGAAAGGAAACACACAGTGCCTTTGCACGTGCTGTGCTCACTCCCTGCAGGCTGTTTCCACATTCTCCATGGAAAGTCCCCTTCATGGGCTGCCAGCTGTCACCTGCACACTACTGCCCTCTGCCAGACCTCATTGTTTCTTGCCCCCTCCTCTGGCCTTGCTTGGACACTGGTGTGACCCTGTGCTTTAGACTCATCATATGCTACAGCCTGGACAAAACATGGGCTCTGAAGCCAGACCAGCATGGTCTCAGATCTCAATTAGCCATCATGCAATACCTGAGAAGCAGGAAAAACTTGGGAAATAGGAAAGCAGGTACACTTACCATAGACTCTGAAGTGAGAATTCTGGGTAAGCGTATTACTGAGGGCACAGTTCTGGAAGACCAGAAAGGGAAGGCAGCTAGCAAGGACACAATCTCAGTGGAAGGGTCACTGTCCCTCCTCCCATCTGCCAACTACAGGAAACCCCCAGTGCACTGGTTCACTGTGTGCATGGACAAGGCGGCCATCACCAGAGGGCAATGGCTAGAGACAAGCTGCAAGTACAGCAGGTAAAGCTCTGGAACGGTGTGCCCCTTCACTGTCCCCCTCCTTGGCATGTTGGTAGAGGCACAGGATCCAGTGCAGAACTTTCCTGGGGGAGTGGAGCTACCACTAAAATAAAACTTGGGATTCCAGGACAGGGTTTGGAACTGCTAAAGAAGTGAATGCCTTGCGGTCCCTGATGCCATTTTGCAGTGACACTAACCAACCACAAAGCTGTGCACCTAGGATTTCCCAGACATGTCTGACCACTTTTATTTACCCTGAGCAGACAGTCTTAAAATCACATCTATTTTACAGGTGAGGAAGCTGAAGCCCAGGTTGGTGGGAACTGAGGCTGAGCTAGCTCCAGAGCCTGCACCCAGCTCTCCTTTACCTAGGTGCCTGGGCCTGTCTAGCACTGGTAGGGAGACCACATTCCCCCTTTCTGGAGTCCTGGGCCCCTACTGTGGGGAGAGGCATAGGTGTTGAGGTTTTGATTTACCCTCAACAATCCAGAAGTTTCTGTTTCCTTAGACATACCCCTGCCCATGCATACCTTCACCAGAGAAAAGTCTATTCCTGGCCCCCAGGGCAGCTGATAGACTTACTCAGGAAGGCAGGGACAGCTCGTTTTCTGAAGGTGTGTCTCCAGCAACAATCAGACGCCCACAGCCAACACTCAGTCATGGGACTCGGCTTCTGCAAGTGCTACACCCCCCACCTTGCATTGCCCCACAGCCTTCCTGGGACTTAGGGACTAATCCTATTTCACCAAAACACTTTTTGAAAGTCTCAGAACTGGGTCTGTTGCATGTAGTTTTTAATTTGCCTTTTCTCAGAAGTAAAAGAGATGGTAAGAGATTGTTGAGAAGACAAAAGAAAAGGTGTTTGATCTCCTGGATCTCTTAAAAGAGGAAAGGAGTGGAAAGTGCCACTTTTGTCTAATTTGGGAAAGAAGAACACAGATTCTTTCCCTGCAAAACCAGGAAACGGGTACCAGCAACCACCCAGATGCTTAAACAGGAACCTCAGGTATCAACCAGGGACCCTAGCCCTTTCGTTCCCTTCACCCAGCCTTGTCCTTTTACCTCTAATAAAACCCCCACATCTTGTCTAGATGATTCCAAACCACAGTGACCTGACCCACATATGTCCAACAGAATGTCCTCCAGAACCTTTTCAGCATTGCTCTTCCAGAAGTAGGGGGCCAGGTTTTTCACAAGGTTCCTTTGTATGAACTTGAACCTTCAATCAGCTGAATGCTTAACTGTTTGCACCACCAGGTACTCCTTTATCTCCAATTTGCTCTAAATTCCAGCAATTTCTGTCCTTTTCCTGCCACAAGACTCCTCTCCAGGCTTCCCCCAAACCCGGCCTTTCTTACTGGTTTCCTTGTAGCAGCTATAGACCTTTAGAGAGTACAAATCATTCCATTCCACATGCACCTTGCTTAACGCACCCATGAGACTACTGTCTTTTTGAGTGTAGAGGGGAAACAAAATCTATCCAGAGGCAACCAGGTCCAGCAGAATTTGATCACCCATTCTGACTCTTGAAGCTCCAACCACAGGCCCTTTGCATAGGCTTTGCCATTTCTCCCTTCACCTAGCTAACCCTTCCTCATCCCTCAAGCCTCAACAATGTGTTATCTCCTTTCAAAGCCTCCCCTGGCCACCCTGCCACAGCCCCATCCACCAGAACCCGCCCACAGCCATGTCTGCATCCACTGCTAACCTGGGAAGGGGCCTCATGGACGGATCCTCAGTGCACTCTCAGTGCCTAGCACACTCTTGACCAATGACGTTCCTGCACACAACAGGATGAAACACTGCCCAATCCTGTGCTATCCTCGTAATTATTTGTGGATCAAAACACTGTGATTCGGCTCGCCCGGCCCGGTTCCGCGCTCTGGTTCCGCCATGGAATCCAACAAGGATGAAGCCGAGCGCTGTGTCAGCATCGCCCTCAAGGCCATCCAGAGTAACCAGCCCGACCGGGCGCTCCGCTTCCTAGAGAAAGCACAGCGGCTGTCCCGACACCACGGGTTCGCGCACTGATCGAGTCCCTCAACCAGAAATCACAGCCTGTCGGTGACCAGCCCCAGCCTACAGATGCCACGCACACCACCCACAGGAAAGCAAGTGTAGCAGATGCCCCCTCTGCCAATGGGGAAGCTGGCGGCAGCGAGACCACCAAGAGCTACACAGCAGAACAAGTCGCAGCTGTGAAGAGGGTCAAGCAGTGTAAAGACTACTACGAGATCCTGGGGGTGAGCAGGGAGGTCTCAGACGAGGACCTGAAGAAGGCCTACCGCAAACTTGCCCTCAAGTTCCACCCAGATAAGAACCACGCGCCTGGTGCCACAGAGGCTTTCAAAGCCATTGGCACAGCCTATGCAGTTCTCAGCAACCCCGAGAAGAGGAAGCAGTACGACCAGTTTGGCGATGACAAGAACCAGGCAGTCCGGCATGGCCATGGCTACGGGATTTCCACCGCACGTTCGAGGCCAACATCTCTCCCGAAGACCTCTTCAACATGTTCTTTGGCGGTGGTTTCCCCTCCAGTAATGTCCAGGTCTACAGCAACGGTCGCATGCGGTATACCTATCAGCAAAGACAGGACCTCAGGGAGAACCAGGGTGACGGCAGGCTGGGGGTGTTTGTCCAGCTGATGCCCATCCTCATCCTGATCCTTGTGTCAGCGCTCAGCCAGCTCATGGTCTCCAGCCCACCCTACAGTCTGAGCCCAAGGCCATCAGTGGGTCATGTCCACAGGAGGGTCACTGACCACTTGAACGTCATCTACTATGTGGGAGACACCTCCTCTGAGGAATACACAGGCTCCAGCCTTAAGACAGTTGAAGGGAACGTGGAAGATGATTACATTGCCAATCTCTGAAACAACTGCTGGAAGGAGAAACAGCAGAAGGAAGGTTTGCTGTACCGGGCCCGCTACTTCGGTGACACAGATATGTACCACAAAGCACAGAAGATGGGCACCCCAAGCTGTAACCAACTGTCAGAGGTGCAGGCCTCCCTGCATAGATAATCCTGGGCCAGCCACACCACCGAGGTCCAAACTATGAAATCCCTGGAGAATTTTTGGTGACCTACACTGAGCCAAGTGATGGACTGTATATTTAAGGAAAGACATAAAAAAGGAGAAAAAAAAATTAAAGTGGAATTGGAGGCCGAACACCACACAACTGCCCTGTCTCTCACCCAGTAAATGCAGCCTGCTCTTAGGACAGACAGGAAGGCCTGCCCCAGGCCAGCTCCTCAGCACGCTCTCCTAGGATACGGAAACCATGGCAACGAAAGTAGAATGTAAAACTTGCAGCAAATGTCTGTGGGAAGGGCTGGGGGAGGGGCCTGCCACTGCC
>NW_006400038.1:1019462-1031260 GCF_000299155.1 Elephantulus edwardii
CATAAGACTTTCAAAAGCTGATTTTTAGAAGTAGATCTAGTCCTTTCTTCCTAGTTCGTCTAAGTCTGAAAGTTTCACCGAATCCTTATCAGTATCATGACTAATGTACATCTGTTCTGACCGACTGGCAGTGGGCCGCAAACAAGGTGCTCTGGAGGGAAATCAGACTGGACCTCCCACATAGAACAGAAGAATTCCACCACTCCCGCAATTGCAGCTTCCCTCAGACAAACAGTTGCCGTGTTATTATTACGTACCATCAAGTCAGAACCAACAGTAGCAAGTTTTCAGAGGTAGTTAATTGCACAGGAGGAGACTGACCAGCCTTCTTACATGAGGCAGTTGGTGGATTTGAATCACACGCCTTTGAGATGGAAGAGCAACTTCCTTCCACTAAGCCACCAATGGTCCTTGGCACATAGAAGGCCTTCAGTAAACAAGGCCTGATGAGCAAGAACCACGTGCCACATGGAAGCAAAGGCACATTGAAATATATGTCTGGAATTGTTTTTGAGCACTGACAATTTCTGTTTAGAGTGTCATTTCCACACTCTCTCCTAGACAGAAAGCTCCTGAGAAAACTGACAGGTGTGACTGTGAGGCTCTGCCTGCCCCATCCCAATGTGGGTGCCTGGGGCAGAAGGAACCTCAAGGGCCCCTCCCGCCCACGCCCAGGAGACCCTCCATGTTGTGATAGGCTGCTCCTCAAAACCTGCCATCAAGAACCCCAGTGTATAGTCCCACTTTATTGGCTTGCAAGGGGTCAGATTCAACTTGAACAACAACTGAGTAGGAAGCCACTTCATAGAGAAAGTAAACAGAAGTCCCCTGAGTGTAAGGACATGTTTAAGATCTTCAAAGCCAGCTCCAGAGGCCCTGTGATCCTCAGTGCTCCACAGCTCACTGCACCCCTGGCTGTCTGGGTTGGTGGGCACTCAGCACTCTCTGTGGGATGTAGTGTCAGAGAAGCCCTCTCTTTTTTTTCTAGGTTGCCTCTTCATTTAGAGAAAACCGGAGGATAAGAGCCTGGCCACTCCTTCCACTTAAACCTCCATGGCCTGTGCCCAGTGCTGGGCACAAATTTTCACTCCTCTGACCCCAGAGCTTGTTCTGTCCCTTCTTGAGATTACCTCCCTCCCTTGCTGCCCCATCTCCCTTACTCAATCCTACCTCCTCCAGGAAGCCTCCTTGGCCTTCTCCTAGTGGTCCTTGGTCACTCTCAGGTGAGCCAGCCATCACCTTTTATGGTTTAATGAGCATAACAACTAGAGTGGATTGAGATGGGAGCACTGATGGCATGGTGATAGAATTCTTGCTGTCCATGCAGGAGACCAAGGTTCATTTCCTGGCCAGCTCACCTACCTGATATGCAGCGACTGGCCGGCAGTTAGTGAAGGTGCTGACAGAGAAGATAACTTGTCCAGAAGGAAAGCCTGTAGGTATGTGAGATGTCCCTGTTCCTCCCCCAGATCTGTTTTCCTCTAGAGCTAAGGACTGCTGGACCAGAGGGAGAGGATCTCTCGTGCTTCAGAAACACAGTGCTCTGCCCACACTTTCACTGGAGTTTTAAAAATTCCACCACCTGACGTTTTCCAAGCTTCCCATTTTAGTGGAGTTACCAGGCAACAAGGACTATTTCTTTCAGCCCCCTAGATTCCTGTAAGGATCGAGGCAGGGTTGCCAGCCACACAGGGCTCTTACAAGACAGAACCCTGGGCCAGAGCCAGGAGCCAAGAAACCCAGCTTTGTCTTTGCAGCTGGATGTCCTTGAATAGACCTTATCCCTCCTGAACCTCAATTTCTCCATCTGAGAAATGAAAGGATTGGACAGAACTGACTCTGGTCCAATTCTTACTAAAATCAGCTCTTTACTACTCAGCAGCTGTCACTATGGTCAGAAGTTACCAGTGTTCTCCTACTTTACAGATGAGAAAATCGAGGCATAGAGAGGCAAACTCACTGCTCAAGGTCACCTCGCTGGCCAGTGGAGAAGGCCTCTCTAATTCAGAGCTGCTTATGCTCTCAGATGCCACAACATGACACTGTTTGAGGATTCCAAGACAAGTCCTGGGGTGGGGAGTTGACAGGGCAGGCCCAGAATTATCCCAAGACCTATAAATCCCTGAGTAAATCCTTTAGAAGCAAGGCCCCCCCAGGGGAAATGACTTTTGAGCTAGGCCTTTTTGGGTTTCTTGAACTTGGCAGTCAGTCCAGGCTGCATTTCCTATCAGGAAATCCCACCAGAGTCCTCCCCAGCATCACCTCACCAGCCCACACTGACAGGGAACTCAAGTGCCACCTCCTATAATCCTCCCCATGGGTCCATGTAGTCAGCAGGGTAAAGGAAAGGAGCCTCATTCTGTGAGTGTTTAAATGAGATTCAGTGAGGAGGCCCCTTGCTAACATGTGTCCCAATCCAAACACAAATCCAAAGTCATTTTCAGAGTGTGAGGGACAGATAGGCAGGTGTGACTTGCAGAGAAGCTGTGGCTCCCCAATTCTACCAGCTCATGACTCTCTGCTGTCAGCATGAATTCCAAGCTCCCTTCCTCTCTGTGCAGAATAAACAACTCCAACAACCTAATTAAAGGGAGGAGATGCTGAGCAATCCATTTTCAAGATCAAGGACCACTTGTAAAAAGAATAGCTGAACCAGGATAAAAAACACAGGGGTGTAAGGGTAGGGAGCTTGTAGATCCTAGTGGTGGCTCCTGGAGTTCCATCCTGGCTTCTGGTTTGGGGAGCCCCATGGCCTGGGTGTGACATGTGGCATCACTAAAGTCTGGCTGGCCAGTCTGTAGGGCAAGAGGGTAATGCTATCCCTGTGACAAATTTAAGTGACAAGTCTTACTGTCATTACCGCTGGATGGAGGTTCAGAGAGGTTAAGTGATTTGACCCTCATCATACAGCTTGAGAATTAGAGAATTAGGGTTCAAACCCAGATTGATGTAATTGACTCATGCTGAACTGCTACACATTTCAGAAGTAAAATTTAAGAGCTCTAAGAAGAATAACAATATAAGTAAAACAAATAATTATAATGTTAAGTAATTTAATCACTTGTTAAGGTTTACAAAAGCAAAGATGCCACTTAGATGACTAAGGTATTCCTGACTCAAGTCGTGGTCTTTTTAGCAGCCTAAAATGAATGCAAAAGTTAGACAAGGAAAAATGAAGGTAGCCCAGAGCACAAGAACACTGACACCCCTACCCCCACCCCAGCATGGAGACCACCCTTCTATGTAGGAACCACACCATCTTGTAGGGACAATCCTGTCATGTGGAGACTGCCCCACAGCTGCCCCGCTGTCCTGTGCCAAGAGCACCATATCACAGGTGAAGCTATTTCCTTCCTGAATACCACCTTGGTACCCATGGCCTATCCTAGAGCCAATACTTGAATTGTGGACCTTTTGGACCCCACCTAGCCACAGCAGTTGCCTGGTTGAGAAGGCTGTTAATTCACAGGCCATTTCTTTCCCCAGTTGAAGCAAATCTTCCCTTGAATCAAAGAATTAAAGAGAAATTCAAGCAAGGTGAGCTGCCCTTCCTTTCTCTGGAGCAGTGATCTCCTTGAGCCAAGGTTATCAGACCAAGGGCCTGTTAAGGCCCTAGGCATGAAAAACTCTACCATAGCAATGACACAGAGGAAGCAGTCTACCAAAGATCATATGCAAAACCAAAACAAGATGTCACCCTAAAAAAGTGATTACATGCAGAATCAAAGGATTTCCTGGGGCCAGAAAGTCAGATGGAACTTTCTGATGCAGAATTAAAAAAAAAAAAAACCAACAATGACTGAATATTTTCAAAGGGTGAAAGACAAATTGGAAGAATTACCGGACTCTGCAAGCAAAAACAAGGGGAAAACAAAACAAAAAACCACATCCAACAAAAAATCAAACCAAGACACTATAGATAAAACTAACAAGTTATTCGAGGCTTGGGAGAAGGGGGAGGGGAGAGAAACAACAATTCAGAATATGAGGACCAATGTTTCAGATGCTGCCAACATGTTGGAGGGACATATGAGCAGAGTTGAAGAGATGGAACACAGAACCAGTGAAATAGAAGACAGAATTCTCAGCAATGATCTGCTAGAACAAAATCAGAATCAAAACAGAAGGATAAAGGAAAAATCCAAGAAATAATGTGGGACATCATCAAGAGGAATAAGATGCACATAATTAGAATCTCAGAACAAGAAGAAGCAGATAAAGGCACTGAGAAAGTTGTGCGAGAATTACTAGAAGAAAACTTTCCAGACATAGTGAAGAATGAGAGAGCATACATATGAGAAGCTGAACAAACTCCATATAGAATAGACCCCAAAAGAAAAACACAAAGGCATACCAGTCAAATTTGCCAGAAACAAAGATAAGGAGAGAATTCTGAAGGCAGGTAGGATAATGACATATCTGATAAGGGACTCTATTTAAAATTTTTTTTAAATTCCAGCACCTCAACAAGAAAAAAGGTAAACAACCCAATCACAGAAAGACACAAGGTATGAATAGATACTTCACCAAAGAAGGCATTCAGAAGGCAAACAAAGAAATGAAAAAATGTTCAAAACCCCTTGCTCTCAAAGAGATGCAAATCAAGACAATTGTGAGATATCATCCCACCCCAGGAAAGTTAAACAGAGCAGCAAACAATAAATGCTGGCAAGGTTGGGGAGAGATTGGAACCCTTATTCACTGTTGGTGGAAGTGTAAAATGGTGCAACCACTATGGAAAGCACTATGGTGCTTTCTAAAAAAGTTGGAAATAGAAATATCCAACAATTCTACTACTAAGAACAAACCCTAAAGAAAGCAGAGATTTCACCCAAATAATTATATGCACACACATGTTTATTGCTGCGTTATTCACAATAGTAAAGAGAGGGGAAAATGAATGGATAGAAAAACTATGGTATATTCACACAATGGAATACTATGCAGCACTGAAAAACAAGAAACTCATAAAATATTACACTACATAGGTGACCCTGAAGGACATAATACTAAGTGAAATATCTAGTCACAAAAGGACAAATACTCCATAACATCACTGTTATAAAACAGGACTGACATGAGTGTTGGCAGGGAAACTAAGAGGAGATAAATAATGAAGAGTTCATTGGAACAGATAAAGGAAAGAACAGTTAAAAGGAATATATGATTAGGCATTATTTGTATGACAACAGTCCAGAATAAGAGGTGCATAGCAAAGTGGACTCAGGGAGGGTGGGAACTAGGGGGTGTAGGGAGAAAAATGTGCAACTACAAATGAATGAAAATCTAGTTTTTCTGTAAACTTCGTTAAAGTCACAATTTTTAAAAAATGAAGGTAGAATTGCTGTGACACGAACTCAATCAGTCTTAGATGAAATAATGACAGCAATCCCTATAAGTGGGGATGGTGAGTTCTGGCTCACTTCCTTGGAAAAGACCTACATGTTTGGTAGAGTCAATGAAAATGAGGGTAACTCTCAATGATGGGCTGACACAATAGCAAGGACAATAGACTCAGGCTCACCAACTAGCTTGGTGATGGTGCTGGATCTGGTGATGTTTTCTTCTATTATAGGTGAAGTTGTGGCCATTCAGAGCCAACTCAACAGCAAGTAAGAATAAGAACAAAAACATAGATCACCTGAAGCATCACTGTGTTCCAAGCATGCCCTTGCCTCAGAGCCTTTGCACTGGCTTCCCATCTTTCAGAAAGCTCTTTCCCAGCTAGACCTCCCTCCCTCTTTCAAGTCTTTAAGTGTCACTTCTCAGAGAGGCCACATGTTTTACAAGTGAAATTCTGTAACTGCAGAATGTTAACTCCATTTAAAATTGCAACCCTTGCCTCAGTGCAAACTCCTAGTCTCACAGTCCTGTGGCACTCCTTACTATCTAACATGCTCACTGTGTTGCATTTGTGGTTGATCTCCATGAGAATTAACTCTCTGAGGGCAGGGCTCCTCTCCTGCCCAGTGCCTCCTGTGTCCCCAGGTATAGCACAGAACACCCATGTGACTGTGCACAGCAACCAGAGGAGAGAGGACACTGATTTATTCCCATTTTACAAAGAGAGACTCAGAGAGGTTAGAAATCGGTCCTAAGACACAGCTTGTAAACCACAGAGCTACATTCAGCTAAGAAAGCAAAGATTCAACAGCTGGGGTGCTAAGAATATAATAGGGAGAGGGGAACACTTGGAATGCAGGGCACCCATGGGACACAGAGGCTGAAAGACCAGTATTTGAGAAAACCTACCAAAGGCTTTACTCTTCACATTTTCATCAAAAAGAGAGAAATATTTGGGAACAAAAGTGGGAATGATGGCATATGAAAACCAATGCCACATAACTGGGGTTACAGTATGCTTGCAAGTTTCCCCAAGTGGGGTCAGGCTGGGGAGCAGCTTGTGGTCAGATCTCCTGCTCTCAGCCCCAGCAGTCCCTTAGGAGCTCCGCCCTGCCCTAGTCCACATGTTTAGTGTGCACACAGCCCTCCTTATCTCTACTCCCCAATCCTTATATTCATCTCACCGGCCTGTCCTCACCGCTGCTGACCCCCTAGACAGTGACCTTGGATATCAGCCTGTCTCAAGAGACTGGGAATATGTGCATGGAGCTGAAACCCTGTCCATACTCTCCCTCAGACAAGCCTGGTTTTTGAAAAGCACTGACCACTTGACCATGACCCACAGCTCCCCTGGACAAGTGCTCCACTGCAGCCTGTGCCTGTGACAATGGCCTTGGTTTACATTCAACCCTGTGTCTTGGAGCTGATCCCTCTGCTACATGAAACTCCCAAGGGAAGGTATGTAACCAAGCCACTCCTATGAGTCAGTTCCAAGTCAGAAAGGTGCCTCTGCTGGGTTTCCAAGGCTGCAAACATTAATGGCAGCAGCTGGCCTCATCATTCCTCTGTGGAGCAGCTGGTGGGTTTCAATCAATGACCTTTGGCTAGCAGCCCAATATCCTACCGCACCACCAAGGGAGGAACTAACTTTGATCCTCTCACTCTGATACTGACTACTCAGAAGGTGCTCAATAAATTCTCATGGATTGGCCGAGTTCTGCTAGTAGGGATAGATGATTAATCATACAGTAAAAGAGGCGAGAGCCAGAATTATTCAACAGGCAGAAACAGTGGGCTAGACCAAGACAAAATGGCATTCACAAGGAGAGATGAAAGTCAGGCATGTGGACTCAGAATATAAGTACAAATCAGTGGGGAATTCGCTGACTGTAGGCTAGATGAAAAAGATTTGAGAGGTATATTTGACAAGGTTATTATAAGTGCACAGTGTGATACGGTTGCTTGGGGCGGGGGGGGGGGGGGGGGAAATTCCAGTCAAAATGAGGCTGCCTTAGGAACGACTGAGCACTGGGGCTAATCACAGGAGGTGATGGGCCCTCACTGGTGACTCAGCTTCAGTGCAGCAGTCAGTTCGCCAGGAGAGGGATGCTGACAGGCAGCTCCCACTCTGAAGATAAGTGATGACAGCTGGGGAGCAGGTAGGGCAACACATGGATTTTTTTTTTAAATTTCAACCTTAGAACAAATTTAAAAAGAGAGGAAGATTAGCCTGGAGAACATAAGTCCTCTTAAATTGAACCCACTGCTCTGAGTCAATTCACTAATAGCGACCCTTCATAATCACCAAGCCTGTGAATCTTAAATGCGAGGAGACTTCCCATATTTCTTTCTTGAAGCTGCTGGTGGATTCAAACTTCCAATCTTTGGGTCAGCAATGCAACATGCTATGTACTATGCCTCCGTAGCTCCTGATACACACCTCTAAACAGCCAGGCACGCTTAAACATAAGAGAGTCAGTCTAGACTTTCCAAGCTATTTCATACAACAGCATTAGACTTGGAGCATAGGAGTTGCAGTAAGGTAGAATTAAATCTATGCTGTCAAAGAATCCACAAATGGAGCTGGCACCGTACGCCCTTCCCCAACAGTGTAAGGCAGCCAAGTCGAGTTGGCTGGCCTTCGTGGGGAGCCTGTGGAAGGGTTTTCTGCACTGTGTGGGAGGGTACATGAGATGATTTCTACATTTCTTTTGGTTCAAAGATTTTAGAACACCTTCAGATCTGTGGTCTTTGCTCATCTGCAAAGTATTACTGCTCTGGGCATCAGATGTGATCAGCAGATGGCCCATGGTGCGCTGCTCAGAGAAGCCCTAAGAAGTCAGGATGCCTCTGTTCTCCCAGGTATTATGAGGACTGCAAGATTGTGCCAAAGGAGATGGTTCTGAGCAGCAGAGAAAAGCAGAAAGTCTGGGTTCCGTTCATTTACAGATTTGCTGTGTTGGGTCTCCCTCTACGTCTCAGGTTCCAAAATATACAATGAAGATGCGGGATGAGCAGAGGCTTCTCAAACTTCAATGTGCACACTCGTCACCAGCGGTCTTGTCCAAGTGTAGGTTCTGAGTTAGGCCTAGTACCCACCCTGCTGAAAGTACAGAGTTGCAGGTTCCAGGTTCCTTGATCTTTACATGATTTTAAAGTCATTGCCCTTGAGTAGATTTCAACTCATGTGGTCTCAGGTGCTTCAAGGATTTTCTCAATAGTTGTAACTGTTTTGTGGGCGTATCACCAGGCCTTTCTTCCTCTGTGCCACTAAATGAGTTTAAGCTACCAGGCTTCATGTTACTCAACTCAATTCCAGACCTTTAAGTCAGAAACAATTTATCGCTGACCCTTCCGTGGCTCTCTGCCACTGTAAATGGCACAGGTGGAGACTGGCCCGCTGCTCTCTTTGGAGCTGCTGGTGGATCTGGAACCTCAGCCAGGTGTGATCTTCAGCAGCACCACTCCCTGGAGACTGTGCCACCAGAGGCTCAGGTGAGCAGTGGAGTGCAAATGGCTTGTGCTGCTCAGAGACCATTCATAGCACATCCTTGCTGATGGAAGCCCATCAGCTTATCTTAGAGTTTATCAAGTGATTCCATGTGACAAAATAACACAGAGTTATCTAGGTTGTAATCTCTATAGGAGACTACCAGGTCCTTCTGTTGGGTGGGCTTGAACAGCTTTTGGTTATTAGCTGAACACTTAACTGTTTGGGGTTTTTGTTTGCTTGTTTATATTAGCAAAGCAAACTGGTTTTCCATTCAACTGTACCACAATCCAATCCCACACTCCCCACTGTTGTTGTAAGGTGACATTGAGTCAAGTATGATTCATAGCAACCCTAATAACAACAGATCTGAGCCCTGCCCTATCCTGTACCATCCTCACAATCTCTGACACTCAGTTCCATTGCTGCAGTGACTGTGCCAATTCACCTGGTTGAGGGTAATCCTTGCCTTCACCATTTCTCCACCTTCCCAAGAATGATTGCCTCCCCAAGGTATAACCTCTCCTAGTAACATGCCCAAAGTATGTGAGATGAAGCTTCACCATTTTTGCCTCCAGGGAGCACTCTGGTGGCACCCTCTCCAAGATAAATCTGTTTGTTCTTTTGGCAGTCCATGGGAAGTTCAGAACTCTTTTCACTCCCTTTTAATTCTCATTTCCATTAATCCTTCCTGCTTTCTGGGCTTTTTTCCTTGGGCAAATGATACCCTTTGAACCCCTGGTGACACTGCTCATGTTATAGGCCTGTCTGCTATTTTGGATCACAGTTGAGCCACAAAGGGGGAGTTTAAGTGGCAAATGAAGGTCACAGTGTTGGGAGCTCTTCCAATCCCTATTGGATCCAAAAACCTAGCCTTTTATGTTTCTGAGTTTTATTCCATGTTTTCCCACTCTGTCCAGCATCTTCTACTGTGATCCCTTATAGAATGGTCAGCAGTGGTAGTCAGACATCATCTAGTTCTTCCGGACTCGGGTCCATAAAGGTGAAGTTCATGTGATCCATTGGTCCTTTGGACTACACAGCTTTGCTTTTCTTCCCTCTTCTTTGTTTCAGATGGAGAGATCCACTGTTGTGTGTTCAATGGCTGCCCACAAACCTTTAAGATCTCAGTCGCTACTCTCCAAAGTAGGATGTAGGACATTGTCTTTGTGAACTGTGTTAGGCCAGTTCACCCTGATGTCCCCTAGGGCTATGGGGAAAAGGCCTCCAACCAGCAGTTCACTCCCTGCTTGGTCCTGCCCCACTGGGGATGCTCACCTTCTGTACCAGCAGAGCTCCTTTCACATTGTATGTGCAAAATAAGTCTCGTATTGTCTCTGGGGAGCTCTGGGACCTACTACATAAGGAGCTTCACTGTTAACCCAAAGGCCCTGCCTCTCAGGGGGTTTGAATCCACACTCACCTTCTCAGGAGAAAGATATGCAACCTCTTCTGATGAAATTTATAGTCTCAGAAACCCAATAGAAGGCCGGCTATGTTGAGTCAGAAATCTCAGCAACAGTGAATCCCTTTTAAATATCAATGCTACAAACATTTTCAGGAGTGTCTGGCAGGGATCTTGGCATTTGTGCATTGTCGTGGGGATGGCTCAGGACCAGGCTCCATTGTGTGCAGGATCCTGGTAACTTAGAGGCTAACAGCAGTTGTAATGTCATTTCCAATACTAAACATTTGTTTAAAACATCTAAACAAATAAACAGCAACAAGTTCCAGGTGACAGCGACACTGTTAATAGGGGGTCATTCTTTGAGTGTTTCAAGGATAGATAGTGCTGTTGGGGCACTCTGTGACTTGGAAAGCCTGCTTCTCTTCCACAAATGAGAGGAGAACTTGGGGCAGTTGCCAAGGGACTTATAAAAGTCATGTCTTTAAGCTAGAAAACTAGTGATCATGCTTAGCCACCACTCTTGTGGGCTGAGATGGCAAGGCACACTCCCCGGCTCAGCCCGTGAAAGAACCTCAGAGAACGTTAAGCCTGTAGGAAGTCAGGATGCCCTTTCTGTGCATTGGCAGTGATGGGGGAGGCCTGGCTGCTGGGGGTGAGCAGGATGCTCTGAAGGGTGGGGCCCTGCAATACAGTGAAGAACTCATGCTAATGTCTGTATCTGCTCTAGTCTAGTGCCTTTAGAAGTCCCAGAGCAAAACAATGTGATCATGCACAGCATGGTCACCACATATTTTAAAAAATGTGTCGGGTTTATGAGTTTCTGCCAGTTGTTCTCAGATAAATGCTTCCTAGTTAAAAACATAAGTTGCTGTTTCTGCAGAGAGAGACTCATAAACCAAAAATACCAAAATCTCCCCAACATCCTCAACTTCCTGGTGTCCAACTGCAGCTTTGTAAACAAAGCGTGGGCAGTACCCAGTCTCAGGAGAGACCCTCAGGTTTTGTCTACACATCTGGGTTCAGGACAAATACTGTTGCTTTATTGCTCCTTGCTCGGATGTCATGGAGGAAATGGTTCAGAGGAAAAGGTCAGGCAGGTAGAGCTAAGTTTGGTTACAACTGGTTTAATGGGCTCTCTGGAAAGCCAGTGTGTCTTCCATTGCCTGTTCTTTCTAGGATTCCCAGCACAACTGCCTACGTCAAAAAGGCAGCTCTGTGTTTGGCACAAGGCGGTTTGGGTTAATCATTACAGCACCCATCACTTGGAGTGAGCCTGGCACAGACCCAGAACGCGCTCACTAAATTGTAAAGGTTTGAAAATTACTACTGTCCAGTGAGCAGTAATATGACCAGAGTGTGTGGAACAGGATTGCTGGGGTCATAAATTTTTATTAAAGGTCACTAACAGAGCTGAAGCTGAGGAAAATTAAACCAAATCCACAGGAGCCAAAATATGAATTTTATTTCATACCACCTGAATTTCAGAATCATCTCAGGAACAGGTTTGAGGCCTTGAACACTAATGAGCGAAGACCAGATGAGTTGTGGGAGGATGTC
>NW_006400038.1:1033115-1039552 GCF_000299155.1 Elephantulus edwardii
CAGGAGGGGAAGACCCTCTATGAGATGGATTGATTCGGTGACTGGGGTAATCGGGATGGGTGTGTCAGAGGCGGTGCAGTTGGGGCAGGACAGAGCAGGGTTTAGGGCTGTTGTGCATAGGGTCGCTAGGAGTCGGAAATGACTCGACGGCACATAACAACAACAACAGACTTTTAGGAAGCACTGTAAAATGACTCTTGTTTTTATTAGCATGGATCCTATTATTTGACAGAAAGTCCCAGGGTTGAAGACAAAGCTAAGGAGCTTTCTCTAACATGGGTCCTTTGATCTGAGGTCTTAGAGTACATGGGGATAAATGCCGGGATCCTCAGGCTTCTTGGCTGAGGGGGGAGGACTTTGCTGTGATCATTCAGAGCACTAATGGTGGAGGCACATGGCTGATGACATGTCTCTGAGTCTGGCCACACCTGGCCTCACACTGACCATGTGTACTCAGCAAGTCACTGCTGGAGCCTCAGTTTGAGATGCAATGTCAGGATGTCTACTCTTCCATCATCTTCAGTCAATTTGTCCTACTGCAGTGGCTTGTGTGTTGCTATGATGCTGGAAGCCAGACCACCAATCTTTTATGTACTAGTAGGGACACTCATGGTGTACAGGTTCCAGGGGAGTTTCTAGGTTAAGACAGATGAGGGAAAAAAGCCAGGCAACTTACTTTCAGAGATGAGCCAATGAAAACTCATCAATCAAATAGGATACTATCCAACTGAATTCAAACATGACAGTGATTGTGAAGATACTGCAGGCTCAGACAACATTTTATTCTGTTCTGTTCTGTTCTGTTCTGTTCTGTGTAAGGTGGCCAACTAGGCTATATCTGACAACAACAGTGTCCATGTTTAGGCTCGCTGTGAGATGAAGACATGGCTGTGGGTCCCAGTGTGCCTAGGACAGAAATGACTGTCCATCAGCTCTGTGGCCACCAGTGCTGTTCATCAGTTTCCAGGATTCTGTTTATCAAATAGTAATAGCAGGTGTGGACTCCTCATAGGAGTTTTAACATCAAATTTGAATACCTGACCCTTGACTCTCCTAATTCAGGTAATTCAGAGGTGTTCAGAGATTTTTATATAATCATCTAATCTCCATTTGCTTTTCTATCTTTGTGGAAAAAAAACTAGAATATATAAAAATGATGGTGTTAGAGTGGAAGGAAGCGAGGTGGTTTTCCTCTATTTTCCTAGACTTTCTGTAATAAGAGAAGTGTTTATGTAAGAGCTACACCTTTATTTTGAGGTCAAACACACCAAAGCACAAATCTTAGCCATCCTTTTCTTGCTATGGGAGTCTGGACAATCATGCAACCCTTCCATGATGGGCTCCCAATACACACAAGGTACCTATGTGTGTACCTATGGAGTACAGTTCTGGGGAACCTTCCCAGAATTCTCTTCCTCCCCTTTGGGGAATTCTCACTCCCCCAGTTGGTCTTGGCAGTGATCTTATGTCCAGAAAGGGAGAATATGTTCAAAAAGAAAGCCAAACCAGGAGAAGAGGTGAGAAACAAAAGGAGAGAAAATGGGATGTTTAAGTTCTAGATTAAGCCTTACCTGCAGCCCATTTCCCTTCATTGTTCTGAGAGATCAGGCCAAGTTTGTTTCTTCTTTCACCTATTTTAACTTGTAAAGTCCTGACTGACTTATGATCAGATACTAAATGCAAATAAAATTAAATCTGGTGAATAGCACACAGTTGTAATTCTATGGCTAGTAGATTGCTGTTGTTTTAAAGCAGGCAATAAATAATTTCTCCTTTTTTATTTCCCAAATATTTATTTCAATCTTACAGAAAATTTACAAAAACAGTTCAGTGAATACTCTTCTGCTCTACTCCTAGATTTCTTAAAACTATCTTCCCATACCTATGCTCTCTTGCTCTCTCTGCCTCACGCTGTCTGTCTCCCTTTTGCTAGTGTTGCAGTTGTTGAGCTGTCTGAGGTACCAGTTCATTTTAGTTTGGAATACACAAGCAGAGCATCTTCTCCCCTATAGACAGAGGCACACTCCTAACCAACCAACCCAACAATCTCACCCAGGAAATGCAATACCATCACGGTCTACAAACGTCCCCCGTTAGCCCAATGTTGGTACAGGTATCTTTTTACTATCCAATTATTCAGTTGCTGTATCCCTTGAACTTAAAACAGGTCTCCAGAATTCTTTTTCCTCCACAGTGTTGCTATTATGGAGGATTCTCTCACTTTGAATTGATCTGATTGTTTCCTCACACTTAGGTCCACTATAAAAACCTTAGGTGGGAATACTGTATAGGTGATATAGGGAATAGGATTTAGTGGAGTAAATATTTTCTTGAAATAGCATATATGCATTTGAAGAGAGATGCGGCATTAAGATAGTGTTATGCAGGTGACACAACCTTGCTTGCTGAAATTGAGGAAGATTTAAAGCACTTGTTGCAGAAGATCAAGGAATGAAGCCTTCAGTGTGGATTGCATCTCAATATCAAGAAAACAAAGATTTTTTACCACTTGTTCAATAGGCCGTGTCATGATCAGTGGAGAGGAGAATGAAACTGTCAACAGTTTTATATTGCTTGGATCCACAATTAACACCCTTGGTACGAACAGTCAGGAAAGAAGGAGATGCATTGCAATGGGAAAATCTGCAGTTAGGCACCTTTCAAATTATTGAGGAGTAGTGATGTCAGTTTGAGCACTAAGGTGCATCTGATTCAGGCCATAGTCTTTCCAATTACTAGCTATGCATCTGAGACCTGGATAATGAATAAAGATGATAAAAATAATTGATGTCTTTGGCTGTAGTGTTGGAGAAGACCACTGAACATTCCATGAACAGTCAATAAAACTAATAGATATGTCTTGGAAAGGGTGCAGCCGGAGTACTCTCTGGAGGCAAGAATGGGGCATACTTTGGACATATTGTTAGGAAGTGCTATTCCTTGGAGAGGGACATGATGCTGGGAAGGGTGGAAGGTTGGCAAAAGAGAGAGAGACCCTCAACCAGGTTGACTGACAAGGTGACTGCTGCAATGGGCTCCTGTGTGTCAGGAAGTGTGAGGATGGCGCAGGACAGGACTAGGTTCAGATCTTTTGTTCACAGTGTCACTATGAGTTATACTCAACTCGCTGGCACCTAAAAGCAACAACAACAACAACTGAAAAGTGACTAGAAAACACATTCTCATAAACTGGCACCCATGCTTCTAGCTCTCAGGTTAAAACACAGAAATAACCCGGCTCGAGAAGCTCCGTGTGAACCCAGCCTCTCGGACAACCTGTCCTGTTCTAGAAACCTGTGAGTGCTCTCAAAAATACATTGCCTCTTTCTTGCCTCTTCCACTCAATATCTGACTTGTGAGATCTTGCCATTTAACTGCAAGTGTCTGGATTCACAACATTTATAAATACTGTTATTGTTACAGGACTAATAGTAACTCGTGTGGATCACAACAATCTGTGGTTGACTGTGAGAAGAATGGGAATCCCAGAACATTTGATTGAGCTTATGTGAAACCTTTCCTTGAACCAAGAGAACAGAGCAAGGAGATACTACATGGTTCAAAATCAGAAAGGGTGTTTGCCAGGGATGTATTCTCCATACCTTTTCAATATGAGTGCAGAACAGATCATCTGGGACACTGGGCTGTATGAGGAGGAATGTGGCATCAGGATTGGAGGAAGATTCATCAACAACCTGCTTTATGCAGATGACACAACCCTGCTTACCGAAACTGAGGAGGACCTGAAGCACTTGCTTCAGAAGGTCAAGGACTGCAGCCTTCAATATGGATTGAAGCTTAACATCAAGAAAACAGAGATTCTCACCACTGGGACAATTGGCAGCATCACTATGGATGATGAAGATATTGAGATTGTTTGCTTGGTTCCACAATCAACACTCTTGGTACTAACAGCCAGGAAATCAAGATATGAATTGCATTGGAAAAGTCAGCTGTCAGGGACCTTTCCAGAGTACTGAAGAGCAATGACGTCAGGCTGGAGACTAAGGTGCATCTGATCTGAGCCACAGTCTTCACAATTGCATGCTATGGAGAGCTGGACAGTGACTAGGAATGATAGAAAGAAAATTGATTCCTTTCAGCTATGGTGCTGGAGAAGAGTGTTGAATATACCATGGAGTGTTAGGAGAACAAACAGGTTTGTCCTGGAGAGGGTAAAACTGGGCTGCTCCTTGGAGGCAAGGATTCTGAAACTTTGTCTGACATACTTTGGGCATGTTGCAAGGAGGGACATCATATTTGGGAGGCTGGAGGGACAGTGTGAGATAGGAAGACCCTCAATGAGATGGATCAATTCAGTGATTGGGTTAATGCGCGTAGGTGTGTCAGAGACAGTGAGGTTGGCACAGGATAGAGCAGGGTTTAGGGCTCTTGTGCATAGGGTTGCTATGAGTCACAAATGACTTGATTTCTACATATTCCATAATAGGAAGGTTCAGTGTGTACCTCACCTGTCCTGCAACATGTGTCAACCACCAATGACTACCTCCCTCAACCAACATAGACAGTGCATTGAACAATGAATAGATAATTGCAAAAATACTCTGTGAGCTACCATACACATGCCAGAAGAAAAGATGTTTAAAAATCTACAATAACACCATCTTCACAAGTCCTAGAAGCAGCAGACAACTCCAAACTCCACAAAACACTGAAACAAGATGTCACTTCAAAAAAGTGATCAAAACACAGAGTCAATAGATCTTTTGAAGGAGGGAAGGCTGATGGAATTTTATGACAGAATTCAGAAGAAGGGTAATCAAGTGTTTTCACAAGATGAAAGAAAAATTTGAAAAAGGAAGCCACTAGTGAAACTCTAGAAAAATTTTAAAAACAATCAATCCATGAAAGCAAATAAAACCAATGGGAAAAAATAGTAACCACAGAAAAACACGAAACTGCAATCCAAAACAATAAGACCAACAAGTTGGAAGCCACATTGGAGAGACAGAAGAGCAAAACTGAAGAGATGGAACACAGAATCAAGCAGAAAATAGAGCCCTCAGCAGTGATTTGTTAGAGCAAAAGCAGAAACAAAAAGGGATCAAAAAAACTATTCAGGTATCATGAAAAATGAGAAAGAATATAAGCAGTAGGTTGAGCGAGCCCAAAAAAGATAGGCCCTAAAAGAAATACATCAAGGCATAGCACAAATTATCCAGAATCAAAGACAAGGAGATTATTCTGAAAGCACCTAGAGAAAAACAAAAAGTTCCCTACAAAGGAAAGCACATAAGATTAAGCTTCACTTTCTCAGCAGAAACCATGTGAGCAAGAAAAGAGTGGGATGGCATATACAAAACTCTGATAGATAACAACTGCCAAAAGAGAATCCTGTACCTACTAAAACTATCCATTAGATATGACAGAGAGATTAAGATATTCTCAGAAAAGCAAAAATTAAAGCAGTTTGTGAAAACAAGATCAACTTTGCAAGAAATACTAAAGGATGTCCTACACAAAGAATGACATAGAAAAAGTGGATGAATCAAAGAAACCAGCAATAACACAAAAAAGAATGCAGCAAAATTACAGCAATAAAACTTTGCCTCTCAATGACCACAATGAATGTGAATGGTTCAAATGCATCAGTAGAGAAAAAGAGTAGCACATTGGATTTAAAAAAACCCTCAAAATTCGCTAATATGTTGTCTGTAAGAAACATACCAAAAAAAATAAAGAGAAACTAAAGCTCAAAACTGGGGGAGGGGACACTATACTAAACAAACAAAACAACAACAAAAAAGTGCAAGTAGCAATATTAATCTTTTATAAAATATATTTCATGGCTAAAACCAAAATAACTTACAAGAAAAGACACTATATAATGCCTAAAGTGTCAATAAATAAAGCAAGAACACATAATCTTAATATCTACGCACCAAGTTTAGAAAGAAATAGACAACACTACAAGAGTAGTATAGGATGTCTAGAAAGCAATTTAACAAAGATGCAGAGTAATTAAACTATACAATTAACTAACTCGATCTCATAGACATATACAGGGAAATTCAACAAAAGGCCAATATACATTCTTCTCCAGCACACATGGACTATTCTCTAGAATAGACCATATGTTAGGTCACAAAGAAAGCTTCAATAAATTCAGAAACATTGAAACCATACAAAGCATTTTCTCACACCACAATGCTATAAAATTAGAAATCAACAATAAGAAGATAAAAGTGAAAAAAACCATGTACCTGGAAGCAAAATAACACTCTGATGAAACACTACTGGGTAACAGAAGAAATAAAATATGAAATTTAAAGAGTTTCTTGCAACATATTAGAATGAAACACAATATACCAAAACCACTAAGATACAACAAAATAAATACTCAGAAGTCAAGTCATAGCAATAAACAAGTACATCAAAAGGGAAAAAAGAACTAAAATCAACCATTTAACCTAACA
>NW_006400038.1:1041627-1043545 GCF_000299155.1 Elephantulus edwardii
GGGTAATCGGGATGGGAGTGTCAGAGAGTGTGATTGGCACAGGACAGAGCAGAGTTTAGGGCTGTTGTACATAGGGTCGCTATGAGTCGCAAGCAACTCGACGGCACATAACAACAACAACAACAACAACAATCACAAGATAAACAATCAGAATGAAAAGGATAACAGTGCAATATTTTGAAAGAGTGCGGAAATTATCAAACAATATCATTAATATCAAATGGAAGCATGATGCTGCTGAAAATTACCCAAAGACGACTGAACAACACATCAAAAGGGAATTGCCAGATGTGCAGGCTGGGTTTAGAAGAGGCTTTATTATTAGGTATATTCTATCTAATGTTAGATGGATCATGGCTGAAAGCAGAGTGTACCAGAGAAATGTCTATCTGTCTTTTGCTGACTGTGCAAAGATATTTGACTGTGTGGATCAAAACAAAACATGGTTAACTCTGAAAAGCATGGGACTCTCAGAACATTTGATTGTGTTTATGTGAAGCCCATACTTAGACCAGGAGGTATTCATCAGAACAGAGCAGGGAAACACTGCATGATTCAAAATTGGGAAGGGTGTACACAAGAGATGTGTCCTATCTCCATATACCTTTTCAATCTATATGCAGAACAGATATTTCAAGAGGCTCTATGAGGAGAAATGTGGCAACAGGATTGGAGAAAGATTTGTCAACAACTTACATTATACACAACCCTACTTGCTGAAACTAAGGAAGACCTGAAGCACTTGCTGTAGAAGGTCAAAGGCTGCAGTCTTCAATATGTATTGAAGCTCAACATCAAGAAAACAAAGATTCTCACCACTGGCCTTATTGGCAGCATCATGATAGATGGTGAAGTGATCGAGATTGTTAACAGTTTAGATTGTTAGTTTGCTTGGCTCTGCATCAACACTCTTGGTACCAGGAGCTAGGAAATTAAAAGATGAATTGCATTGGGAAAGTCAGCTGTCAAGGACCTCTCCAAAGTACTGAAGAGCAACAATGTCAGTCTGCAGTCTAAGGTGCACTTGATCCAGGCCATAGTCTTCACAATGTGTCAGAAAGCTGGACAATGACTAGGGATGATAGAAAGAGAATTGATGCCTTTGAGTTGTTATGCTACAGAAGAATATTGAATATACCATGGACTGTAGAAGAACACACAGGTTCGTCCTGGAGAGGGTGAAATCAGGCTGCTTCTTGGAGGCAAGGATTCTGAGGCTTCATCTGGCATACTTTGGGCAAGGTGGCACCATTCCTTGGAGAGGGACACTGTGCTTGGGACGGTGGAGGGACAGCCCAAAAGAGGAAGACCCTCAATGAGAGGGATTAATCCTGTGACTTTGAGTAATGAGGGTAGGTGTGTCAGAGACAACAAACTTGGCACAGGATAGAATAGGTTTCAGGGCTATTGTACATAGGGTTGCTATGATTCACAAGTGACTCAATGGCATATAACAACAACAACAACAAACAATAAATTTGAAAACTTAGGAGAAATAGAAAACTTACCCAAATTGACAAAGACTGAAGCAGAATACCTGAACAGACCCACCATGAAAGATGAAACTGAGCAGGTCCGAAAATCATTCTCAACTAAAAAGTCCACCCAGAACAGAATTGGCTTTTACCAGCAAATTTTATCAAAGTCATAGACTAAATTATTTCAGAATGTAGAAAAAGATGACACAATCTCCAATTCATTCTACAAGCAAATATATCCCTGATACCAAAGTAAGGGAAAGAAACTACCGAAAGAGAAAAGATATAAACCAGTATCTCTTATGAACCTAGACCCAAAAATCCTTAACAAAATCCTAGCTAATAGAATCCAAAATAATATGTTGTTGTTGTTGTTATGTGCCGTCGAGTCGCCTGCGACTCATAGCGACCCTATGTACAACAGCCCTAAACTCCGCTCT
>NW_006400038.1:1046185-1047900 GCF_000299155.1 Elephantulus edwardii
TATATATATATATATATATATATACCAAAAAATAACATACCAAAGAAAAATCCATAATGAGCAAGAGGGATTCATACAGTCATACAAGGATGGTTTAGCATAAAAAAAACCACAAAAAAACAATCAATGTAATCCGTCACATCAATAAAGCAAAGGATAAGAACTACAAGATCATATCAACTGAAGAAGATTTTGGGGAAAGCTTACATTCTTTTCTATTTAGAACACTCAACAACAACAAAAATGGAACCCAGGGAAATCTCCTCAACATAATTAAAAGCATATACTCTAAACCAATAGTCAACATTGTCCTCAATGGTAAGAGAGTAAAGCTATTCTCCTTGAGAACAGACACCAAACAAGGATGCCCACTATCACTACTTCTATTCAGTATTGTATTGGAAGTCCTAATGAGAGCAATAAAGCAAGATAAGGAAATAAGAGGCATTTAGACTGTCAATGAAGAGATAAAGCTATGTCCATATGCAGATGATATGATAGTATACACAGAAAGCCCTAATAACTCAGCAAGAAAACAGTTGAACATAATACAGCAATTCAGCAAATCATAAGATTAGCAGGATATAAGATCAACATCAAAAAATCAGTCCAATTTCTCTACAGTAGTAAACAAAACATAGAAAAAGAATTAAGAAAAACAATGCCAATTACAACATGCAACCACAGATTAAGTACTTGGAAATAAATCTAACTAGATACACAAAAGACATGAGTATAAAGAAAATTATAAAACATTACTGTAAGAAACAAAAAGAGACCTAGATAAATAGACTATACTATGTTTATGGATAGGAACACCCAATGTTGTGAAAATGACAATTCTACCAATAGCAATCCACAAATCCAATGCAGTTCCAAAACATCAATACTATTCTTCAAGGAGATGGAAAAGGTAATTTCTAATTTTTTTTTAAAAGAGACCTCGAATAAGCAAAGTATTACTGAAAAAATAAAAAATCAGAGGCATCAAACTCCCTAATCTCAAAATCATAATAATCAAAACAGTATACAGCCATAGTAATGAAAAATGTATGTTAGTGGTAGTGACAGACACATAGACCAATGGATCTACATGTCTTGACCACACAGAAATTCAATGGGGACTAATTTGATAAAACACAATGTATGGGAATGATTGTATGAAACACAGTGAATAAAGGAAAAGTGTGAAACACAATGTATATTAATTTTGTATGCAAATAATTTTTTTTAATAAAAGGAACCCAGAAATTAACCTATCTACCTATGGTCAATTGATCTGTGACAAGGAGATAAAATCAATTCCATAGAGAAATGACAGCCTCTTTAACAGATAGTATTCGTGAAATAGGACCTCCATTTGTAGAAAACCAAACCAAACTACAAACTTCACAGCACAAGAACCAAATTGTGGTGGATCAGGGACTGAGGGGTAAAACAAAAAAATCTAGTAAGATCATCAGAGAAAAACATAGGAACAAATCTAGAAGTCCTCATCCATGGCATGAATTTTTTTTTTTTTTGCAACAGTTCCACCCATCAAATCCACAACTAGGAAAGGAAAAAATAGGTTAATGGAAACTTTTAAAAATAAAATCTTTGTGTACATCAAAAAACTTCTTATTCTTCCACTTTTCAAGATCTCTTTTTGTTTCTTGTAGTAATGTTTTGTAATTTTCTTGGAAAAGGTCCTTTGTACTTCTGGTTAAATTTAT
>NW_006400038.1:1050160-1063912 GCF_000299155.1 Elephantulus edwardii
AAAAAAAAGAAAAAAAACCTTCTTAAATAGGGCAAAGAGAAAAGCTATAGACTGGTAAAAATTTTTGGAAGTGATATATCTTACAAGGGATTCATGTCTGAAGTTTATAGAATATTCTAACATCTTAACAAGAAAAAGACAACCCACTTACAAAATAGACAGAAGATATGAAAAGTCTCTTTATCAAAGAAGATACTCAGATGACCAACAGACACATGAAGGAAATCTCATAATCACTAGTTATTAGAGAGATGCAAATCAAAACAACGAGATATCACCTCACTCCAGCAACAATTGCAAAGTTCAACAGGGCAGCAAACAAATATTGGTGAGGATGCAGAGAGATCGACCTCTCCTCAATGGTAACTGATGCCTGATGATGGGAATGTAAAATGGCACAACCACTAAGGAATACAGTCTGGTTCTTCTTCAAAAAGTTGAAAATAGAAATAGCATTTGATCTAGCTCTTCCACTACTGGGAATATACCCTAAAGAAATCAGAGCTGTGACACAAACAGATGTATGCACATCTATGTCAGCTGCAGCATTACTGACATTAATGAAGACATGGAAGCAGTCTAAGTGCCTATCAACAACGGAATGGCTAGAGAAATTGTGGTACATTCACATAATGGAGTATTACTCAGTATTGAAAAACAATGAACTTGAGAAACACTGCAAAACATGGATGAGTCTGGAGGACATTTTGTTTATTAACTCAGTCACTATAGGATAAATACTGTGTTAGACTACTGTTATAAAAATTTTTTATATGGGAATGAGAGGGGTAGCAAGGAAAGCAGGGAAAGAATGGACAGATAATTCCTGTAATGGAATAGGTGAAGGGAAGGTCAATCTGAAATGAATGGATGATCAGACATTAAGTGATCTGCAATTAACAATCTGGAACAGGACATACCCTATGGATTAAAAGGGAATTTAGGGGAAGAAGAAGAAGGAAAAAAAATAAGCAGAAAAAGTAAGGAACAGCAATAAGGGTTTGCTTAGACATTGTAATAAGTTAACTGTATCAATTAATGTTAATTAACGCCTACAAATGATTGTGTGGAAAAAAACCCAATGCTTTATTAACTTTCACTCAAATAAAGGAAACTTAAAACAACCAAAAAAACAGCAAGCATGGAGAGGTGAGGATGGTGCAGGATTGACAAGGTTTCATTCTGCTGTACATACGTGATGGCACCTAACAATAATGACTCTGGGCTGGCATCATTATGTTAGCTGCTTTCATGGGAACTAGAAGGAATATTTACCATTAGTGGGGAATTTAAGGCAATGTGATCTAGGTTCTGAGGGAATTTACAAAAGAGAGTGCCCAACATGTCTAGCTCAAGATCACCTCTTAACATGTTCGTAACAATGATGGAATTAACACAGCAGTGTCCACACCAGCAGTCATGCTGGCAACAAGATCTAATTTGAAAACTAGGTTGCATCAAGTTTAGGGCAAAATGTTCCAACTGTGATCAGCATCAATCAGACAGGCATTTTACTTGGAACAATGACAATGTTAAGTTGAATTGCTGTTGCTGAGAGTTTATTATGGAAGAGATAGTAGGTCAGAACAAGGTTTCAGATCAGAGAATGAAGAGAAGCTAAGCCTGAAAGATTATGATGGTTCATGCTATTGAAGGAATTTTCCAAAACATAGACTGAGCTAAGAGCCAGGTGAAGAAATGTCAGGATCTTCAAGTTCAGAGCACCCTGATGCTCTCTGTCTCTAAGGGACCTCTCTCACAGCCTGTCAAGTGGGCTCCCCACTGTCTAGGACTGTAGTGAGGATAAATAAGGCACCCAGTAAATGGTAAGACTCCAGGTTTGTTTTTTGGTGACAGGAGAGGCCCTACTGAATAAGACTGTACTCTGGAGTCCAACCAATAAGTGTTCTCACTGGGAACAAATGGGTTGTGAAGAGGCACAGAATAAAACCGGCTCTTTTTAAGGAGCTGGCTGAGCAATCAAAGGGAAGTTGTGGGCTTTATAAAAACGATTCCTGGAAGGCAAGCATTGCTGTGCATCCCATGAGGACTCCAGTTGAAGGATCTGTACTCCACTGCAAGATAGCCAGACCTCAGCTTGCGGTCTCAGCCACCAGAGGGTATGTGCATGCACTTACACATACATCTAGAAGGTTTCCTATGTCAAGACCCGAATTTCTTTTCCTGACTTATTTGGACTTCTACCTCAAAACTTTGAAAAATAACCTGTAAGGAAAAAAAATCCTTTCTGAATAAAAGCAATTTTATAATGAGCCACTTGTTCTTTAGTGGAAAATCTTTGTTCCTTCTCTTCTTACTTCCTGTGTTCCATCTTCCTTCCTTCCTTTTGATTCCCACTGACCTAGAATGTCATTCCTCTCATTTGAGCTCTGTAAGTGTAAGTGTTTAAGCCTCTCTGATAAAAATACAGTCCATCACATAATGATCCCCATAGAGAAGTACCAAAAGAGAAGCTGGTAGATTTAGAGAGGACAAGGACTGTCTTAGGGATTTTTAATGCCACTCTGTTCCCAATAGTGTCTATGACAAATATTTCAATGGAGTAGGATTAGTTCTACATTATAAAGGTAACAATTATTGTCTTTGTTGTTGCTAGTTGTTACCATTGGACCAATAAGCAACAGCATGATAGAGAAAAGACTGAAATTGTTAACAACTTCATCTTACTTGGATCCACAATCAACACTTTTGATACCAACAGTCATGAGATTCTAAGATGTATTGGGCAAGTCTGCTATCAAGGACCTCTCCAAATTACTGAGATAAATGGTGTTGGCTTTAAAAACTAATGTGCAACTGATTTTGGCCATGGTCTTTTCAATCACTTGCTATGCATCTGAGAGCTAGACAACAAATAAAGATGACAGAAGAATCAATGCCTTTAAGCAATGATGTTGGAGAAGAGTACTAAATATCCCAGGAACTACCAAAAGAACAAACAGATACGTCATGAAGAAGTTGCAGCCAGAGTACTCCCTGGAGGAAAGGATGGTGAAGCTTTGTGTCATGTACTTTGGGCATATTGCTAGGAGGGGTTATTCCTTGAAGAGGGACATCATAATTGGAAAGATGGAAGGACAGCAAAGAAGAAAAAGACTTTAAACAAGGTGAGTTGGCACAGTGACTGCAGCAATGGGCTCAAATGGGTCAGAGATGATAAGGATTCAACAATATAGGACAGAGTTCACATCTGTTGTTCACAGGGTCACTATGACTTGTACTTGACAGCACCTAACAACAAGAAGTTGCCACCAATTTGGCTGTAACTCATAATGAGTTCATGGAACAGTACAAGCTGTTGCCCAGTCATGCCCCATCTTCATGTTTGAGTCCACTGATGTGGTGTGTGAGCCAAATTTTCTCATTAAGGATTCTCCTTGTTTTCACAGACCCTCTACTTTACAATCATGGTTCCCTTTTCTAGGACTCATTTTTCCTGATGACATACTCAATGAAAGTGAGCCTAAGTCTCATCATTCTCAATTCTAAGGAGTATTCTGGTTATATATTTCTACTAAGACTTTATTAGTTCTCTATTTTTTTGACAGTCCAAAGTGTATTTCTTATTCTTCACGAACACCAATATTTGAACGTATCAATTATTGAATCTTCTGCTTTTATTATTCATCTTATGCATGCAGATAAGGCAATTGCAAAGATCAAAGTTTGAGTCAGATGCACCTTAGTCATCAATGTTACATGTTTGCCTTTTAAAACAGTTAAGGGGTCTATTGCAGCAAATTTGCCCAGAGTAATACATGGTTTGGTTTAGGGCTGTTGCTTCTACAGACATCAATTGTTTATCTAAGGAGAATGAAATCAATAACTTAATATGTTTTCACCATTAATCAGGTATTGTTAATCAGTACAATTATGATGATTTTAGTTTTCTTCATGTTCAAGATCAATCCATACTTTGCCCTTCATCAGTAAGTGCTTCAAGTCATCTCCATTTCAGTCAAGTCAACTTGTATTTTTCGCATATGTTGTGCCATTAAGTCAAGCACAACTCCTAGTAATCCTATGAACAACAGATGAAAATCTTGACCTATCTATCCTATGCCATGTTCATAATTTCCCAAAGCTTATGCCCATTGCTGCCTTCAGTGTCAACTTATCTCACAGAGGGGCTTCCTCTCCTTAAATGGCCCTCTACTCTTCCAAGCATAATGTCCTTTTTCATGGTGGCTCCTGACAACAGGCCCAAAGTGTGTGAGATAAAGTTTCATCATTCTTTATCTTTAGGTTTCACTCTTACTGCACATCTTTCAATACAGATTTGTTCGGTCTTTTGCTGGTACATGGGATATCCCATATTGTTCATCAAAACCACAATTCACAGGCACAATTCTTCTTCAGTCTTCCTTTTCCATTGTACAAGTTTCACATGCTTGTGATTGCGGTTGTTGCTGTTAGGTGCCATAAAGTCAGAAATTACTCATAGCTGACCTTCCAGCAGGTTTTCAGAAACAGTTAATCACATGGGAGATTGTCCACCTTCTCCTATGGAGCAGTGGTGTATTCAAACTATATTCCTTTGGGTTGGCAGTGCAACTTCTTACCACTAAGATACCTTGGCTTGGCTTGCATTAGACCCACATCAATCTTTAAGGATCCTTACTCTCCATTACTTTAACATATAGAGTATTGTTGTTAAGTGCCATCAAGTCAACCATGACTCACAGCAGCCCTGTAAACAGTAGATCTGAAGCTGGACCTATTCTGCTCCATCCTCACAATATCTAATTAGCTCGAGTTGGTTGTGTCAACCTTTCTTGTTAGAGGTCTTCCTCTCTTTCTCTGATCCTCTGCCTTTCCCAGTATGATGTACATTTTCAAGGACTGATGCCTCCTGACAATATGCCTAAAGTATGTGAGATGAAATTTTACCAGTTTGCCTCTATGGACCACTCTGGTTGTAGTTCCTCCAAGGCAGACTTTTTTTGTTCTTTTGGCAGTTTATGGTATACACAGTTCTCTTATTTAACACAACTCAAAGCATCGATTCTTCTTCTGTCATCCTTATTCACTGACCAACTTTCATATGTATAGGCAGATGTTGTTACTGTTATGTGCTGTCGAGTCACCTGCAACCCACAGGAACCCTATGTACAGTAGCTCTGAAACCTGCCCTGTCCTGAGCCAGTCTCACCAATTCTGACACACGAACCCCTATTGCTTCAGTTACTGTATCAATCTATTCATCCGGGGTCTTCTTCTCCTAGGCCATCTCTCCACACTTCTGAGCATGATGTCCTTCTCCAAGGACTGGGTCTCTCCTGGCCATATGCCCAAAGTATGTGAAACGGAGCTTCAAAATAGAAGCTTGGTTTCACCCTCTCAAAGACAGAACTATTTGTTTTCTTGGTGGTCCATGGTATGTTCAAGACATCTCCAGCACCACAATGTGAAGGCATCTATTCTTCTTCTGTTATTCTTAGTCATTTTCCAGCTCTCTGATATATATCAAGTAGTTCCAAAGACATGGCCTGGATTAGGTGCATCTTAGTCTCTAGACTGACATCGTTGTTTTTCAGTACTCTGGAGACGTCCCTGGCAGCAGATTTTCCCCAGTGCAATTCGTCTTTTGATTTACTGGATGCTGGTATCAAGAATATTGGTTATGAAACAGAGCAAGTTGTAATTGTGACCAACCACAATCTCTTCTCCATCTATCATGATGTTGCCACTTGGTCAAGTGGTGAGAATCTTTGTCTTCTTGATGTTGAGCTTCAATCCATATTGAAGACTACAATCCATGACCTTCTGCAGCAAGTGCTTCTGGTTCTCTTCAGTTTCAGCAAGCAAGGTTGTGTCATCTGCATAGCATAGGTTGTTGATGAATCTTCCTCCAATCCTGATGCCACACTTCTCCACTTAAAGCCCAGCATCTTGAATGAACTGTTCTGCATATAGATTGAAAAGGTATGGAGACAGGATGCATCCCCAATGCATTCCTTTCCTCATTTTGAACCGTGCAATGTTTCTCTGCTCTGCTTTGAGGACTGCTTCCTAGTCTAAGTATAGATTTCAGATTAGCATACTCAAGTGTTCTTGGATTCCCATTTTCCTCAAATTAGCCACAATTTGTTGTGGTCCACACAGCAAAATGTCTATGCATAGTCAATGAAACAGACATTCCTCTGGCACTCTTTGCTTTCTGCCAAGATCCATCTGACATGGCAATAATGTCTCTAGTGCCACAATCTCTTCTAAACCCAGCCTGTTTTTCTCTGTCAATGTTCCAGTCATTTCTGGATAATCTTCAGCAGAATTTTGCTAGTGTGTGATATTAGTGATATTGTTTGGTAATTTCAACACTCAGAATAAGTATGAATCTCTTCCAGTCAGTTGGCCAGGTAGTTGTCCTCCAGATTCCTTGGCACAACTTGGTGAGCACATCCAGGGCAGCATCTTTTTGTTGAAATATGTCAATTGGTAGTCCATAAATTCCAGGGCTTTATTTTTTCTAATTCCTGCAGAGCAGCCTAAACTTCCTCCTTCTTCTTGATCATATGTTGTTTCTTGAAATTCTTCTCTGTCAGTCACTTTTTTTGGCACAATGTCTCTGTATACTCCTTCTTCCTTCTTTTAATGTTTCCTGAATCATTCAATATTCTGCCCATAGCATCCTTAAGCATTGACACTCGTGGCTTGAATTTGTTCTTTAGTTCTTTAAGTTTAAGAAACGCTGAGCAAATTCGGCCCTTTTGATTTTCCAACTCCAGCTCCTTGCATGTTTCATTATAATACTTTGCCTTGTCTTCCCATGCTGCCCTTTCAAATCTTCTAATCAGTTCCTTTACTTTTTTATTTATTCCCTTTGCTTTGGCTTCTCAGTTCGCTAGTATAATATTCAGAGTCTCTTCTGACATCCATTTTGATCTTTTCTTCTTTTTCCTTTTTTGTAATAACCTTTTGCATTCTTCATGGACAACATTCTTGATACCTTTCTACAGCTCATTGGGTCTTCATTATTGTTCAAGGCTTCAAACCTGTTTCTGAGTTGGTTTTTAAATTCAGGGGGGATAGACTCAAGATCAAATTTTGATTCATGTGGATATGATTTAACCTTCTTTAGCTTTAATTTGAACTTGAATATAAGTAGTTGATGGTCTGTTCCACATCAGCACCTGGCTGGATCTGGTAGGTGGGAGTGCAAGGAGTGATGATGTAGCAAGGAAAGAGAAGAGACAAGACACACACACTTGGGTGGAGAGGGCAGTGGATGTATTGGTTATTTCTGCAAGGAAAGTGGCTTTCATCTACTCAGTAAAATGCTTGTCTGTCAGATATTGTTCTAAAACTAAGCACTCAAGACAGAGTAGGAAGAAGAATTGATCATCCATTTCTGAAATATAACAGGCCTTCAAAAACCCTATGTACAGTAGAGCACACTTAGAGTAGACTAACAGATACAGCAATACATGCTGAGCCCTCAAATTTAGAAACACAAAGGAGGAGGAACAATTATAAGTAGAAATTAATATTTGGAACATGGAATGTGAGAAGCATGAATGTAGGAAAACTGGACATTGTTAAGAAAGAAATGGAACGCATAAATATTGACATACTGGGTATTAGTGAAATGAGATGGACTGGCATGGGACATTTTGAATCAGATGATCATATATGATCTACTATGCTGGAGATGAAAAGGTGGGGAAAAAGCAGGGTCACTTTCATGGTTAAAAGGTCATTTCTAGATCCATCTTGAAATACAATATTGTGAGTGACAGGCTAATATGCATAAGAATACAAAGAAGACCTGTTAATACCACTATCATTCAAATTTATGCACCAACAGCCAGAGCCAAAGAGGAGAAAATAGAAGGTTTCTACCAACTGTTGCAGTCAGAAATCAATCAAACATGTAACCAAGATGCATGAATAATAATGGGTGATTGGAATGTGAAAGTTGGGAGCCAGGAAGAAGGATCAGTAGTCAGAAAATATGGACTTGGGGACAGAATGATAGAATTCTGCACAACCAATGATTTATTCATAGCAAATATCTTTTTTCATAGCAAATATCTTTTATAAGAAACATAAATGCAGGTTATACACATGGATTTCACTTGATGGGATGTACAGGAATTAGACTGATTACACCTGTGGAAGGATTTGTTGGAGTTGTATAGGTAATAACTGAAAAGATCATGGCTTGGATTAGGCACACCTTAGTCTTAAAACTGACAGTAATGCGTTTTAGCACTTTGAAGAGATCTCTGACAGAAGATTTTCCCAATACAACATGTCTTTATTTCTTGACTTTTGGTACCATGAATGTTGATTGTGTAGCCAAGCAAAATGAAATTGCTGACAACTTCAATATTTTCTCCACCTATAATGAATGTTGTCTATTGGCCTATTGGTTGTCTATTGGCCTATTGGTGATGATTTCTGTTTTCCTGATGTTGAGATGTAATCTATATTGAAGTCTGTAGCTTTTGATCTCCAAGACATATTTGTTTGTTCTCTTGGCCATCCATGGGATGTTCAGTGCTCCTCTCCAACACCACAGCTCAAAGGCATCCATTCTTCTTCTGTCATCCTTATTTACTGTCCAGCTCTCAGATTCATAGCAAGTGACTGGGAAGACTAAAAACACTATAGATACACCTTAGACATCAAGCTGACATCATTATTCCTTAATAATTTGGGAAGATTCCTAACTGCAGATTTTCTCAGTGCAATGCGTCTCCTTTGCCTCATACTTTGGGCATGTTGCTAGGAGGGGCTATTCCTAGGACAAGTACATGATGCTGGGATGGGTGGAGGGTCAGTGCAAGAGACAAAGACCCTCAACCAGGTAGAGTGATGCAGTGACTGCTGCAATTGTCTCTTGTGTGTCAGGAAGTGGGAGGATGGTGCAGGATAGAAAAGGATTCTATGAGTCCTACTTGACTCAACGGCACCTAACAACAAGAAGTCTTTGATCTTCTGTAGCAAGCTTTTCAAGTTCCTTTCATTTTCAGCAAGCAAAATAGCATCTAACAAGTTGCTAATGAATCCTCCTCCAATTCTGATACCTCATTTTTTTATGTAGTTCAATTTGTGTGTTATTTGCTTAGCATACAGATTGAATAATGAAAGTGCAAGATACAACCCTGTAACACATCTGTTTCAATTTTCAAACATACGCTGTCCTCTTGTACAATTCAAACACGTGCCTCAGGCACAGGTTTCACATGAGCACAAGGTAATGATTTTGGAATTTTGTGTCTTCACAATACTCTCCATAATTTCTCATTATCCATGTATTCAAATACCTTCACATAGTTAATAAAGATAAACATCTTTCTGATATTTTCTGTTTTATGTCAAGATGAATCTGACATTGGCAATGATCCTCTTCTGAATCTGATTTGAAACTTTTGGAGTTGTTTTTGAATTATCTTTTTAAAATTTCTAGCTTGTGATATTCTATTTTTCAATAATTTCCACATTCTGATTAATTGCTTTTCTTTGAAATGGATACACATATAGATCTCTTCTCCTTGGTTGGCCATGTAACTGTCTTCCAATTTTTTTTATATAGACCTGTGTTTTCAGCTTTCAATCTGTTTGTTGAAGTATCTCAATTAATGTTCTGCTAATGCTTTGGGCAGAATATTAAATGATCCAGGAAGCATTAAAAGAAGATGGAAAGAGTATAAAGAGTCATTGTACCAAAAGGAATTGTTGGACACAGAAGAATTTCATAAAAGAAAGTATGAGAAAGAATCTGTGGTGATGAAGGAAGAAGTTCAAGCTGCTCTGAAAGAATTGGCAAAAAACAAGACCCCAGGAATTGATGGCATACTGACTGTCATGTTTCAACAAACAGTGGCTGCCCTGGATGTGCTCGTGAAGTTGTGCCAAGAAATTTGGAGGACAACCACCTGGCCTACTGACTGGAAGAGATCCATATTTGTTCCCATTCCAAAGAAAGGTGATCCAACAGAGTGTGGAAATTATCAAACAATATCATTGATATCACATGCAAGCAAGATTCTGCTGAAGCTTATCCAAAAATGAGTAGAACAGCACATCAACAGAGAACTGCCTGAAGTGCAGGCTGGATTTAGAAGAGGCTGTGGCACTAGGGATATTATAGCTAATGGCAGATGGATCTTGGCTGAAAGCAGAGAGTACTAGAGCAATGTCTATCTATGTTTCATTGACTATGTAAAGGCATTTGACTGTGTGGATCACAACAAACTGTGGATGACTCTGAGAAGAATGGGAATCCCAGAACACTTGATTATACTTATATGAAACCTATACTTAGACCAAGAAGCAGTCATCAGAACAGAGCAAGGACACACTGCATGGTTCAAAATTGGGAAGGGTGTGCATCAAGAATGTGTCCTATCTCCATATCTTTTCAATCTATAACAGATTATTCAGGAGGCTGGGCTCTATGAAGAGAAGTGTGGCATCAGGACTGGAGGTAGACTAATCAACAATCTGTTATGCAGATAATATCACCCTGCTTGCTGAAACTGAGGAGGACCTGAAGCACTTGCTGCAGAAGGTCAAGTACTGCAGCCTTCAAGATGGATTGAAGCTCAACCTCAAGGAAACAAAGTTTCTCGCCACTGGGCCAATTGGTAGCATCATGATGGATGATGAAGAGATTGAGATTGTTGACAGCTTTAGTTTGCTTGCCTTTACAGTCAATACTCTTGGTACCAGCATCCAGGAAATTAAAATATGAATTGCATTGGGAAAGTCTGCTCTCAGAGACCTCCTCCAAAGTACTGAAGAGCAATTATGTCAGTCTAGAGTCTAAGGTGCACCTGATCCAGGACATGGTCTTTGAAATTACTTGTTATGCATCAGAGAGCTGGATAATGATTAGGGATGATAGAAGGAGAGTTGATGCCTTTGAGTTTTGGTGCTGGAGAAGAGCATTGAATATACCATAGACTGCTAGGAGAACAAACAAGTTCATCCTAGAGAGGGTGAAGCCAGGCTGCTCCTTGAAGACAAGGATTCTGAAGCTTTGTCTGATATACTTTGGACATGTTGCAAGGCAGGATCAGTCCTTGGGAGGGTGGAGGGACAGCACAGGAGAGGAAGACCCTCAATGAGATGGACTGATTTAGTCACTGGGGTAATGGGGATGGGCGTGTAGGAGACAATAAGATTGGCAAGGGATGGAGCAGGATTTAGGGCTGTTATACATAGAGTTGCTACAAGTCGCAGTTGACTCGAAGGCACATAACAACACCACCAACAAATTCCTAGAGACTTATTATTCACCAATCCTTTCAGCATGAGTTGTCTTCCATCATATGGTGCCTCCTGAAATGTCTGAACATTTACCAATTACTGCTATAATCTCTGTGTATTTCTTTTATCTTCTTTGAATGCTTCCTGCATCATTCTAACTGCCCACAGTAGAAACGTACCTCACAGGTTAAAATTCTCTGTTTCATTATTTCAGCTTGAGAAATACTGATCATGCTCTTTCCCTTAGGTTTTCAGTACTAGATCTTTGCATATTTCACCATACTTCACTTGGGGTTTCCCAGTCACCCTTTGAAATCCTCTGTTCAGCTTTTCTACTTCATAACTTGTTAGCTGCTTCACAGTTCACTCATAAGTAAGTATAGTTTCTAAATAATTTTTCAAATTTGCTTTTCAAAGCAACTTTTTCAAAACACCCTCTAAAAATAAAGCTAAGAGCAAATAAAGTTAGTTTCAAAACACTTAACAATATGGTACAGATATCACCTAAAATGCTAATATTATCAATGAGGATATTGGTAGAGGCATGACAGTGGGCTGGAACACTGTGTTCTGCAAGCAGACAATGTACTGAAAGAACATAGATCCATTGTGATGACCTCTGTTATAACTCCCCCCAACAGGCTCCATTAAACCTTGTAAGTATGAATGTGGAAGACCTCCCAATACTCACATGCCTTCAGGACTATAAATACTGAAAACACCAGAGATAATCTTCAGGATGAAGTTTTGTCCCTTTGGATGGTCACCTAATCCCTCTGAGTCCGTTTCCTCATGTTATAATGGGAGCAATACAACTAACATTCCTAAAGTGCTGCTGAAGATGAAGGAGGTAATGCATGCAAAACACTTAGCCTATTGCCGCTGGGTGCAGATCAGGAGCTCAAGTGTTGTTAACTTCTATTATTTTAGTGATTTAAAGGACTCTCTAAAGGCTTCTTCTCCAAAACTAATCAAATATACACCCTTTTCTTATACAACCAAATCAAATATAAGTGTCTTCCAATGGTGTTTCAGTTCAACATTATTTCCTTCCTTTTAAAATCTACTGTGAACAAATTTGGGGGAAATTGGCTCTATTCAGACTTTGCAATTTTATTGGTAATTGAAAAGATTAGGTTATCTAATGGAGATAAAATGGTAGAAACAAAAGCATCAGTAAGATCCAGGAAATCTAACAGTTATTAGTTGTTTGACCTTAGAAATGAAAATAAGTCAACACCCGGCACAGCCATTATTATTTAACACTTCCTAAGTGCCAAGAGAACAAACAAGTCTGTCCTGAAGAGGGTTAAACTAAGTTTCTCCTTAGAGGCAAGGATTCTGAAGCTCTGTCTCATACACTTTGGGCATGTGGCCAGGAGGGAGCAGTTCTCCTGGAGAAGGACTTCATGTTTGGAAGTATGGAGGGATAGTGCAGGAGAGGAAGACCCTGGATGAGATAGATTGACAAAATAACTGGGGCAATGGGATTAGGTGTGTCAGAGTCAGTGAGACTGGCTCAGGATAGCAAGTTATTTATGTATAACAAATGCAATGGGTGTGTCAGAGATGATGAGGAAGGCACAGGACAGGGAAGGGTTCAGGTCAGCTGTTCATAGGATCATTATGAGTTGGACTCAACTCAATGGCACCTAACAAAAACAACAACAACAGAGTGCCAAGCCCTTGCTCTAATTATTTATGTTGCTGTTGTTATGTGTCATTGAGATGGAACCAACCCATAGCTGATCTTTCAGAGGCAATATATGTCAAGGGAGGCGACTGCCCATCCTTCTTCTGTGCAACAACTGACAGCTGGTGGATTTGACCTGAATGTCTTTAACATTTCAGTGCAACTTTTTACCATTAGGCTATAGTAATGTAAATAAATAAATATATGTGCTGTGCTGTTGTTGTTGTTGATTACTGTTGAGCATGACTCATAGTGACCCTATGAACAAAATACCTGAAGCCTTTCTAGAACTATCTCCATTTCTCAAAGTTCATACAGTTTCCTGAGGCATATTAAATATGCATATAATTATATATCCAGGTTGGAAGTCATCTGCAGCATCCAGATTCTACAGAGGTTTGTTTGCTGGTTCTGGAGGATTAGGGTGGAATGTTTACTCATAAGTGGGTGTAAACTTATTTCATTTGGCCTCCTATTTAAAAATGCATTTGTGCCCTTGGGACTGTGGTCCTTAGGCCTAGTTTTAACTGTTTTTGGTCAAATATTCTTCTAAGTGGTATAGCACTGGTCTGTCCATTTGCTGTACAGAGGTAATTCGTAGTTGCTATGATGTGTCAAATGCGATAATGGTTACCCATGGTGGACAGTGTTTGGTGGAGCTTCCTGATTAAAACAAAGCTTGGAAGCAGGACTGGTATCCACTTCCAAAATAGCTTGCCTCCGGAAACTCTATGAACATGGAGAAACAATGACAGTTATACAAGTGTTCAGGTCTTGTGTGTGTGTGTGTGTGTGTGTGTGTGTGTGTGTGTGTGTGT
>NW_006400038.1:1064012-1070419 GCF_000299155.1 Elephantulus edwardii
GTTCCATAATAGAAAAAAAAAAAAAAAAAAGAACTTTTTGCCTTACCCCTCGGCTTTCCCCCCTTAAACTTTTGTTATGAGATTCCTGTCTGAGCTGGTATTGCCAAATGATTGTTCCAAGTCTGTAGGTTTTCTTTTCATCCTGTTGGAAAAATTTTTTATGTGCACAGGGATTTAATCTTTAGAAGGTCTCATTCATCAATTTATCCTCTTCAGATTGTGTATTTCTGGCTATATTCGGCAATAGAAGTAATTTTTTTAGAAGTAATATTTAATGTATTATTTTGTCCCCTGAACTGGATCCATTTTGAAATGTATCTCTATCTCTGGATTTTTTATTATAAGTGAACATCAAGAATACGATATTGTCAATGAATAATAAATGATAGTGCCTCCACTCAGAAACACAGACATGGATAATTTTTGATGTTATTTTTAGGTGCTATAAAGTTGGCAACTGACTCAAAAGGTGGGTGATTTTAATCTGCGACCCTCAGGACTGGTTTTAATTGTTTTTGGTCAAACATTCTTCTAAGTGGTATAGCACTGGTCTATCCATTTGCTGTACAGAAATAAACTCTAGGTTGCTGTGGTGCTAAACACTGTGACATTGATGTGTCAAATGAGATAATGGTTACCCATGGTGGGCAGTGTTTGGTGAAGCTTTCTGATTAAAGCAAGCTTTGGAGCAGGATTGGCATCCACTTCTGAAATAGCCTCCAGAAACCCTATGAACATGGAGAAAGGGTGAAAGTTTTACAAGTGTTCAGGTCTTGTGTGTGTGTGTGTGTGGAGCAGGATTGGCATCCACTTCTGAAATAGCCTCCAGAAACCCTATGAACATGGAGAAAGGGTGAAAGTTATACAAGTGTTCAGGTCTTGTGTGTGTGTGTGTGTGTGTGTGTGTGTGTGTGTGTGTGTGTTTTACTTGTTGTATACTGATGGTGCACAGTTAATGTACTAAGTTGCTAGCTGAAAGGATGGAGGTATGAACCCACACAGAGGGCCTTGGGAAAAGGTCTGGGGATCCACTTAAAAACGGAACCAACCAAAATAAAAAGGCTAACATTAGAATATTAGGAAAAACTATACTAAAAAAATATGAAAACCTAGAGGAGATGGGCAAATACTTAAAAATTCACAACCTACCTAAACTGACACCAAATGAAATTGAATACCTGAACAGACCCATTACAAAAGAAGATATTGAAAAGGTAATAAAACAACTTCCAGCCAAAAAGAGTCCATTTTGTAAGTATTTGTCCATTTCCTTTAGGTTTTCATACTTTTTTTAGTGTAATTCTTCATAATATTCCAATGTTATACTTTTTATTTTAGTTGGTTCTGTTGTGACATTGTCCATTTCATCTCTTCTTCAGATTCTTTGTGTCTTTTCCTTTGTTAGTTTTGCTAGTGGTTTGTTAATATTATTGATCTTAAAAAAAAAAAACAAACCAACTGCTAGTCCTGTTGATGGTTTCAATTGTTTTTCTGTTTTCTATTTCATTTATTTCTTCTCTAATTTTTATCATTTCAGTGGTTGTAGAGGGTGTCTGGTTTTCTTGCTGTTGTTTTTCAATTTATTGGAGATGTTGGGTTGGGGAATCTAACTGCCTATTGCTGTGTTTGCTTATTGCTATAAATTGACCTCTGATAACTGCTTTCGTTATTTCCAAGAGGTACTGGTAAGTGGTGTTTTCATTGTTATTTGTTTCAAGAAATTTTTAATTTCATTTTTTATTTCTTCTACTCATGTTCAAGCAAGGTGTTGTTCAGCTTCCAAATGTAGGGTTCTTTCTCTTTTATCCTCTTGTTATTAATTTCTAATTTCGTAGCATTGTCTGAGAAAATTATTTGTATTATTTCTATGTTTTTTAATTTATTGATGCTTTCCTTGTGACCTAAAATGTGATCTATTCTGGAGAATGTTCCATGCACATTGGAGAAGATGCTGTGGGGGTTTTTGGTGCATTAGCCTATAAATATCTATGAGGTCGAGTTGGTTTATTGAGTGCTTTAATTATTGAGCATCTTTGTTGGGTTTCATTCTGGTAGTTCTATCTTTTCTTAAGAGGGGTGTACTGAAGTCTCCAACTACTATTAGTAGTGTTTTCTATTTCCTTTTTCAGTTTTGTTAATGTTTGTTTTATATATTTTGCAGGTCTTTCATTTGGTGCATAGATATCTATTATTGTTATGTCCTCTTGTTCTATTGACACTTTCAGCATTATGTAGTGACCTTCCTTGTCCTTTGTGAGGTTTTTGTGTTGAAATTTATTTTATCAGAGATTAATATCGCTACTCCTGCTTTTTTCTGGTTGCCATTTGCTTGATATATTTTTTTCCCATCCTATTTTTAGTCTTTCTTTTTCTTCACTTTTAAGGTGTGTCTCTTGTAAACAGCATATTGATGGATTTTTATCTAATCTGCTACTCTTTTTCTCTTCAGTAGTGCATTTAAACCATTCACATTCAGTGTGATTATTGAGAGGCACGGTTTTAGTTCTATCATTGTGTTGAGTTCTTTTTGGTGTTGTTGCTAACTACTTTGTTCCATCCTGTTCTCTGTGGCACCTCTGTAAGAAGGACGTCTCTCAGTGTTTTCTGCAATGTTAGTCTTATTTTTATAAACTCCCTTAAGTTCTGTTTTTCTGGGAATATCATGATCTCTCCTTCATATTTGATGGACAGTTTCGCTAGGCACAATATTCTTGGTTGACAGTTGTGTTCTTTGAGTATTCGATATATGTCATTCCACAGTCTTCTTGCTTGCATGGTTTCTGCTGAGAAATCGGCACTCAATCTTATCTGCTCTTTCTTGTAAGTTACTCTTTTTTCTCTTTCGCTGCTTTCCGAATTCTCTCCTTATCTTTGGTTCTGCAAAATTCGACAATGATACCTTTGTGATTTTCTTTTGGGGTCTATTCTATATGGTGCTCTCTCTGCTTCTTGAATATATATTCTCTCATTCTTCATTATGCCAGGGAAATTTTCTTCTAGTAATTCTTCCACAACTTTTTCAGTGCCTTTTCTTGCTTCTTCCTGTTCTGGGATTCTGATGATGCACATATTATTTCTCTTGATGGTGCCCCACATTATTCTTAGGTTTTCTTCTTTTTCCCTTCTTTTTTGCTTCTGCTATTTGCTCAAGCACCTCAGTGGTGACAGTTCTATCTTCTATTTCACTGATTCTGTGTTTCACCTCTTCAACTATGTTCATGTGTCCCTCTATCATGCTGACAGCATCTGAAACACAGGACCTCATATTTTGAATCACAATTTCTTGTTTCTCCAGAGCCTCTAATGGCTTGTTTGTTTTATGTGCATTGTTTTGGATTGTTGTTGTTTTTTAAGCTCTTCTTGGTTTTTGCTTGCAGTCCTGTAATTTTTCAAGTTTGTCAACATTGAAAATATCCAATTATTATTATTTTAAATTCTGTGTCAGAAAGTTCCATTAGATTTTCAGGCTTCAGGAAGTCCATTGGTACTATGTCACTTTTTTTTGGGGGGGGGTGACATCTTGCTTTGCGCTTGTGTAGTTTGTAAGGTGGCTTCTTTGTCTCATGATGTTGTTGTGGCCACTTTCTTCATGCTTGAGGTAATGATAGGTTCTTGATCTGAAATCACTGAGTAGAGGTGTGCAGAGCGTGGAGGTTGGAGGAGTGTGGAGCAGGCGCTGGGCAAGTCGTGTAGAGGTGGGTACACGGTACAGCACATAGAGGTGGGTGCTTGGTAAATTGTGTGAAGGCAGGCAAAGGGCAAGATGTGTAGGGGTAGGCAGTAGGCACAGTGCCTAGAAGCTGGTGCAGAAGCAAGGGGAGGGTGGTGCATGCAATTGCTCTCTGATTGAGCACATGCAGGGACCTTACTCAAATTCCACCTTTCAGGCCCATCTCCTGGCTGCCAGCTACACCGGGTTCCTGCTGCACTTGGTTCTGGCAACGGTGGTGGTGCCGGATTCCTGTAGTATTCCATTTTGTGAATGTATCATACTTTTTCAACCCATTCCATGTGGTTGGACATCTGGGCTGTTTCATGTTAATAATGCTGCTTTTAACATTGGTGTAGAAGTCTCTGTGCCTCAAAGTTAAAGAAATTTCTTAAAAGACTTGTACCAAAAATATTTTTTTAAAAGACTCCTACAATCTTCAGCAAGGCCATTTTAACACAGAAAGAAGAGGCAACTGTAGTCTTTTGATGAATCTCTGGTAGCTGTCCTCCCCTGCAAGGAGATCCCCGCTGGGGCTGGGAAATCACAGAGGACTATGTCCTCTGGCATATGTGAGCAGTGGTGTTGATCTCAGCATTCTGCCTTATCTATCACACTCTGCAATCCAGTCAACGTATTTACTGCCCTCTCCACCCCACAGGGAGATCTTCTTGGGGAAGACTCAGGGACCAGACACAGAGATGCACAGAGAGTAAGAGGGCAAATAAGGGAAAGAAGGCCATCCTGGAACAGACAAAAAACACTCTGAGAGGTTATGTACAAAGATCAAATGAAGGCTGGGCTGTCCTTAAATCTGTGTTATAATTGCAAGGCCCACAGAAGGGCTTAGAGGACAGCAAAATTGCCCAAATGGCATTTGTATCAACTCAAGTGTTCATTTTTAAAAGGTAAAATGAAACAACCAGGAGGGAGCTACAACACAATTATGACTTTTTCCCACCACCTGGAATTAACATAGACAGGGATAAGACTGAGATTCTCATATGAGACCTCTTCAATACCCTTCCAATCCATAGGGTGAACAGCTATCCCTGTAAAGCAGTGCACTGTCACTCCTTCAAAGCTGACCCATCCCAAACATCCACATGACAGTGTAGAGGAAGCGATGGTAGATAGGTGAATATATAGACAGGTAGTTAGAAAGACAGACAGAGGATATCTAGGCAGTAGACAGAGGAAATGGATATGAAGGTTGTTGTCAGGCACAGTCAAGTAAAACACCCCTATGAGCAGCCCTATGTGCTATCCTCAAAATCTCTGACCACTACTGCAGTTACTCTGTCTGGTTGAGGGTCTTCTTATTTTTTGCCAACCCTCCACCTTTCCAAGCATGATATCCCTCTCCAAGAAATAGCTTCTCCTGGCAACATGCCTCAAGTGTGTGAGATGAAGCTTTGTTATCTTTGCATCCAAAAAGCACTCTGGCTTCCCTTTCTCCAAGATAATACTTTGCTCTTTTGGCAGTCCTTGGGGTATTCTCTTCTTTAACACTACAGCTGAAAGGCATCGATTCTTTTGCCATCTTTATTCTTTGTCTGGCTCTCCGATACACAAGTGACTGAAAAGATCACACCCTGAATAACTTTATTTATGGATTATATCCTTGATGTCATCCTACAACTCATATGGTCTATGATCATTAGAATTGAATGTATCAAACATGTTCTTGAGACAGATAACTTATTCCAGTGGGATAGACTCAAGATCATCTTTTTGGTCTTGAGCCCCCCCTCCCCCCCCCACACACACACATTTTCTTCAGCATCAATTTGCTTACACATGAATAATTGATGGTTTTTTTTCATAGTACCTGGTGTGGTTTTGACTGCTAGTATCTAATTTATCCAGTGATTCTTCCCACAGGTGTAGTCAATCTGATTCCTATATAGCTCATAAGGTGAGGACCATGTGTATAGTCATAGTTAGTTTTTTAAAAAAACCCATTATTTGAAACATATCACTGGTTATATAAAATTCATTAATTCAATCTCCAGCCTCATTTCTGTCAGCAGGTCTGTCATTTTGGACTACTACTCCTTCCCCCACCTCCCCAACATTTACATTCTTGTTACTAATTATTAGTAATGCATCATGATTGCACAGTTTAGATTACAAAAGTTGGCAGAAAATATTTATTTCCTCTTCTTTGGCTTCAGTTATTGGTGGTCTAGTTGAAGAATGATTGTATTAACAGGTATTCCTTGTATGGGAATGGATTGTATCTATTGTGTATACTCACAGCATTGTACTTCAGTATAGATTTTTAAATAGTCTATGACTATGAATGCATCAGCAATCTTCCTCAACTTTCCATTCCTGACATAATGTTGTTGTTGTTGCTGCTGTTGTTAGTGTGTGCCCTCTAGTTTGAACTGACTGGTAGGTGACTCTTCAGTAAATTTTTCAGAGGCAGGTTAAATTGAAAAGGAGATTGTTCCTTCTTCTCTAGTGAGCTGCTGGTGGGATCCAACTGCATGTCTTTGGGTTGCAGTGCAGTGTCCTACTACTGGGCATACTATATCACGTGCTTCTCTGAGTCAAAATGGTCAAGGATAGTTCATCTCTTTTCACTAATGCCTGGAATGTCAATCTTTATGTGTTCAGTTTCATTTTTTCTTTTTATTTATTATTATTATTATTAATTTTAATGAAAATTTACAGATATTTTGGATTTCTA
>NW_006400038.1:1070519-1095592 GCF_000299155.1 Elephantulus edwardii
ATTTTGGATTTCTATTCATTCATTGTTGTACTGTTCTCCCCACCCACCCCTCCCCTCCAGTTCGTTCTTCTCTTTGAAAAGTAAAAGAAAAGTTCTTTCATTGTTATATAATCCCTCCCCCCAAGTCCAATGCACTATATAACCTTTGTTCTGGACTCATGTCATGACAATAATATCTAATCATATATACCCTTTAAACAGCTCTCTCTCTCATCTGTTTCAATGCAGTATACATAATCTATACCATCTTTCTCAGTCTTCACCCTCAACACCTATGTCAGTCCCATTTTACAACAGTGGCACTATGCAGCATTTGTCCTTTTGTGACTGAGATATTTCACTCAGCATAATGTCCTCCATGGTCACACATTTTGAATAATATTTCATGAGTTCCTTGTTTTTCAATTCAGTGCAGTATTCCATTGTATTCCACAGCTTCTCTATTCATTCATTTGTTGATGGGCACTTAGGTTGTTTCCAACTCTGCTGTTGTGAACAAAGCTGTGATAAACATGGGTGTGCATATATCTACTTGGGTGGAAGTTCTGGTTTTTTTGAGCTATATTCCAAGTAGTGGAATTGCTGGGTAAAATGGTATTTCTACATGCAACTTTTTGAGAAAGCACCATACTGCCTTCCCATAGAGGCTGCACCATTTACACTCCCACCAACAGTAAATAAGGGTTCCAGTTTCTCCACAACCTTGCCAGCATTTGTAGTTTGCATTCTATTTCATTTTTTACAACTTTTACAATTTTCCTAGATTCACACTTTATACATTTCATATTCTAATCATTAATGATGTTTGCAGCTCTTTTTAAGTGGTTTTTAGTGGTTTTTTAGTGTTTCATTTTTTAGTGATTTCCAATTTTAAGGCTCTACTTCTAGTGCTATATCTAGCAGTGCTCTTCTATTGATCATAAGATTTTGAAGGCCAATTATTTCAAAAGTGATTGGTCAATCCTTCTTCCTATTCTGTCTTAATCTGGTTACTCCACTGAAATCTGTTCACCATGTGTGACTGTACAGGATTTTTAATACTAGTGGTAAATCTTTCAGGATCTTAGCACCCTGAAAGTCATTCTAGTACAGCAAACTGGCTGACAAGTGCTGTATCCACAAAAATCAAATGACAGTGAGATAGCATATACAAAACTCTGAAAGAAAATAATTGCCAAAATTACCCCTCATATATGACAGGGAAATTAGAATATATTCAAATAAACACAAACTAAGGACATTTGTGAAACCTACCCAAATTTATAAGAAATACTAAAGGAAGTTGTTTGGACAAACAACAACCCAGTATTACTTATCTGATGAGATCATTGAGGAATTGACTCAGATACAGTATCTATATATATAGTAATGCCAGATATGCAAGCTGGGTTTAGAAGAGGCCATGACACTATGCATATTATAGCCAATGGTGGATGGATCTTGCCTATACCAGAGTAATGTCTATCTATGTCTCATTGACTATACAAAAGCACTTGACTGTGTGGATCACAATAAACTGGTTAAAAACCATTATCGTAGAATGAGTATAAGGATCCAGGAGGGGTGGGAGAGGCTCGAAGCAGAGGGAAGTGGATGTGCAGGGGGAGAGGGGGATTATATAATTTGATGGGTAGGGGGGTGAGGGAAATTGAAAGAATTTAGAATTTGTATTCAAGTTTTGTAAATAAACTAGTGGGGGGAAATAAAGGGGAAAAAACTCAACCCACAAAAAAACAAACAAACAAAAAACAAAAACAACAAAACCAAAGAAGAATGGGAATCCCAGAATACATGACTGTGCTTATGTAAAACCTATACTTGGACCAGGAGGAATCGTCAGAACAGAGTGAGGAAACATTGCATGGTTCAAAATCAGGAAGGGTGTACATGAGGTATGCATCCTATCTCCAAACCTTTTCAATCCATATGCAGAACAGATAATTCAGAAGGCTGGGATGAGGAGGAATGTGGCATCAGGATTGGAGGAAGATGGAAGATTCATCAAGAACCTTGGTTAAAAAATAAGACTGACAGGGGGGTTGGGGGAAAACTAAGAAAAGGGGGAATAAATAATGTATACAGCATTGAAATAGACAAGGGAAGTTAGAACTATATAAAAGGAATATATGATTAGGTATTATTTATGTGACAAGAATCCAGAATAAGAGCTGTATAGTAAATTGGTCGGGAGCAGGGAGGTAGGTGGCTGTAGAACAATGAAAGAACTTTTTTTTTCTAAAGAGAAAATGAACTGGGGAGCAGGTGAGAGGGCAGGGAGGAAAATGTACAACAATGAATGAAAGGAGATCTAAGTTCTTTATTAACTTACAATAAAATCTCAATTAAAAAAAAGAACCTTCATTATGCAGATGATACAACCTTGCTTGCAGAAACTGAGGAGGACCTGAAGCATTTGCTACAGTAGGTCAAGGACTGTAGCTCAACATCAAGATGAAAAAGATTCTCACCACTGGGCCAACTGGCAGCAACATGATAAAGAAAAGATTGAGATTATTAGATAACAGTTTTAGCTTGCTTGGTATCAATAGTCAGGTACCAAAAGATGAATTGCATTGGAAAAATCTTCTGTCAGGGACCTCTCCAGAGTGCTGAAGAGCAACAATATCAGTCTAGAGACTAAGGTGGGACTCATCCAGGCCATGGTCTACACAATTACTTGCTATGTATCAGAGAGCTGGACAATGACTAAGGATGACAGAAGAAGAATCAATGTCTTTGAATTATGGTACTAAAAAAGAGTAATGAACATACTGTACACTGCTAAGACAACAAACAGATTTGTCGTGGAAAGGGTGAAACCATGCTGCTCCTTGGAGGCAAGGATTTTTAAGCTCCATCTGATATACTTTGGACATGTTGCAAGGAGGGACCAGTCTTTGGAGAAGGACATCATGGTTGGAAGGGTGGAGGAACAGCATAAGAGAGGAAGAACCTGAGTGAGATGGATTGACTGGGATGATGGGAGCGTGTCAGAGACAATGAAATTGGCTCAAGATAGAGCAGCGTTCAGAGATGTTGTACATTGGGTCTCTATAATTTGTGGGCAACTCAATGGCACATAACAACAACAACAAAATAAGAAATTCAAGGGACATCTGGGAGCCTAGTGGTAAAGAGTTGCACTGCCAAAGATACACAGTTCAAATTCACCAACTGCTCCACAGGAGAAAGATAGACAATCTCCTCCCATGTGATTTATTACCTCTGAAGACCCACTGGAGGGTCAGCTATAAATCAGTTTTAGTTCCACAGCACAATGACACAGAACAATGGCAAAGAGAAATTTAGAGGCCGACATAAATAGAAAAATATACCATGGTCATGGGTTATAATTTAACATTGTAAGGATACAATGTTAAATTATAACCCATGACCATGGTACGGCTAAGCACAACTGATAACAGTGCATCTAAATTCCAAAATCAATCTCCATAATAGTCTATGTGTTTCCTACTGCCAAGGGGGCCCTTTAGAGTAGTGAGAGAAGACATTCACCCTGAAACCCACAGCGTCCCTTTTCAGCAGGAAGTAGCTAAGAGAATACGCCATCCCCTTTTCCTTATGAATCAGGGTGAAGTCTCTCTCAGGGAGGAGTGATAGGGAATGGCAAGGGACACACTGACAAAGAAGATTAATCAGAACTGGCTTTGACAAGCACTGTGGCAATTGGACAATTAAAACAGACATGGGGGGGAAAGAAGAACGAACTGGGGATGAGGGTGGAGAAAACAGTGCAACAATGAATGAATGAAAACCCAAAAATCTCTGTAAATGTTCATTAAAACTAATAAAATTTAATTTAAAAAAAGAAATCAGACTGCCAAAAAAATTAACATTGTAAAAATAATAACACTAACAAAAGCAATCAAATATGGCACAATTCCAATCAGATTCCATCATTTTTCAGAGATGGAAAAAGAAATCATCAACTTCATATGGAAATATTATCCATACAAGTAAAGTGAGGCTGAAGAAGAAAAACAAAGTAGGACATCTTACACATCTTGATCTCAACACCTACTACGCAGCTAGAGTAATCATTGTACAAGTAAACTTTGGTACTAATACAATGACCGGTAACAGGTACATAGATGAATGAAGCTATATTAAGAACCCAGGAACAAATACATCCATTTAAGGTCAGCTGATCTTTGATAAAGAGATGAAATCCATCAAGTGATGAAAAAGACAAACTTTTTAATAAATCTTTCCATTTTCTGAAAATAGATACCAAATTTTGCCAACATCAAGACTCATACCTTAGATAGCAAAATCAAAAATTAGCTCAAGATGGTTCAAGGACCTACCTATCATCAAAGAAAAAACTGGGTCCATTTAGAAGCCATATACTATGGCATAAAGAGACTATCAAATACCACTCATACCACTTCGGGCACAGGATATGAATGGACACTTCATTAAAGAATACATTCAGATGGTGAACAAACACATGAAGAAATGTTCAAAATCCCTAACAATCAGTGAGATGCAAATCAGAACAACTATGAGATATCCTCTCACCCCAGCAACAATTGTCAAGTTCAGCAGGACAACAAAAACCAAAGATATCCTCTCACCCCAGCAACAATTGTCAAGTTCAGCAGGACAACAAAATCCAAAGAGTGGTGAAACTGTGAAGAGACTGAGAATTCTTAATCATTGCTGGTGTAAATGTAAAATGGTACAACCAGTATGGATGGCAGTCTTGGGCTTTCTCAAAAAGTTGGAAATACTTTGTAAGCAAATCAACATAAAATTTTTTTAAAAACAAACAAAAGTTGGAAATAGAAATACCATTTGATCCAGCAATTCCACTACTGGGACTACATCTCAAAGAAACCAGAGCCTTGACTCAAACATTTGTGTGCACATCAAGTTTATTGCTGTTATTCACAATAGTAAAGAGATGGAAGCAGTCCAAGTGCTCTTCAACAAACGAATGGAAAGATAAACTATGGTATATTCACATAATAGAGTATCATGCAGCATTAAAAGACAATGAAATAGTAAAACATTACACAACATGGATGAGCCTGGTAGACATTATGTTGAGTGAAATACCCCTGCCATAAAAGGACAAACAGTGCATAATACCACTGTTATAAAACGGGACTGACATAAGGGGTTGAAGAAGAATAGGAAGAGTCGATAGTTAATGACTGCATTGGAACAGAAGAGGAACTGTCTGAAAAGAATATATGACACACATATATATGACAACAATCTTGTATGAGAGGTTAACTGCAAAGTGGACCGGGGTAGGGGGAGAAAGGAAGAGAATGGAGGGAAATGTGCAATAAAAAAATGAATAATAATAATAATACTTAAAAATATAACTGATGCACAACAGAGGATAAGATTCTTGCTACTGGATCAAAAGGTAACACCATGAGAGAATGAGAAAAGATTGAAGTTTTCAATGATTTAGTTCATCTTACTTGGACCCACAATCAACACCCCTGGTACTAGCGACTAGGAGATCGGAAAACTTATTGTTTTGGGATAGTCTGCTGTCAGGGACCTCTCCAAAGTGCTAAAGAGTGATGATGTCAGCTTAAAGATTAAGGTGAGTCTGACTGAACCATGGCCTTTTTAATCACCTGCTATGCATCTGAGAGCTGGACAATAAATAAAGATGACAGAAAAAAGCTTGCTGTCTTTGAGTTGTGTTAGAGAAGAGTTCTGAGTGTTCCATGGATGGCCAAAAAAGAACAAACACATAAGTATTAGAGAAAGTGCAGCCAGAGGTTCCTTTGAGGTAGGAATGGCAAAGCATCGTCTCATATACTTTGGACATGTTGCTAGAAGAGGCTAGTCCTTGGACGAGGACATCATATTTGGAAGGTCAGTGAAAGAGAAGATGATATCAATGAGATGGATTGACACAGTGACTGCAGTAATAGACTCAAATGTGTCAGAGATGATGAGGATGGCACTGGATTAAGTCAGGGTTCTGGTCTCTTGTTCATGGGGTCATGAGCTGTACTCAACTCAAAGGCACTTAACAACAACAAAAATCACCATATATATCGGACAACCATCAAAGAATATTTTATTATGTTTGTATAAATTAACAGTGTATGAGGATAAAATAAAGCAATATACACAATTTAATAAATTTTATATTTAAGCAATTATAGCCATTTTCATCTCAAACCAACCTATGATTAAAATTTATAATAGATGTTATGAAGGAATCTGCTGGCCTGGCACAGGAGGAAGTTCTCCAGGAGGCTGGGTGATATCAGTTGTAGTGTTGTCATTGACAGGAACAGCAAAATGCCACAAAACTTGCAGATGTGTGTGAATCCCAAGGGCAGCCGCTCCAGGATCTCCCAGGACCACCTCAGGGAATTACACATCAACTTCTTCCTCCTCACCACTTTAACCTTCTCACTTCCCAAGGACAGGCAGGGGGAATTTCCTCATATGTTGTTATACTACCGCCCACAGCAGCTTAAGGGAGATTGGCATGCTCTCTACTCCTACCTTAAATGCCAAGTACTGTGCAAGTGTTACTTGCGGGTCAAATCCAACACTTGTCTTTTTTTAAAACTCACATCACCAGTTCCCAAAGTGCCAATCTGGACTGTGTGTGAGTGATACAGAGATAAGAGAGATGGCACCGCAGAAGCTCCCCTAGCTGGGAGGCAGGGGTTGTTCTTGAGCCCCAGGTACATGGTGACTGAGAGAACAGGCATGTGGGGAGTGAAGAACACCCGCTATCCTACAGAGCAGAGAACTAAAGGTAGGCCACCTCACCCAACCACTCACTCATTTGTTTAGGGGATTTCTAAGTAGCTGGGATAGAAGATGGCATAGTTCATACTTGGAGTCCTGCATTTTATAACAGACTCTTCTAGCTTTATCATCACATCCCAACATTTTAAGTGAAGGATTGGGGCTGGAGAGCAGATAGAAAGTTTATGAATATGCATTCCTTTCCTACAGGACTGATCAACAAAATTCAACATACTATTGCTGAGTTAGAACCACCTCTGAGCTGCCCCATCAGCAGGTTTTCAGAGGCTGTAAGTTGCAAGGGAGGAGACTGCCCATCTTTCTCCTGCAAGAGAACTGATATGAAGGTGAAGTGAGATAAAGCCTGATACATCACATCAAAACATACAAAAATGTGTGGTCATTTTGTGTTTACCAGTCTGTGGACAAGCAGAATTGAGAACACTGAAAATGGTAACTTCTAAGGGTAGAGAAAAAAACCAAGAAAACAACTATCCAACTTGTGGTGACCCCGTGTCAGAGTGGGACCCTGTGGTACCTACAGGATTTTCAGTGGCTGGTTTTTCCATCAGTGAATCCCCTGGCCCTTCTCCCATCTTTAGATGAACTGGACACTCTAACTTCTGGTTCATCACCAAACGCACAGCACATTAAATTTTTGCCTCACCCAGGATTTTGTTATTAGTCTTCAGCTTGCATAAATAAGAGTAAAATGACAAAACCAAGCCACTGACATTGGCAAAATCCATAGGGTTTATACACCACCTGTTACCTTACAGGTACTCATCGGTGCTTATGCTCACTTTGGCATCACTTACAAACTGGAAGTACACAGAGAAGATCAGCATGGCCCCGCACAAGGATGACATACAAACTCATGAAATGTTCCATGTTTTTAAGATCCTCAATTAAATGAACTGACACAGTATCAGTGGCAATGGGGTCAGGTATGTAGGAGATGGTGAGGCTGGGAAGGCTCAGAGCCATCACTTTGAGTCATAGTTTGCATGATGGTATCTAACAAGAACAACTCTGTGTGTGTACCTCTATGAAATTTTGTCACAGATGTATGTTTTAATAACCACCCCCATAATCCACAAGTGACATCTGTCTATTCCCAGCTGACTCTGGACAACCACTAATCTGTTTTCTGTAATGTAAGTGGTATAAAATTATACTATTAATGCTATAAAAATGGAATCATGAAGTATGTAACCTTTCACATATTGTGGTTTTAATTTCTTAAGAGTCATACCTGTTATATCTGTGTGTGTATATATCTCTATCTCTATCTCTATCTCTCTCTATCTCTATCTATCTATATCTATCTATCATCTATCTATATCTTTCTCTTCTTTTCTTCTTTTGATGTTTCAGAGGGATAGACACATCATCATTTATTTGACCCACGTCTATATTTTGAACTCTAGTGTTGTTTTATTGTTAGCAGTGTTCAGCTGTTTAAGGCTCATAGTGATCCTGCCCTATCCTGTGTCATCGTCATGATCTCTACCATGCTGAAGCCCACTGACATACATTTCTCTTTATTTTAAACCATTCGGTTTTCCCTTGCTCTTTTCGAACAACAGCCCCTTGGTCTAGATGTAAGTTTTTCATGAGTACATTTAAGCATTCTGGGGTTCCCTCTCTTCTCAATGTTAGCCATAACATTTGATTGTTTGAGAACATACATTTTCCTGATCGCGCAGGTAAGACTCTTGTGGAAAAATCTTTGCACAGCGAGAGAATTCTTGGTATGTTGTTATTGTGTGCCCTCTTGAGGTAAACTTTAAGAAGTGGGTGCCACACACCATGTCACCACTAGAGGGAGCCACCACTGTTGGTGGTTGTGGCCTGGTGAAGATGGCCAGCCCCAGTGAAAGTCCTGTCTCTGAGCCTGTCTCTGAGCCTTTTCTAGCATGACTTTACAGTGAGGTCCTCTTCACACTCCTTGAATTTGAGATGACCTTGTGACTTGCTTCGACCAATAGACTACATTATGCTAATTCCAAGCCTAGGCCTCAACAGGCTTTGCATACTCTTCCTTCCTCTATCCATCCCCTAATCCTACTGCTGCTATGTGAACATACCTGGCTCAGGATGGGTCACAGGACACTACCTGCAGCAGAAGTGGGCTGACCCAACAAGGCCTCTCTAGATCAGCCCCACCAAGACTCACAGAGCTTCTCCCTGGCCCCAGCAAACCAGGCATGGCAGGCCAGCTAAAGATATCTGATTTGGTGGGCAATGTAACAAAAGCTTCCTGCTCTGAGACATGGAGTGGGAGGTGGTGTGTTGTCACTAACTGATAAAAAACAGTGTAGGGGATCTCCAGGCAGATCTGTTCCTGGTACACCAATATCTCTCAAGACTTGGCCGAAGGAGTCAGGCAAATTAAGTGTCAGGTATCTCTCTCTGTTCCAGCATATAGAAGCCCCAGACAAGTCCTCTAGCTCTGCGCTCAGCACCCGCTCCGCCCACTCTGAGTAAGGAACCTGAACAACTTCTGTCAAAGTCAGTTTCCTTCTTGATGACAGTTGGGTGAGGAACGCCGGATGGGGAGGCTCTCTCCTCCTCAGCCTCCCCTGAGACTCAGCGTTTGCAGTTAAAAATATGCTTTCCTTTCTCTCAAAAATGGAAACTGTCCAGGGTCAGCCTCCCACACACTTCCACTCAATTTCGGACTATGGTTATAAAACCTTGTACCCAAAAATAGGATTTAAGGGGATTTCATAGACATTTTCCCTGGTATAATTGCAGTGTTCCTGCCAACTTTAGGGAAATTCAATTTTACTCTTTGAACACCCTCTCTTCAAAGCCCAGCCCCCAGGGATTAAGCATCAGGATGAGCCTGATTGATACCTTTCTCTCTGGTTCCTCCACAATGAGGACAGGTGTGTGAGAGGTGGCTCTTTTCTACTTACTGCTGCTTCATTTTACTTGCACCTTCTACCTCAGTGCCCACTGGTGCCCAACTCATGCTCCCAGCCCAGGCCTGGCTGGCCACTTCCCTCCTCACTCCTCCTTCTTCCATCCCCTTCTTTTCCTCCAACAGAGCAAAGGTTCCCTGGTCACCCCTCACTTAGATTTAATTGCTTCAGTGATTATACCCTCCCCCTTCACACTGCTCCGTGGGAGCAGAAGTGTGGGCTAGGAACCACTCAGGCCAACCCCTTTGTTTACAGATGCAGCAATGGGGAACCAGACTTGCAAGGATGAATCCAAGGTCAAATGCAGAGCAGATCATCAAGGCAGAATTGGAACTCAATTCTCCTTTGCACACCTACATGCACACGAAGGACTCACCTCCAGATGTGACTGATTACACAACAAGTTCTAATTAAACAGAATGACAACACTGATAATAATGGTTGTTCCATTTATTAAACTCTTACTATGTGTTAGCCACCTGGCACACATCAACCTCTCTTTATAGATAGAGAAACTGAGATACAGAGAGAAGTGACCTACCCAAGGTCACCATGCTATTAATGGACAGAGAAAGGATTTGAGGTTAAATGTGATGCCAAAGCTCATGATTCTTTAAGCCCTTCCTGAGTCCTGTTTTAACATTATCTCTCCCACCAGTTTCTAGACTCCTCTGGCAGTTTCCAAGCTTCCTTCTTCCATGCAATCCATCACCTTTCCACATCTACAGTAGAAGGGAGATGTCTTTTCAGGGTAGATTTGTGCTTTAAGACAGACAAGGTGCGATGTTGAGCAAGTAAGGTCACCTCCTGTGCCTTATCTTCCTCAAAGTAAAAAATCAACAAACTATAAAAGAGGGATAAAATAATCTTCATAGAGATGAGTAAGGTGAAATAAACCAGTGTAAGATATCTAGAACGTAGTAGGCCCTTGATTCTCAATTAATTCCTTCAGGGCCAGTGGGTGCTATACTGCTTGAACCCACCACAATTCATCCACTATCTACCTCCTGCCATCACTGTGTCCTGCTGTACCCCTTTGGGGCTTCTTCCTGAGCACTCACTGATGCCTTCTACACCCTTCTGCTGCCCTTGGCATGTCCAGGTTTTATCATAGCCAAAGCTCTAGTTCCATGTCTTTCACAAGCTCCAGTGTTTTTTCCACAACTAAATTGCAATGTCTTTGAGGGAAAGCCATTTTTATACTCTCTGAAATATTATCGAAACTATTTGCTATTCAAAATGAACATGTACATGCAGGAAATTGAGACTATAGCCACAATCATACAGGTTTGGCAGATGATGATATTTCTAAAAGATGTGCTATAAATAGACCCATGTATGGAGTGAACAAATGAGGCAAAATGATGAAAACTTATTAGTTAAAACTAAACACCTTATGGAAATAAGTCACTGGACCTGGGAACTCAGGACCATAAATTCAGCAGATGTCAGTGTTAGTTGGTATAACAACCTACAAAGACAATGTCCTACATCCTACTTTGGTGAGTAGCAACTGGGGGTCTTAAAAGCTCATGAGCTGTAAGGCCTAAGATACAGCTATTGGTTTTCACCCATTCAGAATAAAGTAATGATTATTCTTCCAAAGGATTAGTGGACCATGGGAATTTCAGTCTCCACAACCCTGTGATCAGAAGAACTAAATGGTGCCCTGTTTCACTGCTGACCCCTCTAAAAGGGAGCACAATAAAGGGTTCCTGACAGAATGGGAGAAAAAATGGCAACAAACCCTAAAATTATACAAAAAAATCCACAACTGAAAACGCAGGATTGCTGATCTGATAGAGACTAGTGGAACCTTTGAGATTATGTCTTTTATCACCATTTACATGAATAATTTCTTTTACAATTCAGTAGAACAAAAACTGTTGTTGTTGTTGTTGTTGCTACATGTCATTGAGTTGCCTGTGACCCTTTATACAATATCTCTGAACCCTGTCCTATCCTGAAGCATTCTCACTGTCTCTGGCACACTTAACCACATTACACTAGTTACTGTGTCAGTCTATCTCCTGCGCTGTTCCTCCACCTTTCCAAGCACAATGTCTTTTTCCAAGAACTGGTCCCCCTTGGCAACAAGTCCAAAGTATGTGACACAGAGCTTCAACAACCTTGCCTCCAAGGATCAACTTGGTTTCACCCTCTCCACGGCCGATCTGTTTGTTCTTTTGACAGTTCATGATATGTTCAATACTCTTTTCCAGCACCAAAACTCAAAGGCACCACCATTTTATTTGTCTTCTATCATCCTTAGTCAATGAGTCATTATCCAGCTCTCTGATGCATATAAAGTAATTGCAAAGACTATGGCTTGGATCAGGTGCACCTTAGTGTCCAGACTGGCATCACTACTCACTCTCCAGAGTGCTGAAAACATAATTTCCCAATGCAATTAATCTTTTGATTTCCTGACTGCTGGTGCCACAAGTGTTGACTGTGAAACTATGCAAGCTGAAATTGAGAACAATCTCAGTATCTTCTCCATCTATCATTATGATGCCAATTGGCCCAGTGGTGAGAATCTTCATTTTCTTGAGGCTGAGCTTCAACTGATATCAAAGACTACACCTCTGCAGCAAATGCTTCAGGTCCTCCTCAGTTTCAGCAAGTTGTTTGTTGTTGTTATGTGCCGTCGAGTAGCCTGTGACTCATAGTAACCCTATGTACAACAGCCCTAAACCCTGTTCTATCCTGTGCCAATCTCACTGTCTGTGACACACCTACCCCCATTACCCAAGTCACTGAATCAATCCATCTCATCAAGAGTCTTCCTTTCCGGTGCTGTCGTCCCTCCACCCTCCTAAGCATGGCATTCCTCTCCAAGGACTGAGCCCTCCTCACAACATGTCTAAAGTATGTCAGATGAAGCTTCAGCATCCTTGCCTCCAAAGGAGCAGACTGGCCTCAACCTCTCTAGGAAGAATCTGTTTGTTCTCCTAGCAGTCCATGGTAGATTCAATACTCTTCTCCAGCACCACAGCTCAAAGACATCAATTCTCCTATCATCCATGGTCTTTGTCCAGCTCTTTCATGCATAGCAAGTAATTGCAAAGACTATGGTCTGGATCAGGTATACCTTAGTCTCTTCAGTACTTTGGAGAGGTTTCTGACAGCAGACTTTCCCAATGCAATTGATCCTTTAATTTTCTAGCTTCTGGTACTAAGAGAGTTGATTGTGGAGCCAAGTGAACTGAAGCTGTTAACAATCTCAATCTCTTCACCATATATCATAATGCTGCCAATCAGCCCTAAGGTGAGAATCTCTGTTTTTTTGATCCTGAGCTTCAATTCATATTGAAGGCTGCAGTCTTTGACCGTCTGCAGTGTTTTCAGGGCCTTCTCAGTTTCAGCAAGCAGGGTTGTGTCACCTGCATAACGCAGATTGTTGATGAGTCTTCCTCCAATCCTGATGCCACATTTCTCCTCATAGAACCCAGCCTCCTGAATAATCTGTTCCGCATAGAGATTGAAAAGTATGCGGATAGGACACAACCTTGGAGTACACTCTTGCCAATTTTGAACCATGCAAAGTTTCCTTGCTCTGTTCTGATGATTGCCTTCTGGTCCAAGTATAGGTTTCCCATAAGCATGATCAAGTTTTTCTGGGATTCCCATTCTACTCAGAGTTAGCCATAGTTTGTTGTGATACAGTCAAAATGCCTTTACATAGTCAATGAAACACAAATAGACATTCCTCTGGTACTCCCTGCTTTCAACCAAGACCAGCTAACATTAGCTATAATGTTTCAGCAAGTACCTATTAAATGGAGATTGATAATGTCTCAAATGTTCAAACTATTGCACCACTCTGTCTCTAACATTAATTACTCCTCCTCCATTCAATTTTCCCACTTCCGTATTTAGTGGAGCTGGATCAAGTTAGATGCAATGTCCCAAAATGAGCAGTTATTGAGATTCCATGAGCTTATACAGGGTCTCAGGGCAATAACCCACAGTCCTGCAAGAACTAAGGGTGGGTAATAATTTCTAATAGGATAGGTCCTGTATTTCACCCTATTCCCCTCTCCACCATACAGTTAAACATCTCATCATTGAATAAGGTTTTTAGAAGAGACTAGAATGGCAAAATGAAAGGCTATGGATGGAAGGGCCAAATTAATTCATTGTACTACAAGCCCACCTTCTGGCCTTTCCAGCCACTGGCCCTTTCACTCTTAGGATTATGATTAACTTTTCTCTACATTTTAGAAATCCAAAACAGTTATTAGCAACCATGCCTTCAGTAGAGCAAAACTAGTTCTACCTGAAGGCAGACTTAAAATTTTCTGTTCAATATTCATCCAGTACACATAAACTTTAACACAATTCATCTTGTACCATTAATTTTGTCTTTTTTTCACTTGTCCACTTCCAACAAAATTTAACAGAAAAATGTTATTCCCTTGTTCTGACTCTTTCTCAAGGTATCAAGATGTTAGATTTCCCTCAGTGCATAAACCATTTATTCATTCTTTTACCTTCAGTTATTGTTTCTTCTTCCCTCCAATTTATCATTTCTTTTTTACTCAAAGTTTTGTACCCTGGGAAGGGACATCAGGTTCAGTTACTATGCCAGTCCAGCTTTCAAGTAGTAAGACTGGTCTGGCAAGTACTTCCCCCTTAGTCCATTTCCACTCATGTTGGGTAGGGTTACACAGGTATAACACTAATGGACTATCTTGATCCCTAGGCAAAACAGCGGTATTCAATGTTAACTTTTGTAAGGTGGGGTGAAGGTACAATCCATCTCATCAGAGCCTTGGGAATTCTTACATGCAGTTGTTTGCTTAAGGATCATTTCTGCTTCTGGCACTCAAAGTTGTATTCTTAGTCCTTGGAATATAGTTTCCAGTAAGAAAACAAACAAACAAACAAAACAATTTCAGGTCATGTGGGGAAGAACTGCACCAACATCTTGTTCTACTCCCTCGTCTCCACACATCCATGAAAAATGCAGAAATCTTTCCAGAGCTTACTCCACTATTGCCCTCACCTCACGCTGAGTGTGAGCATACACTCCTGAAGGTGTGTTAGTCAAACCTTTGTGCCCTTATTTCCCCATTTTAAATAACAAATGTTTCAATTGCTCATTCCAATTCTCTATCATGCTATCACTCTGAGAGCAGTATATTACATGTTATGTTATGTTATGTTATGTTATGTTATGTTATGTTATGTTATGTTATGTTATGTTTGTTATGTTATGTTATGTTATGTTATGTTATGTTATGTTATGTTATGTTATGTTATGTTAGTATGATGTTTCTTGGCCCATTGTATTCTATGGGCTATCATGTGTGTTCCTTGGTCTGAGTAAATATAAGTTGATGGCCCAAACTAGTAAAACATCTTTTGTTATAACCCTTTAATAGTATTTCTGGCACTTGCATCAGTTACAGGATATGCAGACCCCAGTCCAGAGTAAGAATCTATCCCTGTGAGGACCCATTTGTAGCCTTCTGGTGATACTGGTGCCACAAGTAAAAGAAAATCATCTTTCCAAGTAACTACCCCACCACATAGCTATCTTTAACCTCTGTATCTCTTACTGGCAGACAGAACAGTCTTTACTGGTGTTTCGTGTCTCAAAATGTGCCAGAGAAATAAGTCTAGTTTTAGCCTTTCTCAGCCTTACGATAGCACCCCCCCCCCATGTCTACTCATTTCATGGATCCCGTTGGTTATATCAACAAATCCAAATGCTGATTATAGTAACTTGCTTATCCAGGCAGCCGTGGGTGATTTTAATCTGTAGCCCTCAGGCCTGGTTTTAATTGGTTTTGGTCAAACATTCTTCTATGTAACATAGCACTAGTCTGTCCATTTGCTATACAGAGGTAACTCAGGGTTGCTGTGATGCTAAACACTGTGACACTGATGTGTCTAATGTGATAATGGTTTCCCATGGTAGATAGTGTTTGTTGGAGCTTCCCAATTAAAACAAGCTTGGAAGCAGGAGTGGCATCCACTTCTGAAATAGCTTGCCTCTGGAAACTATGAACTTGGAGAAATGATAAAAGGTATACAAGGGTCTCTGTCTTTTGTTCATAGGGTTACTATGAGTCATCTATGACTTGATGGCACTTAACAGCAACAACAGAAACAACAACAACAATCCAGGCAGGAGGTTCTTCTGATAAGCATCAGTATGTCCAAATCTGATGTTTTTCCAGAGTGCTTACCGTAAGTCAATGTCCTGTAAGGCATCCCTTTAATGGTCCAATTTTCTATTGTCCATTGCTGGACCATATAGCCAAGCTATTAGTCACTGGTCATTAATCAATAAAAATCCAAATATGGACTCTCACTATTTTCCAATTCTTTCTTTATGGGTAAGAAGATGGCATTCAATTCAACCCATTGAGCAGACCTATTCTTACCTCCCGCTATCAAGGTCTTTTCTTCTGCTGGTTTTGATACAGAAGCTTTCCACAACAAATGTTGCCCAAGTACTCTAGAACTGCCATCTGTGAACTATCCTTCTTATGGTCAGTAGAAAGTTGTCCATAATGCACTGTCCATATGGCAGCCTCTCTGGTGCTTCCAGGGTAGGATTAATGGGAAGAGAGGTTACTTACTCATGGACACAATGGATTTCTCCCTGTATTCCCCTAGCATCTTGCTCTGAACCATTTCAATTTTATTACAGAACTATTTAAAGCATCCCTTCTTTATTTGTTTCTCTGACATCACCAAAAACATGATAGGTATTTCAAATCTGATGATAATTGTATGCCCTTCTGTCACTGAAGCAGTTTCAACCAACACTCAATGGCAGGCAAGTATTTGTCTTTCATATGTTGTATATTATACAGCAGTATCAGGAACCTTTCTGATCTAGAATCCCAATCACCTCCACAGAGCAGCATTCTCCATTTTTTTTACCATAACCCCAGTCAGCATAAACATTGCCAGCCTATATCTCCAGAATCATATCTGAATGTGAATCACAAGGGCCTAAAGGCAGGGAGACTGAGGCCATTTTCTGTAATTCAGATAACGGCTGCTATTGTTTGCATCTCCTTGCAAATATAGTTCTCTTCTGAGTGGTTTTATAGATAAGAGCTAGCAATAATCCAAAATGTAGACTATGAGTCTACCAAAATCCAAACAGACCAATCAAATTCTAGGCTTCCTGCTTAATATTGGGAGCAGGTTAGTGACAGCAACTCTCTCTTAATTGCCTATGGAATGTCATGAGTGGCTCCTGTCCAGGTTATTCTTAAGAATTTCACCATTTGGGCAGGGTCCTGAATTTTTGCTGGATTTATCAACCAGCCTTTATTAGTCACAAGGGCTACCATTGTTTTCAAATCATCCCTAGACTGTTCTTCAGTGTTTGAGATTAACATGATATTATCAATGCAATGCATAAATACACTGAATATCTGTACCAAATCCAAGTCTCTTATAACTAAATTCTGATGGTTGTTGTGTGCCATTGAGTCAGAATCAACCCATATCTGTACCTACAGAGGGTTTTCAGATGTAGTAAATTGTACATGAGGAGATTGCCTATCCTTCTCCCATGGAGCCTCTGGTGGATTAGAACTGCATGCCTTTGAGATTGCAATACAGCTTCTTATCACTGGACAAGAGTTCCCTAGGCTTTGACAGTAAACTGGTTAATTCAAATAACCTTATGATAACAATGCAAAAGTGATCAGAGATCCTTCCCTTGTAAAAGTAAATTGTAGCTAATTCTTTCCTAAAATTGGATTTTTTTAAAAAAAGGCATTTGAAAAGTATTAGGCATTGAAAACTATTAGAGTACCAGCTTCCTTTATGTCTGTTGTATTTTAGGCACCACTAGTACCATGTTTGAAACTGCTGAAATCAGAAGTGGCAACACCACTTCTAAATAGGCCTCAACAGTCTACTGGTAATCTCCACAAAATCAGTTGGCTATTTTATGGGCCATAAAGAGTTGTTACACAGATAATGTGTTAGCACCAACTCTCTAGCTTTGTTGCTGTTGTTGTTATGTAGTGTCAAGTCAACTATAACTCACAGTGATCCTATGAATACAATTCTATACAGTTCTATCCAGAGCCAATCTCACCATCTCTAACGCACCTGGCCAATAGCCAGTCACTGTGCCAATTCATCTCATTCAGGATCTTCTTCTCTCGCACTGACCCTCCACCCTTCCAAGCAAGATGTCATTCTCCAAGGACGTATCCCTCCTGATGACATGCTTTAGCATGTCTTTAATCAATACATTAATCTTATTTTATCCATCAGGCATCTTATATTTTTTATATAAACAGAGTGTTGTTGTTATGTGCTATTGAGTTTAGTACAATTCATAGTGATCGTTAACACAATAGCTCTGAACGCTGCTCTAACCTGAGCGAATCTCAGTGTCTCTGACACATCTACCCCTATTATCACAGTTACTGTGTCAATTCATCTCATTTGGAGTCTTCCACCCCTCCACTGTCCCTCCATTCTTCCAAGTATGATGTCTTTTTCCAAGGACTGGTCCCTCCTGGCTACAAGCCCAAAGTAGGTGAGACAGAGCCTCAAAATCTTTGCCTCCAAGGAGCAACTTGGCTTCATCTTCTCCAGAACAGACCTGTTTGTTCTCTCAGCAGTCTATTGTATGTTCAGTATTCTTCTCCAGCACTACAACTCAAATGTTTCAATTATTCTTTTGTAATCTCTGGTCATTTTCTAGCTCTTTGACGTATAGCAAGTAACTGTGAATGCCATGGCCTGAATCAGGTGCACCTCAGTGTCTAGACTGACATCCTCACTCTTCAGTAGTCTGGAGAGGTCCCTGACAGCAGATTTTCCTAATGCAATTTATCTTTTCATTTCCTGATTGCTGGTGCCAAGAGTGTTGATTGTGGAGCAAAGCAAGTTGAAACTGTGAACAATCTCAATCTCTTCTCCATCTATCATGATGTTGCCAATTGGCTAAGTGGTTAGAATCTTTGCTTTCTTGATGTTGAACTTCAATCTATATTGCAGACAACAGTCCTCGACCTTCTGTAGCAAATACTTCAGGTCCTCCTCAGTTTCGGCAAGCAAGGCCATGTCATCTGCATAATGCAGGCTGCTATTCCTCAAATTCTGAGGCCACATTCCTCCTCATAAAGTCTAGCTTCCTGAATGATCTGTTCCACATATAGATTGAAAATGTATGAAGACAGGGCACATCCCTGATGGGCTCCTTACCTAATTTTGATCCATGCAGTGTTTCTTTGTTCTGTTCTGATGACTGTCTCCTGATCCAAATATAGGTGTTGTCACATGAGTACAATCAGTGTTCTGGGATTACCATTCTTCTCAAAGTTAGCCACAGTTTATTGTGATCCACAAGGGCAAATGCCTTTCCATAGTCATGAAACAGATAAACATTCCTCTACTACCCTCTGCTTTTGGAGAAGATCCAACTGACATTGGCAATGATGTCCATAATGTCATGGCCCCTTCTAAAGCCAGCTTGTATTTCTGGTAGTTCTCTGATGATGTACTGTTCCAATCACTTGGAATGATCTTTAGAAGGATTTTACTTGCGTGTGAAATTTTTGATAATTTCCATGCTCTGTTGGATCATTATCATCTTTTTTTGAATGGGAATAAATATGGATCTCTTCCAGTCAGTTGGTCAGGTGGTTGTCCTCCAGATTTCCTGGAACAACCTGGTGAGCACATCCAGGGAAGCTTCTGTCTGTTGAAATAGGTTAACTGGTATACTATCAATTCTCAGGACATTGTTTTTTGCCAATTCCTTCAGAGAAGCTTGAACTTCCTCATTCATCACCATTGCCTCTTGGTGATATGTTGTTTCATGAAATACTCATGAAATAGTTCTGTGTCAGCCAATTCTTTTTGATACAGTGACTGTGTACTCCTTCCATCTTCTTCTGATGCTTCCTGGATCATTAAATATTCCTCCCATAGCATCCTTAAATATTGCAACTCGAGCCTTGAATTTCTTCTTCCATTTCTTTTGCTTAAGAAATGTCAAGAGAGTTCATTCCTTTTTCTTTTATGACTCTAGCTCTTTGCACAATTCATTATAATACTTTATTTTGTATTTCTGAGCTGCCCTTGGAAATCTTCCATTCGGCTCTTTAACCTCCTGATTTCTTCCCTTTGCTTTGTCTTCTTGGGGCTCTAGTGCAATACTCAGAATCTCTTTGGACATCCATCTTGGTCTTTTCTTTCTAATTTGTCACAACCTTCTGCATTCTTCATGGATAATATTCTTCATATCCTCCCACAGCTCATCTAGCATTCACTCATTAGTGTTTAAGGTCTCAAATCTGTTCCTAGGATGGTTTTTAAATTCAGATGGGATAGGGTCAAGGTCAGAGTTTGGTTCTTGTGAATTTGATTTTATTCTATGTAACTTCAGATTTAACTTGCATATGTATAATTGATTATCTGTTCCACGGTCACCACCTAGCCTATTTTTTACTGCTGATACTGAGCTTCTCCAATAATTCTTTCCACAAATGCAATCAATCTGATTCCTGTGTAGATCATCAGATGAGGTCTATGTGTATAGTTGCCATTTATGTTTCAAGAAAAGGTATTTGCATACCTGTTGAGCATCAGAGAGCTAGACAATCACCAAAGAGGACAGAAGAATTAATGTTTTTGAGTTGTGGTGCTGGAGAAGAGTATTGAGCATACCATGGACTGCCAAGAGAACTAACAAGTCTGTCCTGGAGAGGGTGAAAACAAGCTGTTCCTTTGAAGAATTTTGAGGCTCCATCTCACGTACTGTGGGCATGCTGCCAGAAGGGACCAGTCCTTGGAGAAGGGCATTATGCTTTGAAGGGTTAAGAGACAGAGCAGGAGAGGATCACACTGGATGGAACAGACTGACAAAGTAACTGGTTCAATGAAGGTAGGTAATTCAGAGATAATGAGATTGTCCCAGGATAGAGCAGGATTCAGGGGTATTGTGCATAGCTTTGTTATGAGTTGTAGTTGACTTGATGTCACATAACAACAACAACAATGAATAAATCATTGTACAAAATTCTATCATTTTATCTGCAGTCTCATTTCTGTCTCCAAGCCCATATTTTCCAACTCCTGATCCTTCCTCTTTGCGCCCAACTTTTGGTTTGGATAATTCTAATGGCTCACATAGGAGGGACTCCCTTGATTATCATACCTGCTGTGATCTATGTAAGTGGTATACTCTTTGGACAAATATCCTCAACATTAGAAAGACATTCTATCATGGCTTGCATAAGCAGCATATCAATTGCTTCCTCTGGCATGTTCCAGAGGAGGAGAAGGGCAAATTCTCTTTTTATGGTAAACAAACCTAACTGCATATTTAATCCAATCTGCCAGACTGGCCATCACTTCTGAGTCAATTTGTTGTGTATGTGGACCTTGTATCATTATTTGTAACATTCTACAGTGAATTGTGAGTCTTACAACAACCCAAACAGATTCTTTTAGTCTACAGTATTCAGAATTAAAGACATTGGCCTTCAGTTTGTCACTCTCAAAATCCACTTTAGTAATGGTTCTGATATCAATCTACATACTGAAGTAACTTCTTTATACTATACCACCCTAGTTTCAATAGTTTCTTGGTTTTGCTTATTCTTCTGAATTATTTTCTTGGTGACCTGTGGTGTGTCTCTTTCCATTCAGAAGTTAAAGGTTTCTCACTATCTTGCTTACTCATATTTCTCCAAAACCACATGCTATATTGAGTTTGGACCATTGCAGGGAATTCCACTATTTGACACCAGTTGTGTGAATACTTTATTTTACAATCATTAGCTGTTCCTATAAAATAGAGATTGACAATGTTCCAAATTCCAAATTGCTATACCACTCCATCAACTTTGACATTAATTATTCCACTCCTGTTTAATTCTTCCACTCCAGCTTCTGCACAGTTGGATCCGGTTAGATGTAATGTCCCAAGTGAGCAAGTACGGAACTTCCATATAGGATCTCAGGGCAAAACGCCACACCCATAGAAAAACTAAGGGTAGCAACTTGGGTGATGCTTTTCAGTAGAGTGGGTCTTGAATCCTATCCTAATTCTCATCTTTGAATGAGGTCTAAGACTAGAATTACAAAATGGAAAGCTGTGGGTGGAAGAGCCATACGATTCAAACCTAGAACTGAAACAACTTCTGTCATTCAAATTTCAGCCAGACAATAACTCAGACTCATTGTTTTCAAGTAAGAACTAACTCAGAAATGACCCTCCTTTTCTTAAACTGTAAATTACACAGGAACAGATTGTCCATTTTTCTCTTGCAGAGATGCTGGTGGATTTGAACTGTCAGATAGGCACTGTCTTTGGGTTAGCAGCACAACTTTCTATAGACTATATCACATCACCAGAACTCCCTAGCTAAGCAATAAACATGCCTGTAAAATTATCAATAACACTAAGGAAATATAAAAAGCACAGGGGCAATGTGAGGGTGGACATATCTGACCTTTACCAAATTCACACAGGGGTACTATACCCAGCAACAGTATCAGCAACACAAAGACAATTCTAATGAGGTCAGATAAGTCCCCTACACTCTGATTACCTTCTTTTACTCATCTTAATTATAATAATTATAATAATACTCAATATTATTGCTTTTCTGGGTCTAAAACACAATGATCACAGACCACACAGAACCTTAATGGGGAAATCAAAAGGTTATAATCTGGGTTAGTAGCAGAATATAGTTAAGACAGCTTCTGAAATGTGCTTACAGGTGACTCAAACTTGAGCCTTGTGGCTTTAGGCCAGTGTTACTAAGTTCTCAGTCCTGCCAATATTGGCTTTTCCTCTTCCCCCCACCTCCACCCCATTGTCCAGCAAACAGGCAAATCTCTTAGCTTACTTACCTCTGATTTTGTTGCAGGGCATAGGAGTGGTAGCCGACTCAAGGTCAGCTCAATCTCATATTGAGTCTCTGGTTTTCTGCTTAGGCCAAGCCTGCTGCTGCCATAGGTCTAGCTGGCACAAGAAATTCTGGGACCAAAGAAGATGCTACATTCTCTTGCTTCTTCTTTATTAGCAGGGAAGTTCTTCCTCTTCTGCTGCTACAACAGCTCAGTTTAGTAGCAAGACTAGCCAATCCTTTTGTGGATAGGCTAGCATGCCCTATTTGCATACTACTATCTATGCACATGACAACATCAAATTCAATGACTAAGAAAGTAATTTTGAACACTCAGCTCCAAAGACCACTCTTCAAGTTTTTAGCCATTAACTCTCATATATGAAAAATTAACTTTTCCCTTGTAACATACAATAGTTATATTCAAGAAAGTGTGTAAGCCAGCATCTTCATGTCTCATGTTTAAATCTCCCCTATTTTAGATAGTCAAGTTTTGATTGGCCTACCCCTGTCAAACCAGCACTCTGAAGAAATAAGCATGCTACCTTCTCTGAGAATCTTCTATTCCAATTAGAACATTTAGTTAGCATTTACATCCATAAACAAAGTCCAGTCAAGAACAAACCATCACATTGCAATAATCAATACTAGTTTACAGTATGGAACATCTTATTTAGTTCTGGTTCACTCATCTCCAGCCATCAGTGGCTAGATCCAAATGGGCATCAGCTGTAAATCCAGGTGCACTCACTTCTTCTTCTCTTCCAGACTGACTGGAACCTTCACTCAATCTTACATGGGCCAAGTCAACAAGATGAGGGTCCTCCTAACTCCCTGCTGCTCAAGTCAGTAACCCTTCTTTGCTTATCCACATATCTGTGCATGCTAGGTCAATAGTGTTATTGGGACATGTCCAAACTCAGCCTGTCTCTCCGTCATTCCATGCCTCCTAATTTCACCCCAGTGGATCCAGGTAGTCACCAGAGTGAGCATACTCCACAGCTCCCTTTAACTTCAAGTCCTGGAAAGGGGCTCTGATGAGTACTAACTATATACTACCTCAGCAGCCAAACTGCTCATTACAGTTTTAAAAGGTCAAAGTCTCTTCTTTTTCTCTCTCTTTCCTCCAAATATACACCTCTTCAATCAAAAGTCTAATAACATATACAAATCCATTCAAATGCAAATCTCCTCAGAGTACTGGGTGGGGCTTAATCCTCACATAGACTAAGCCTCCTGTTGTTGTTGCCTCATTGAGTCAGAACTGATCCACAGCTGACCCTCCAGTGGGTTTTCAGAGGCTGTTAACTGCACAGGAGGAGACTGTCCATTGTTCTCCCACAGAGCAGCAGCTGCTGGATTCAAACTGCAAGCCTTCAGGATTCTGCTGTTTTCTTTTTAATGTTTTTTTTTTTTTTTTCAGGTTGGGATTCTCCTATTTTCAACAAGCATTTTTCAGGGTAAATTTTTCCCTTTACTGATTCAGTGACTGAGGTAGTGGAGGTAGGTGTGTCAGAGACAATAAGGTTGGCACAGGATAGAGCGCAGTTCAGAGCTATTCTACATAGGGTCACTATGAGTTGCAAGTTATTCAATGGCACATAATAACAACAGCAACATATGCATTTACTAAAGACTAATTACATTTTCAAGATCTACAATGTCTAGTGCAAGGAGCTGGAGTCGGAAAATCAAAAGGGCCGAACTGTTCAGCATTTCTTAAGCTCGAGGAACTGAAGAACAAATTCAAACCTCGAGTTGCTATAATCAAGGATACTTTGTTGTTGTTGTTATGTGACATTGAGTCGTTTGTGACTCATAGTGACCCTATGTACAAGAGCCCTAAACGCCATTCTATCCTGTGCCAACCTAGCTGTCTCAAACACATTCATTCCGACTACTCTACTCACAGAATCGATCCATCTCATGGAGCGTCTTCCTCTTCTGCGCCGTCCCTCCACTCTCCCAAACATGATGTCCCTCTCCAAGGAGCAGTCACTCCTTGCAACATGCCCAAAGTATGTCAGATGAAGCTTCAGAATCTTTGACTCCAGGGAACATTCTGGCTTCACTCTCTACAGGACAAACCTGTTTGTTCTCCTAGCAGTCCATGGCATATTCAACGCTCTTCTCCAGCACCACAACTCAAAGGCATCTATCATCTATCTTTCTATCATCCCTATTCACTGTCCAATTCTCCAATGCATAGCACGTAATTCCAAAGACTATAGCCTGGATCAGGTGCACCTTAGTCTCCAGCCTGACATCGTTGCACTTCAGCACTCTTGAGAGGTCCCTCAGAGCTGACTTTCTCAGTGCAATTCAACTCCTGATTTCCTGGCTGCTGTTACCAAGAGTGTTGACTGTGGAGCCAAGCAAACTAAAGTTGTTAACTACCTCAATCTCTTCACCTCCAAACTGATGCTGCCAATTAGCCCAGTGTTGAGAATCTTTGTTTTCTTGATATTGAGCTTCAATCCATATTGAAGACTGCAGTCTTTGACCTTTTGCAGCAAGCAGG
>NW_006400038.1:1097537-1098595 GCF_000299155.1 Elephantulus edwardii
ATGGACTGCCAAGAAAACAAACAGATTCATCCTGGAGAGGGCTAAATCGGGCTGCTCCTTGGAGGCAAGGATTCTGAGGCTTCATCTGACATGATTTAGACATGCTGTAAGGAGGGACAGGTTCTTGGAGAGGGACATCATGCTTGGTAGGGTGGAGGGACAGTGCAAGAGGGAAGACCCTCTATGAGATGGATTGATTCAGTGACTGGGGTAATCGGGATGAATGTGTCAGAAGCAGTGCAATTGACATAGGACAGAGCAGCCTTTAGGGCTGTTGTATATAGGGTCACTATAATCACAAGCAGCTTGACGGCACACAACAACAACAACAATGTCTAGTATTCATTTATATCATGCATCTTAACATTCCTACATAGAAGAAACATCAATATAATAAAATCAACAAGAATCTTAATGATTTTAACAATATATGTTAACATTACTATATGGAAGAAACAGAATCTGCAATATTCATAATGTTATATCAACAGAAACTTTAACACATGGCTTTCAAGGAATTCCTAGTTTCAACTTCTTTCTCCATGCTTATATCATGCATATGGATATTGTCTCAGACCAAAAGCAATTTAACTTTTTTTTTAGAAGCAGTAAAAGTGGACACTTTAACTATACTTCCCTAGACCCTAATTTCTCACAAAATCTCACATTTCCATGTGTTTGGATCCACTGCAAGGTATCCCACTTCTGACACCAACTATATAAAAAGCAAGGGCCCTGTGAGGATGGCCATATCTGACCTTTACCAACTTCACAGAAGAGCATGTCTCCCACACTCTCATACCTCTTTTTACTCATCTTAACACAAATCTTACTACCTTACTGAGTCCAAAACACAATGCTCACAGACCACAAAGAACCACATTGGGTAGTCAAAGATTATAATCCAGGTTGCTATTATTGTTGTTGTTGTGTGCCATCGAGTTGCTTGCGATTCATAGCAACCCTATGTAAAACAGCCCTAAACTCTGCTCTGTCCTGTGCCAATAGCACTGTCTCTGACACATCCATCCCGACTACCCCAGTCACTGAATCAATCC
>NW_006400038.1:1100697-1114177 GCF_000299155.1 Elephantulus edwardii
TCTGGAAGGAAGTTTAGCACTTCCTCAAAAAGCTGAACATAGAAATTCCATATGATCCAGCTATTCCACTGCTTGGAATATACCCTGAGAGAATGAGAACTGAGGCACAAATGGAGACTTATGCACCAGTGTTAATAACAGCATTATTCACCATGGTAAGAACATGGAAACAGACCAAATGTCCAACCACATTCCAATGGATTGAGAAATTATGATACATGCACATGTTTGAATACTGTATAGCACACAGGAGCAATGATTTTATAAATTTCTACCTAACTTGAGAGGGACTGGAGAGTAATATGCTAAGTGAACTAACTCGGTCCCATAAGGACATTATTATAAGACCTTTACTGTAAAATGAGTATGGGACAGTAGGGTGGGAGCAGAGGGGTAAGGAGGGGCAAAGTGGGGATAATCATAGTATCGCACAATTTGACAGCTGGAGGAGGATGTGAAGGAAATGGGAAAGATCCAGTGTGAAAATCAATGTACACAAACTTTGTAAATAAACCAGTATTTTAAAAAATAAAATAATGTAAAGAAAAAACAGTTATTGGCAGTGACAGTAAATGTTACTTATTTAGCAGATAAATGAGAATAATTAATAAAGTCATTTAAAAATTTTTAAAAAGAGGAGCAACAGTAATAAGCAGACACTAGTGTTTGGAACGTAGAATGTGAGAAGAATGAATGCAGGAAAATTGGACATTGTTAGGGAATAAATGGAATGCATAAATATTGACACAGTAGGTAGGCAATGGCTAAATGAGTTGGACTGGTATGGAACATTTTGAATCAGACAATTACATGATTTAATATGCCAGAAATGAAAAGGTGAGAAAAAACAGGACCATTTTCATAGTTAAAAAACCTGTTTCTCAATCTGTCTTGAAATAGAATGTTATGAGTGACAGGATAATATCCATATACATACAAGGAAGACCTGTTAATATCACTATTATTCAGTCATAGACACCAACAACGAGAGCCAAAGAGGAGCAAATAGATGATTTCTACCAAGTTTTGCAGTGGGAAAGCAACACAAAATGCAACCAAAATGCATTCATAATAATGGGTGGCTGGAATGCAAATGTTGGGAACAGAGAAGAAGGATCAGTAGGAAAAAAAACATGGACTTGGTGACAGACATGAGACTTGAGATTAAATGATAGAATTTTGTATAATCAGTGATTTATTCACTGCAAATACCTTTTATAAGAAACATAAATTGTGATCATACACACAGATCTCACCTGATGGTCTGCACAGGAATCAAACTGATTACTTCTGTGGAAATAATAATCGAAGAAGCTCAATAACAGCTGTGAAAACTGGGACAGGTTCTGATTGTAGAACAAACAATCAACTACTCATGCAGGTTCAAGCTGAAGCTAGGGAAAATGAAAGCAAATCTGCAAAAACCAAAATGTGACCTTGAGTCTATCCCATCTGAATTTAAAAAAACCATCTCAGAAACAGGTTTGAGGCCTTAACAGTAATGTGCAAAAGTCATATGAGCTGTGCGGTAGGATATCATCTGTAAAGAATGTAAAAGGTGGTTACAAAGACAAAGGAGGAAGAAAAGACCAAAATAGATGTCAGAAGAAACTGTGAGTGTTGTACTTGAGCACCAACTAAGGCAAAGGGAAGAAATCAGCAAGTTAAGGAGCTGAACAGAAGATTTCAAAGGGCAGTTTGGGAAGATAAGGCAAAATGCTGAAATGTGCAAAGAGCTGGAGTTGGACAATTGAAAAGGATGAGCTTGCCCAGCTTTTCTCAAGCTGAAGAAATGGAAGAACAAATTCAAGCCCTGAGTTGCAATACTTAAAGAATGTTATGGGCAAAATATTGAATGATCCGGGAAGCATTAAGATGAAAGAAGTACACAGAGTCTCTGTACCAAAAAGAATTTGCTAACACAACATATGATGAAGAGGCAATGGTGATGAAGGAGGAAGTTGAAGTTACACTGAAGAAATTGCAAAAAGCAAGGTCCAAGGAATTGATGAAATACCAATTGATATATTTCAACAAACAGATGCAACCCTGGACATGCTCACCAGGATGTGTAAAGAAATCTGGAGATCAACTACCTGGCCAGCTGATGGAAGAAATCCATACTTACTTATTTCCATTCCAAAAAAGGTGACCCAACAGATTGTGGAAATTATTGGACAATATCATTAATATTTCACACAAGCAAAATCCTGCTGAAGATTACCCAAGAAAATAACTGGAATAGCTGATAAAGAGAACTACCTAGAAATACAAGCTGGAATAGAAGAGGCTGTGGCAATGTGACATCATAGCCAATGTCAGATCTTGGCTGAAAGCAGAGAGTACCAGAGGAATGTTTCTATGTGTTTCATTGACTGTGCAAAGGCATTTGACTTTGTGGATCACAATAAATTATGGCTAACCTTGAGGAATATGGAAATCCCAGAACACTTGTGCTCCTGCGGAAGGTATACTTGGACCAAGAACTAGTGGCCAGAACGAAGCAAGGAAACACTGAATGGATCGAAATCAGGGAAAAAAGTGCATCAGAGATGTGTCCTGTCTCCATATCTTTTCCATCTATATGTGGAACAGATCAGTCCGGAGGCTGGACATTAAAAATGTGGCATCGGGATTGGAGGAAGACTCACCAACAACCTACATTATGCAGATAACACAACCTTATTTGCTGAAATTGAGGAGGACCTGAAGCATTTACTGCAGAGGGTCAGGAACTGAAGTCTTCAATATAGACTGAAAGTCAACATTAAGATAATGAAGATTCTCACCACTGGGCCAACTGCTAACATCATGGTAGACGGAGAAGAGATTGAGATTGTTTACAGGTTCACATTGCTTGATTCCACAATCAACATTCTTACAACTATCAGTTAGATAAATCTGTCAGGGACCTTTCTAGAGTGTTGATAAGAAACAATGTCTGTCTAGAGGCTAAAGTGCGCCTGATCCAACCCATGGTCTTTGCAATTACCTGCTATGTATCAGAGAGCTGAACAATGACTAAGGATGATAGAAGAAGAACCTATGCCTTTGAGCTGTGATTCTGGAGAAGAACAAAGAGAACAAAATGATCTGTCCCAGAGAGGATGAAGCTAAGTTGTCAAAGATTTTGAAGCTCCATCTCACATACTTTGGTCACGTTGCCAGGAGGGACCAGTCCTTAGAAAGTGACGTCATGCTTGGAGGGGTGGAGGGACAGTACAGGAAAAGAAAACCCCAGATGAGAGGGATTGACAGTAATTGGAGTAATGGAGGTAGGTGTGTCAGAGACAGGGAGACTGGCTCAAGATAGGGCAGAGTTCAGAGCTATTGTACATAGAGTTACTAGGAGTTTCAGATGACTTGACAGCACATAACAACAACAAATCAGAGTTAAGACATGGTCATGATTAATTAGTGTGGGAATTAAATATGACGCTTTCACAGAAAAAAGGAAATTTTGGATACAAAACTATACAGAAAAGAAAACCTTGTGACAACAGTGGCAAAGATTAGCAATTGCATCTAAAAGCCAAGAGATGCCAAAGTTTGAAGAAATAGTCAGAAGCAGGGCAGAGACAAGGAAAGATTCTTCTCTAGAATATTCCACAGGATCATGGCCCTGCCAACAGAACTGTAAGAATAACTTTCAGTTGTGTAAAGACAAGTGAAGTTTTAAGCTTGTTATAATTTGTGACGGTAGCCCTAGGAAATGAATACAATCATATATTGAGTGTCTGCAATGTTCTGGACACACTGCAGAATTCACTTTAATGGGATAGGAAGCCAGAGTTGAACACATACACAGTGTGGTGTATGTGACTTAATCACATCTCTGATCTAGAAAAAATATAGACCAAAGTCATGATTTTAGTAACAAGAAATATGGATTCTCAATTAGTTCAGCCACTTAAGATGTTGTGTAACCCTGTAGAAGCCACCTTTTCTCTGGCACTTTTAGTGTGAAATCAAAGCACTGGACGGTATGCTCTCCAAAGGGCCAGTCTGGCTCTATGGTTTGGGAACTCTGGGCTGGAAGATGGAGAGGGTCAAAGAAAGCTCAAGCATTCCAGCCCACAGTGCTCCTCGCTCTCTCTTGTGCCTCTAGGCTCCTGGACATGGAGCCTGTGACCTTAAGTTCCCTAGATCTCACTCCAGCACTGTCCTTTCTTCTAAGCTCTGACAAGGTCATTCCTGGCTTGAAACTCCAGAGGACCCCATAAGAAACTCGGCTTGAAGGAGCAATGTTCAGACCCCTGAAGCAATGAGAAGAGGGAAAGGCAAAAGCCAGGCCTCAGGCAATGGCAGGAACTCCTAAAGGTGAAACTCAGATTGAGGGAAAAGAGCCTAGGAAGAATGGGAACCAGCAGAGGCCTGGAGACAAGGCTGTCTGCATCCTCACCTGCTGGGTGAGTGGCTAAGGTCCAGATCGCTCTGAGCCTCAGTGGATAGCTCAAGCTGGTTCAAAGTCTCCTTGAGCTAACAATGAAAGGTGCATTTTGCAGAGCTCAGGGATGCATCTCCCTGCATGGCAGTCCATGAATCAGAGTACAGCTGTGCTCAGCAGAGAAGTCCATGGCTGACTTTTCACAAGTAGATTTCTAAGCATTCCCAAACCAGCTGCCATCCAGTTGATTTCATCTCAGGGATGGTGCACACAATGAATGTGCTGGGTGGCTAACTGGAAGTTAGGAAGTTCAAGTTCATCCTGAGGTGAAAGGGGAAGAAAGGCCTGGTGACCTGTTTCGATGAACTCAGTCACCAGCAGCCTCATGGGGACAGTCCCACTCTACCGTCAACGGGGTTAGTGGTTTCCACTTGATGACACCTGGACTGGACATGGCTGGAGAGTCAAGGCCCTTGTCAGCTGATGTGAGTGTGTGTCCTGATAATATGTAGATGGACTCCAGAGGGAGCAGAAGAAGAGACCACAGACCGCACTGCCTGAGAGCCACTGAAGAGATGCAAAGCATAATGACAGTGTGCTGCTTACTCCGTACACCAGGTCTTCCCATCAGAGCCCTCTGTGCACACAGCTCCCAGGCTGCAACGATGGCCAGGCAGGACACAGCATCAGACAGGCACGGGGATGCTGCTGAGCTGTGCTGTTCCCGACCTGGCCCACTCCCCTGCCATTCCCATTCCCCAAGCCATTTCCTTGGGTTGTGCAGACTTTAGTACTTTTTATAAATCCCACTATTTTATTTTTAAATAAGCAATCAGGTCCTTCCATCTACTGAGAATCTTGCACAGACGTTGTTATAATGTTATCATATTTATAGTACCTGTGCTAGTTCTGGGGAAAGTGGAGGCAGTGACATCTTTCTGTCCCCCTTTCAAGTACATTCTCCTAAGACCAAACATGCTCTCCTCATGTGTGCATTAGAGGAAGTGCAGACATTGGGCCAATTCTGCCTTGGTGGCTCCATGTGTCTGTGATGTGATCAGTGACTCAATTTAGCTGAGTTTTTTCATCTGCAGCCCCCTCCACTATTCCCCACTAAAACTAGGGTATTTCCTACTTTTTTAAGCATTATTCTGAGAATTAGATTCAACACTACAGGGGCTCCTCTCCTCATTCTTCAAAGCACTTAGAATGTTGCATTTACTAAGGGAAGAGGTTCAGGATAATCCTTAAGAATACCAGTTCTCATCACTTCTGCCATTACCTTTCCTGCTGAGATTGGGGGGGGGTCCCTCTCTCAACTCACTCCCTGCCCTCTCTGCCCCTTAGTGCCCACCCCCCCAGCCCGCTTAGAGATTGTCCTCTGCAGGCCCTGTCACTTACCGGACCTGCCACAGAAAAGTGGAGTATCTCATTATACTGTTATTTTTTAAAGAACTGGGTTTGTTCAGCTCAGTTGCCTGGGTGGGACCCTGCAAAGTGGAAAGACTGCACTTTGCTCTACACCTCCTTGCTCAGACTTTATGCGTGTACAGTGTAGCTTGGTGCCATCGGTTAACGAAAACTCATTGTGGCGCCACAGACAACAGATCAAAACTGCCCCATCATGTGCCATCCTCGTCATCTCTAACATGCTTGAGCCCAGTGTTACACTCTCTGGGTCAATCCATCTTGCTGAGAGTCTTCCATTCCTTTACTGACTGTCCACCTAGAGCAGTGATGTCCTTCTCCAAGGACTCACCCTTCCTGAGAACATGCCTAAAGGATGTGAGGTGGAGTTGACCCATCCTTACACCTCAGGAGCAGCCTGGTTTCACTTCTTCCATGACACACTTGTCTGTCCTCTTGGCAGTCTATCAGATGTTCAGTACTCTTCTTCAACACCACAATTCAAAAGAATCAATTTTTCTGTCATCATTATTCATTGTACGGCTTTCAGACACATAGCAAGTGAAAAGAACTTGGGTTAGGTGCACCTTCATCTCTAAACCAGCAACACTGTCCTTTGGCACTTTGGAAAGGTCCTTGATACCAGATGTTCACAACACAACACATATTTTAGCTTTTTGTTTCTTTCTTTTCGTTTCTTGACTGCTGCTACCTTGAGTAGTTAATTGTGGATCCAAGTACAATCAAACCATTGACAACTTCAAACTTTCCCCCAAATATAATGATGTTGCCTGTTGGTCAAGGGGTGAAAGTCTTTGTTCTCTTGGTGTTGAAGGGTACTTTACAAGTGTAGGTTTTCATACAAGGGTCCAGATAGCAGGTCCATAAATACCAAGCTACCCTTGCAAACTTTGCATTCATGTCTTTCACTCTTATTGCCTTGGAGTAAGAATCTGCTTATAGATGACCTTCCATTAGCAATTCAAAGCCTGTAAATTACACAAGAGGAGATTGTCCATCTTCCACTTTCTCCTAAGGAGTTGCAGGTGAGGTCAAACTACCAGAAAGTCGCCATGGACTATGCTGCCAGAGCTCCCTCTACTCGCCTCTGTTACTGTGTGCTGCCACCACAGAGCCGAGTAATAGCTGACCTTCCAATGGGTCCTCAGAGGCCATAAATCTCACAGGAAGAGACTGCCCATCTTTCTCCAGTGGAGCAGCTGGTGGATTAAAACCACAGACCTTTGGGACAGCAGTGCAGCTTTCTACCACTAGACTACCATTTCCTGCCACTAAATCCACTCCTTACTAGAACCATGGAACAAGACGCACCTTTCAACTTGCACAATCACTCCAGCTGAAAGATGTGAACAGATAGTTTACTTAAACTTCTATGAGTTTGTGTCCTCATCTGTAAAATGGGGATATTATCTACCTCATATGACTGTAATAAAGATCAATTTAGCTAAATATAGAAAATGCACAATAGCTGAGATATATTAAAAAGGTTAACATTTTAAAATATTCATTTTCTTTCTCCACTTCTACTCATATCTTTTCCTTTCTGTCTGTTTTTTCCTACCTCTAATTCTTTCCCTCTCTGCCTCTCAAGACCAGCAGTATGACATTTAATATAGAGCCTCTGAGTAGTGTCAATAGCTAATGTATGTGCTGCCAACCAAAAGACCGGTGGTTCAAGTCCACTCAGAGGTCCTGGGGAGAAATGGCCTAGTAATCCACCTCTGAAAAGCCAGCCATTAATAGGCCTGTGGAGCATAGCTCTACTCTGACACTTAAGGGATTGAAACAAGTCACATCAACTTGATGGTAACCGGTTTGTTCAGGTTTGGGTAGTGCAAAATGTAACTGTGGCTTCTTGTGTAGAAATTAGGAACTTTACTATGGCAACAGTGGAGCATTAAACCCAGTATTGGACCCAGCATGGTCCCTGTCCATGACATGGCTCCTGCATCTCCTTCCATTAACATCTCGAGCTTCTTAAATCATCCTATAACCTAATGCTCTAGTCCCAAGTCCCATTGGTTGATGGCCCCTGACAATTGCACTCAGCTGGGAAGGGTTGAAAAGAAGTCAGTATAAAGTAATGAAAAGTCTGAAAAATAAGATACTAGTAAGGTAAAGCTGCTTTATTCTTCTGAGACTTGGATAGTGACAGAATGGCATGGAGAGGTGCAAAGAGATGAAGAAGCTAGCTGTTAAATCTCTTGTATGTGATTTAACAAACAGAGAAGATTTAATTTATAATGAGCTTATTCCTTATTTGCAAATGATGCTACTAAAAACTTCTCCTTTAAGCAGGTTAATATTCTCCGCTTAAATTGAGACAGTCAATTTGCTTGGTGGAACCGTTTGCTGTTACAGATGCTGGGAAGGAGGTCTGGTGGCCTCGTAAGAAGCGAAGCTGGTAAAATCTGTATGCAGTGACTCTCTAGAACCATTTCCAGGACCCTGCAGGCAGTAGGTAGTAAAGATGGGGCTACAGACAATTCTTGTCAAGGAGTAATCCCATACCACAAATTGTGTCTCTCTGCTCCATACCCTCAGAACTGTGAAATCTTTGGAATCTATCTAAATGAAGAACTCACTTTACTTGGACTTTAAAACCTTCCTGGCTCCCCACTATTTCAAACCCAAGTTTGTCCCTTCACAATTAGATCTGGATTTACTTTAAGGGTGCTATCCGAAAACAGGCCATGTGACCTCACACCTCCAAGCTTTACCCTCCTGGGCCTGCAATATCCTTCCTCCAACTTCCAGTCTGGTGATGTCTAACTTGTGTTTCAAGGCTCTGCTCTGGGATGCCCTCCTCAAAAAAGGTGGTTTCTGATTTCCCCAAGCAGAATATCATTCAGCCTCCTGCTTCATCTGATCATCAACCCCACCCCAATGTACATCTCCTACTACTGCTTAGATGCCTCTCTGGGCCTCTTGCAGAAAACCCTGGTCTCTGGGGCTTAGGGTTTCATGTATCTCTGAGAAGGCAATGCAGCCCAGCAGCCCACCACCAACTAGGGCCATGGGCATCTTCACACCAACTTTAAAGCACTGTATAGGTAAAATCTGGTGTTAACCAAAAAATGCTTGACACAGACTCTGGCAAAAAGCAAGTACTCAAAAATAATATCAGTACTCCGTAAGGGTCCCAGGCTGGCCATGGGTTCCAATTTGCATGGGGAGTGCCAGCTGATGTCCATGGGCCCCAGTCCTCTCTGTGTCTAGAAGTGATTCAGTCTGGGCAAACTATATGGTTCCACCAGGTGATGGGGCCCATTCTGCTCCATCTGCTGTGAATCTCCAACACATCAAACCAAGCCTACCAAGGACAGAGTAGGTCCCAATGAAAACGTGTCAAGTGAATTCACGTGTTACAAATGCCTAGCAAGTGTCCACACCTGATAAAAGCTTCAAAGCTGCCTGTGACTGTTGATCACTATTTTCAAGCACTTGCTTGGCTCAGAGATGGGTGAAGGCTTTTTGAGTGATGAGTGAATGAATGAATGAACAAATGAATGAGCCCATTTCTAAAGCCAACAATACTGCTGGTAGGGAGGTAAGGGCCTCTCACAGATGCACAGAAAGATGCTCCTCCCAACAGGCCAGATGGGGGAAGTCTACTCCAGAGTCTGCAAAGGGCAGATGGCTTCACTCTCCACTTAGAAACCAGGGGTCACTTGCACAGAAAGCAGCAACCCAGCTCCTGGGGATGCTGGTTTCTCTCTAAGGTAGAGGTTCTGAGCCCCTGCATTCCTGTCTTCTGTGATCCACTAGGAAGATCTACCAAGCCTACGCCTCAGAGCAGAAGGAAGAGGGTGGGATGACTGAGCCTCTGCACTTCACCTGGCAAGCTCAGAAAGGAAATAATTTCACATGGTGATAAGAACGTTAAGAGCTTTAGCACGTTCAGCCATCAAAACAGCACCAGGGAAAGCTATACTCATTTGATACAAAGGAAACCTGCTTAGAGAGGACAAGCGACGTGGCAAAGGTCAAGCAGCTAAAGTCCATGTCAATGTGCATATAGCCCCAGTACTGGGACTCAAGGAGAGTCCTCCATCCTCCCCCAAACCATGAAAATTCAGCCCTGTTCTGCTCCTCCCGCTGTGTGACCTTGAGGCTGGCTCTCCCTCTCTGGGCCTCTTGTGCTTTTCTCAGGGTAATGTTTTAGGAAGCTATGTTTCTAGAGCTAAGAACCCTCACCAGGGCCACCAAAGAATGCTTTCTCCTGAAGCCACAGGGCTGAAGGCTAACTGGGCCCTGGCGCGTCCAGCATCCAGGGTGTACTGACCCAGTCCAATTCCCAAAGGAGCCCTCTTGCACAGCTGAAAATTCAAGCTTCAGATGTGGAAACCCAAATGACAGCAGGACGTGCGAGCTCTGCACTGTCAGGTGGGCAACCCACACATGCTTGGGGAAAGGCCAAGCAGCTCTGTACATCACTCCACCCTCCCTCCCAAGAGCTGGGCCCTGGACACAGACGGTCCTCCAGTAATGGGGGGTAGCCAGATGGAGTAGTCCGAGCTAGCTAGAGAGGTGGAAATTGGGAGGTTCGAGCGCCCCGCACGACCCCCAGTTTCGGGTCGGCTTTGAGCCGGAAAAGTTAGCGCGCGGCAGGTGAGAAGCGCGCCCCTCCCGCACCCGCAGGCGCCGGGTTCGTGAGCGCCCACCGGCCCGCCCCACCCGCCGCCCGGTGCCCGCTCAAGGTCATCGCAGACAAGGAGCCTGCCTTTGCGGGGCGAAGGGATCCCGGACACGCGCGGGCTCGGGTCTGGCCCGGCTTGGGGTCCCCAGGGCTGCGCGCCCACGAGGGAAACCCATGGAGAAGCAGATGGGGACAGAGGGAGAGATAGATGTGAGGCCCAGAGCCCGGGCCGTCAGCCGCAGCCTTACCTGCGCGGGCTCCGGGAGCGAGATACCGCCACTGCCCCTGCCGCTGCCGCCACCACTGGTGCGCGCACGGCCGGCCCGGCCCCCTGCGGCTGCGGCTCCTCCGCCCGGGCTGCCTCGCGCTCTCCTACCCCACGGCCTTGCCCCGCCGGCCGCCTCCCTCTCCGCCGCCGCCTCTGCCACCGCTGCACTGCGCTCGGCCCGCCTCCCTCCCTGCCCCCTCCCCTTCTGCGCGCTCCCCTCAGCCCTCCCCAAACTCTGCTCAGAGCGCCCCGCGGGGCTCGGGAGCGCGCTGTCAACCGGCACCCTCCTCTACTAGCGCACGTGGGGCGACCTGCCTATTCGGGGCGCTATCTCCAGCTACCTTCAACAGCACCCATTCTCTCCTCCTCCCCGTCTGGCCCTTAGAGGCACCTTTTCCACCCTTCCATCTTGTCCAGAACACCTGGACCCTCTGCAACTGGGGCCTGGGTCGCGGGGCGGCGGGGGGGGGCGGCGGATTGGAACTCTGCCTGGGCATGTGGGGGAGACCGAGATTTAGGGGTTGGTGTCGGCTAGGCCAATTCGAGGGAGTTTACTCCTAGGCCACCACCCCCAGCCTAGTTCTGCCCAGGGCCTGGTCGAGAGTTGGTAGAAGTCAGCTGGGTGGAGACAAGCTAAAGCCCCCTGCACACAGGAATAGCGCTTCCAGGAGCCGGCTTCCCCTCCTGGCACAGGCCCCACGCCATGAAAAGCTCAGCTCCACCAGCAAGCTGGGCCACCTGACTCCCAGAGCCTCAGTCCTCTCCAGACCATTAATTAATCATGCCCGCTTGGTGATTTATTTATTGGCTTTATAAAAAGCCAAATGCAGTGCTCACAGGAAGAGAGGGGAAGATGGCCCCCATGGGTTTTGGGACAGGAAGACCTGGTCAGAGGAAGACCCCTCCCCAGGCCTGGCACTGGTGAGGGAGGACCTAAAAGCAGGGAGGACTCTGCAGTCACGACTTAGTACCCCTGCTTCCTGGGATGGCTGGGTTGGTGCCATCAATCACTCTTTGCGCCAAAATTCACACTGATCTGAGCTTTGCTACCCAGATATGGAGCAGAAGATAGCCATTCGTGGGGGTTTAGGCTTCAGAGGGAAGAGTGGGGGCCTGGGAGACCAGTACACAGAAGGAGCCCAACAAGTGTGAGAAGAGAAGAACCTCGAGGCCTTGGCTGTGAGCAGTGGTTCTCACCGCTCTGCTGGCACCTGCAGCTCTGCTCCACCTGGCCTTGTGTTTTCTCCCCAGCCCCACAAACTGGGTGCTCCCACCAACACTTTTCTCTCCCCTTATGCACTTCCCAAGACCCCCTGTGAACCTGCTCCAGCACCCCCACCGCCCCCCAAGGTCCTCATTGGATCTGTTCTCTCTTCTCTGTGGCTATTTCCTCCTTCCCACTCTCAGCACTTCTTTTTTGACTCGTCCTTCTGTCTGTCCTCATCCTGTTGTCACATTTGCCTCTGTGAAACCAGGCTTGGGTATTTAAAGCCTTTCATGACTCCTCAATGTGCTCAGATGTCTCATAGCCTCAGGACACTCAAGGTCTCTCAGGGTCCCTTGTGCCATTCTTGCGCTGCCATGTTCTGTCTGTGGCACGTGTGCCAATATATCTGTCCCCCTGTCTAGGTCTAGGAGGACTGTCACCGCTCAGCCATAGTTACTGCTTCTCTTACGAAATTTTCGAGAACCAGCAGGCAAGTTAAAATGCAAAAGGAAGGGGCACAACAAGCTGTAAGGTATGAGGCAACTTAGAGTAAAAGTGAATGACAGTACAGGAGTCTTAAAATGCAACCATCCATTAGTGTGGCTTTGACCATGTCAGCACCTCTCTGAGCTTCTCTGTCCATCTGTTAGTGTGATTAGTTCAGAAGCCTTGCTCACAGTGAGCACTCAAGATAGCAGGGACAGCTCTTTTTGAGTACCCTCTGTGTGTTAGGGCTCTGGGCTTTACAGAAGATTTGGCTGTGTTTTGAAGGGCTTAGTGACCTAGTGGCAAGAAGCTGCACTGCAATCCCAAAGGCAAATGGTTCCAATGGCGACCAGACACTCTGCCGAAGAAAGATAGGCAATTTCCTCCAGTTGTGATTAACTGTCTCTGAAAACCCGCCAGAGGGTCAGCTATGGGTCAGTTCTGACTCGACGGTACACAATAACAGTCTGCAGCAGGGATGGCAAACTCAAAATGCCTGCGAGGACCAGGCCCCATGGAGTGAATGGCTGGCTCTGGCTCATGGCTCCTCTGTTCCTCGGAATCTCACTAAAAGCCCTGTGTGTGTCCTGATAACAGCAGTCAGTGTTAGTGCTGGCCCTGTGTTAGGAGGTATAAGAAGTGGGCTCTGTGGCCCCTTCCAGGACAAATGGACATACTCTACCAGCCCCAGTCAAGAGTGGCAAGATGGCCCAGACTCTTAGCTTCTTATTTTTTCCAAGAGAAACTAGACACAGGGATTTTTATTGGCATACTCCTGATTTTTAAGTATCATCAATTAAAAAAGAACACAATACACCCAAACTCTAAGAATGCCAAATCCAATATAGCTGTGGTGACCAATGTGCTCTCTCTCTCTCTCTCTCTCACACACACACACACACACACACACACACTAACACACACACACCCCCTCTTCCCTCTGGCAGTATGACCAGACTTACCTCAGAAGTGAAAAGGTTCTTCTGAGGTAAGTCTGGTCATACTGCCAGAGGGAAGAGGGTGTGTGTGTGTATGTGTGTGTGTGTGTGTGTGTGTGTGTGTGTG
>NW_006400038.1:1114524-1120664 GCF_000299155.1 Elephantulus edwardii
AGTGCAACAATGAATGAATGGAAACCCAAAATCTCTGTAAATGTTTATGAAAATTAATAAAATATAATTATAGGAAAAAAAAAGACGTGAAAAGGTTCATAGAATGAAACAAAAGGAGCACTCATTGTAGCTAGCAGGAAGGCCAAGGGCAACTGAATTAGGGATTTGGGATTTGAGTTTTAAACAAGCTGAGATTCTACATGTAGGAAGCGAGGGCACTCAGTCTCCATGGCCTCAGTTTCCTGGGGGAGGGGTGTGGATGTGACAAAGGTTATATGAGGTGAGGAGCATGTGAGCAGTGAAGACGCAGGAGGCTGGACTGGCAAGGTGCAAAGCCACATCTGGGAGTGAGGAAGTTCAACAATCTGGACCCCAGGAGTAGCCCCTCCCCCCTACTAAAAATAGGCTCCTGACAGATTTTCAAAACTGGAAGACTTCTGGGGAGTTGGAAGTGGCAGTAGAAGCGAGGAGATTGGCTGCTTCCTTCTGTGGATGAGGACCTGGTGATGGGAGAGTGGATGGCACATGACCAGCGTGTCATCTCTCTAAAATGAATATATGATTAGGCATTATACGTATGGCAACAGCCCAGAATAAGAGATATAGTATAGAGGACAGGAGGGGGGACGAGGTATTGTGTAACCATGAATGAATATTTAAAAAAAAAAAGTGAACTGGGGGATGGGAAAAGGGAGGCCGAGGCAGTAAAATGTACAACAATGGATGAATGAAAGTTCAACTTCTCTGTAAATGTTCATCAAAATCACAATTAAAATAAAATGAAAAAAAAATATGGAGCACTGGCCCTATCAACTTGTAGGACAGGTAGTTGTCCATAATGCTTGAGAGGCACACTGGGGACAATAGGCAAGCCCACTCCTCAGCACATCCTCACAGGACTTCCTGGAAGACCCTCAAAGGTGGCTTCAGTATGGTGGGATTAAAAATGACTTTTAAAATGTTTTCTATTTTCTAATTCTAATTCTGTGTTCTTTGCTCTATTTCCCAATTCCCCACAATAGCCATGTGTTACTACAAGTAACACAATAGGAGTGATTCACACCATATACCCCCTCCCCATACACAGAATAATTTGTGTGCCTCAACAAATGCATGTATACAGCTATGTAATAGGGGAGCTCTCATAGCTTGTACCATTTGACCTAAAGCTGGCGTCTCCCTGGCAACATGAATCTACCAGCTAGAAAGATGGTCAGTCTCCTTCTATGTGATTTATAGTCTCAGAAAGCCTGCTGGTGGGTCAGCTATAGCTTGGTTCTAATTCAATGGCAGTAAGTTTTTTGGATGATATAATGTGGAAATTATATAATGATCCTGAATTATCTCATAAAACAAGTAGTTCTGAAAGCATTAAGGGTGGAATGCAACAACCCTTAATACCATCTCAGCTCTGACAGATATTAAGAAAAGACACCTTTTCTCTCAGGCAGCTCTGCACTACCACTAAGTAATCTCCAGCATTGCAGCAAGGCCTCTGTTCAAGGAAGCTCCTGGACACTGGAGAAGGTCAGGACATATGGACACAGTGTCCATCTAAGAGATACAGATGCTAAAGTAACAACAGATCGAAGGCCTACAAATGCTAAAATTGACAAGGGCTTTCCTCTACAGGGAGTAGTCCTTCCCCCAGAACTGGCACTCTGAAGTTATTCTTCTAGACTCCTAATCTCCTCCCGTGTGATTTACAGTCTCTGAAAACCCCCTGGAGGTTTATAAAATACTTGAGTACCACAACAAGATAAGGGTAAATACTCCAATAGAAAAATGGGCACAGGATATGAACAGACACTTCACCAAAGAAGACATTCAGATGGCCAACAAGCACATGAAGAAATGTTCAAAATCCCTAGCCCTGAGAGAGATGCAAATCAAGACAACTATGAGATGTCATCTCACCCCAGTAAGAATAGCAAAATTTAACAGAACAGCTAACAACAAATGCTGGTGAGGTTGTGTAGAGACTGGAACCCTTATTCACTGTTGGTGGGAGTGTAAAATGGTGCAACCACTGTGGAAAGTGGTTTGGCCCTTTCTCAAAAAGTTGCAAATAGAGATACCATTTGACCCAGCAATTCCATTACTGGGAATATACCCTATAAAGACCATAAATTACATCCAAGCAGATATATGCACACCCATGTTTATTGCGGCTTTATTCACAATAGCAAGGAGTTGGAAACAATCTAAGTACCCATCAACAAACAAATGGATAGAGAAGCTGTGGTATATTTACATAATGGAATACTATGCTGCTTTGAAAAACAAGGAACTCTTGCAATATTATTCAAAATGGATGACCCTGGAAGACATTATGCTGAGTAAAAAATCTCAGTCACAACGAGACAAATATTATATGGTGCCACTGTTATAGAAGGAAGCTGACATTGGGGTGGGGGTAAGACTGAGAAAAACTGGATAAATTACGTTTACTGCATTGAAAAAAAAAGAATAGTTGCCTAATATATATATATTGCTGCAATTTAAATTGCATATGAGTAATTAATGTTCTGTTCCACAATCAGCCTCAGTGCTTGTTTAGACAGCTGATAATGAGTTCTGTGTTGTCTCTTTCTATAGATGAAGCCAATTTGATACTTGTATATTTTTTTAGGTAAAGTCCACGTATATAATTGTCATTTATTTTATTCTGGTTTCTGTAAAAAGGTATGATAAATGAATAAATTATTGATTGAAAAAAACCCCAAAAAACCCTGAAGGGTCAGTTTTGAGTCGGTTCCACCTCAATGACACACAACCCTTGCCTCCTAAATGGTAAGAGAATAAATTTCTGTTTATTAAAGCCATCCATTTGTAGTATCTGTTAGAGCAGCACCAAAAAACAAAGACTGGTGTCCCTGTGTGGTGCACATGGTTTTCACTTCACTTGGAACCTAAAGATTGGCAGCTTGATGCTACCTAGTAATTGCACAGGAGAGAAGCTGCTAATCATCCTTATTAACATGGCAATCTTTGTTGTTAGTTGCCATTCAGTGAATCTTAACTCGTGGTGCTCCTGTTGTTATTACACACTGTCAAGTTGGAACTGAGGCAATAAATATTACAGGAGGAGATTTCTCTTTCTTCCACAGATCACTGGTGGGTTTGAACCAACTGTTTTTGGGCTGGTAGCTTGAGTCCTTACCCACTAGGCCATCAGAGTTCCTTAAGAGTTTGATTTGGTTTTGGCATAGGGGTTTTTGGTTTGTTTCTTTTTAAGAATTCTAATGGAAGTGTGAAAACTAAAGTCTTCAAACTGATTCAGCAGACGATGATCTTTTCAACAATTTGTTATGCATCTGAGAGTTAGACAATAAATAACGATGACAGAAGAATTGATTCCTTTGAGCTGCGGTGTTGGAGAAGAGTACTGAATATCCCATAGAATGCCACAGAACAAATTGTTTTGGAGAAAGTTCAGCCAGAGGTAAGGATGATGAAGCTTATTCTGACATACTTTGGGCATGTTGATAAGAAGGGCTTTTCCTTGGAAAGGGATGCTTGGAAAGGTCAGCAAGTCAGCAAAAGAGAGGAAAAACCTCAACAAATGGATTGAAATAGTGGCTGCTGCAACGAGCTCTCCTGTGTCACGAAATGCGAGGATGGCACAAGGCAGGACAGGGTTCAGATCTGTTGTTCATATAGTTGCCATGAGTCAGAGCTGACTCCATGGTACATAACAACAATAATGGGAGTCAATCGCTTGGCTTTTCTTACGCTGTGGGTTTTGAATTATCAACCTTTAGGTGTTCAGTCAAGAGCTAAGAAAACCCTACAGAAAAGTTCTACTTTGTAATACATGAGATTGCTATAAGTTGAAATTGACCCAATGTAAACTGTTGTTGTTGTTGTTATGTGCCATCGAGTCACTTGCGACTCATAGCGACCCTATGTACAAGAGCTCTATACACTCTTCTATCCTGTGCCAACCTAGCCATCTCAAACGCACTTATTCCCACCCCTCCAGTCACTGAATCGATCCATCTCATCAAAGGTCTTCCTCTCCTTTGCCACCCCTCCACTCTGCCAAACATGATGTTCTTCTCCAAGGACCAGTCCCTCCTTGCAACATGCCCAAAATATGTCAGACGAAGCTTCAGAATCTTTGACTCCAGGGAACATTCTGGCTTCACCCCCTCCAGGACAAACCTGTTTGTTCTCCTAGCAGTCCATATATTCATATATTCAACACTCTTCTCCAGCACCACATCTCATAAGCAGTAGAGAAAAGACATCTAAATAAGTTTAAACATTAAATCAGTGCAGGAGTTGTTCCACTAGTTCATGCTGACTTGAAGTCAGCATAAACCTAGTAATAGGACAGGAAAGAAGCTGCTAATAACCTTCACTAACATAAACATAAACCCCAGCAAGTTTCTGAGGCTGCAAATCTTTACAAGAAGAGACACCCCTGCCCCTCTTTCTCATGTGAAACAATCAATGGATTCCAACTGCCAACCATACTGGCTGTACCACAAGGCCAATCAATATTCTCTAAGCCAGATTTCTGCCTAACTTACTTGGAGAACTTGTTATTAAGTTCTGTAAAGAGATTCCTATGCTTGGTCCAGATGCCTAAATTGAAATCTCCAGGAGGAAGAGTTGTAGGTTTAACAGCTTCCCTCCTTCTCATTCTTGCCTTGCTCATCCTGCAGGTTCATCCTAAGAGCCTATTCACAAGCCACACATACCCAGGAATCCCCACCACAGCCTCTGCCTCTGGGGAACTAGAATTACAATATCTTCACCATCCGCAGGGTATACCTGAGGGAACAGAGGCATGGATCTTGAAAAGACTTTCTCCAGGTCACACATCTAAAAACAGGAAAAGCAAGGGCAGTTATCTCTTATCCACCCTCGGGAGAAATTTTCAAAGTAGACAAGAGAACAGGAGCAAGGGCATTTCAAGCAGAGGCAACCATATGATTGGCAACAAAAATACCCAGAAGATGAGGAATGGCTGGTGTGGGGGTTGAGAAGTGAGACAAAGGGAGAGAGGCGAACAGCTGATGATCATGCAGTGATAGAAGGTCTTGGATCCCATGCTGAGGATCACCCACCCATCTACCCATCCATCCATCCATCCACGTGTGCACTCATTTGGCATATGCGTACTTCACTTTTGGTGAGCCAGGCCTTTGGACAGATTGAAAGAAGCACGTGAAAAGCCCCTCCTGTCAAGTTGCTTCTCTGATGTAATGTAGAACAAGGTTAGCAAAAGGGATAGGGCATACAAGCTAAGTTTGCACCAAACAAAATACTCAAGAAAGCAACACTATATTATTTCATGAGATCTCTGTAGTAAAAAGAAGATTCTCAAGACCTATTCAGAGGACTCTTAGAAATTCCAGAAAGTTGAAAACAGGAAAGTTTTCTCATCATTTCCCAACAAAGAGAAATGTAACATCTAGGAACCTACAGCCCTATACACTTGATGGTCACCAGGTGAGGTTGTTGTTAGGTTCTGTTAAGTCAGCTATGACTCATAGAAACCCTGTGAATGATGGACTGGAACCCTATGGTAGTGCCTTGTGCTGTCTCTACCATCTCTACCACACTTCAGCTCATTGTTAAAGTGACTGTGTCAATCCATCTCATTAAGGATCTTCCTCTTCTTTGCTGGCCCTCTACTTTCCTGAGTCTGGTGTCCTATTCCAAGGACTGGTCCCTCCTGATAACATGTCCAAAATATGTGACTCAAAGTTTTACCATTCTTTCCTCTCAGGAGTGCTCTAGATGCACCCTTTTCAAGATTTACTTGTTTTTTTCTCTTGACAATCTATGTGATATTCAGTACTCTTCTCCAGCACTACAGCTCAAAGGCATACCTTCTTTTGCCATCTTTATTCTTTGTCCAACCTTAGATAATATCGAGTAATTGAAAAGACCTGGCTTAGATCAGGCACATCTTAGTCTTTAAACTGACATTCTTTCTCTTCAGCACTTTGGAGGGGTCCCTGACCACAGATTTTCCCATTGCAACATATCTTTGTTTTCCTAACTGCTGATACTAAAGTTGTTGGTTGTGGATCCAAGTAAGATGAAATCACTGGACATTTCCATTTTTCTCCATCTATGATAATGTTACCTATTGGCCTAGTGGTGAGATTTTTGTTTTCTTG
>NW_006400038.1:1124344-1134664 GCF_000299155.1 Elephantulus edwardii
GGGTGTGTCAGAGGCAATGCGATTGGCACAGGATAGAGCAGGGTTTAAGGCTGTTGTACATAGGGTCTCTATGAGTCGCAAACGACTCGATGGCACATAACAACAACAACAAAATATTTCCAACTGATCAAAGTTTCTCCTTGGAGTCTAGGATTTTTAAGCTCCATCTCACATACTTTGGGTATGTGGCCAGGAGGGACTGATCCTTGGAGAAGAACATTGTTCTCAGAAGTGTGGAAAGACAGTGCAGGAGAGAAAGATCTCGAATGCAGTGGATTGATACAGTAACTGGGGCAAGGGGGATGTTGTGTGTTGGAATCAGTGAGACTGGCTCAGGATAGGTTGGGCTTCAGAGCTGTTGCACATGGGATCTCTGTGAGTTGCAGGTGACTTGATGGAACATAAAAACAACATATGAGCAAAAAGTAAACTCATAAAGTCACAAATGGCAAAAGAGATAAAAATCTATTAAATGAGAAATGACAAAGTCTTCAGTAAATGGTACCAGTAATACTGGATATCTAGAGAAGCTTTTAGCCAGGACCTGGCATCTGGTAATTTCCAGAATGCACACCTCCACACAAGGCCCTACTCTGAGGCCCACTCTGTCTGCCCACCGCCATTTTAACCAGTGACATCTTGATCAGGTGACAATGCCCTGCCCGGCTCTGCCCTGTCCAGTGAATATCCCACCCTTGAGAACCTGCTGGCTTCCCTTAGAAATTTATAGCCTGGACCTGGCAGTTAGCATCTTCTAGAACCTCCACCTCTATACATGGCAAATACTAAGGATCCAACCAAGACATTGCCCTCCCTGAGGATATCTTCCTGTTTTGTGAGCTATTTTCCTTAACTGGAAGGCCCAGCATCCAGCAGCCACAGGAATATTGTCCTGGAGCAGAAAAACAAAGATCAGATCCTTCCTGTAAAACATCAGAGAGAGTGGTGAAGAGAGTTGGGGAACCTAGACACATTACTGTACACACAAAGACGGACAAAAAAATTTGGAGAGGACTGTAATCAGAAAACATAAATCTTTCACCCCAGAGAATTTAACTGCAGGATCACTGAGGAAGGAACAGAAGCAATTGCTCTTACTCCCCAGAGTCAGTAAACTTTTCCACAGGACCAGAGATGAAGGACCACAGAGAGGGTGAGTTACCCTCCCCTTCCCTATTGGAATGTTGAGCTTCCAAATGAGGAAAGCTCTCCCCTGAGCCCAGGGACCTGTGAAAAATTCAGGCAGGATGAGCTTCCCTCCCCTCTTCTGGAGCAGTGAGCTCTCCCCAAAAGATAATGAGACCAAGGATGCATTTATGGCTCAAGGCAAGAATAAAACTCCATCACAGTAATGAATGGAAGAAACAGACTACTTCACAGTCTACACTAAACCAAAACAAGATTCTCCCCATACACAAGGAAAAGTGACCAAAATACAGAATCAATGGATATCTTGAAGCTGGAAAGTCTGATGGAACTATGCGACACAAAATTCAAAAGAATAATGATCAAATATTTTCAATGAGTGAAAGAAAAACTAAAAAAAAATTGCAAAATTCTGCAAGCAAAAGTCAAGAGGAACTTAAAAATAACAAGAACAATTCAAGATAATGTAGATAAAACAAATGGGGCATTAGAAACCCTAGGAAAAAATATTAAATTAATATTCTGCATGCAAAATGTTAAGACCAGTTTGTCGAAGGGACAGATGAGAATAATTGAGGATACAAAGACAGAACTAGCAAAAGAGAAGAGAGAGTTCTCATCACTAATCAGCTAGAGTCAAAAGCAGAATAAAAAAACAAAGGAAAATTAAGTAGCCCTACAAATAATGTGGGAAAATAAAATAAAGAGGGAAAACACGTGCATAATTGGAATCCCAGAACAAAAAGAAGAAGGGGGGGGGGAAGACATTGAGAAAATTGTGGAAGAGTTACAAGTTACTAGAGGAAAACTTTGTACGAATGATTAAGAGTAAAAGAATATACATACAAGGAGCTGAGCAAACTCAATATAGAATAGATGCCAAAAGAAAAACACTAAGGTATATCATAGTCAAATTCACCAGAATCAAACACAAAGAGAGAATTCTGAGCAGCTAGGAGAAAACCAAGTGTTCCAAAGGAGAGAAAATAAGATTAAGTGCTGATTGCTCAGCAGAGACCTTGTGTGCAAAAATTCAGTGGAAGAACATATAGCAAACATTCAAAGAACACAGCTTTCAACCAAGAATACTGTACCAGAAAAATTGTTAAATATGATGGAGAAATCAAGATACTCCTAGAAAAGCAGAAACTAAGGGAGTTCGTTAAAACAAGACTAAGGCTGCAGAAAACACTGAAGGAAGTCTTTCTCACAGAGATGCCACAGAAAGCAGGATCAAGGTAAGCAATAACAGTACCAAAAAGAACCCAACAGGATGATGCCAACAAAACCTCATCTCTCATTAGTTATACTAAATGTAACTGGCTTATAATGGATGCTTTAAATGCATTGGTAAAGAGAAAAAAGTAGCAGATTGGATTAAAAAAAATCAAAGCTCATCAATATACTGTCTATAAGAGACACACTTAAAAAAAATTAAAGACAAACTAAAAATCAAAGAGTAAAGTACATAAAGACAAACTAAAAATCAAAGAGTGGGAAAATTATACTAGGCAAATGATAACCAGAAAAAAGCAGGAGTAACAATACTAATCTCCAACAAAACAGATTTCAGTGTGAAAAAAATTATCAGTGTAAAGAACAAGGGAAGACTTAGAGGGTCAATAATACAAGAGGACATATCCCTAATTAATATCTATGCACAAAATTGTATACCTGTAAAATACACAAAGCAAATGTTAACAGAAGTAAAAAAAAAATAGACAACACTAGTAGCAGGAGATTTCAATATACCACTCTCAAGGAAAGACAGGATTACCAGAAAGAAACTCACCAAAGATGCTGAAGAATTAAACCACACAATCAGCCACTCAATCTCATTGATATATATACAGTCTAATGCACTCCAAAAAAAGATCAGCATACATTCTTCTCTAGCACTGATGGAACATTCTCCAGAATAGATCATATTTTAGATCACAAAGCAAGTCTCAAATTAAAAAAAAATGTAAACAATACAAATTATTTTCTCAGATCACAGTGCTACAAAATTAAAAATCAATAACTAGAGGCCAAAAGGAGACAAGACAACATACCTGGAAGCTGAACAACACCCTGCTTGAATACGACTGAGTAATGTTGCTGTTGTTATGTGCCGTTGAGTCACTTGCAACTCATATGTACAAGAGCCCTAAAACCTGCTCTGTCCTGTGCCAACCTCACTATCTCCGACACACTTACTCTCACCACCCCAATCACAGAATCGATCCATCTCATCGAGGAGTCTTCCTCTCCTGAGCCATCCCTCCACTCTCCCAAACATGATGTCCCTCGCCAAGGACCAGTCCCTCCTTGCAACATGCCTAAAGTATGTCAGACGAAGCTTCAGAATCCTTGTCTCCAAGAAGCATTCCGGCTTCACTCTCTCCAGGACAAACCTGTTTGTTCTCCTAGCCATCCATGGTATATTCAGCACTATTCTCCAGCACTACATCTCAAAGGCATCAATTCTCTTTCTATCATCCCTAGTCACTGCCCAATTCTTTGATGCATAGCACCTAATTGCAAAGACTATAGCCCAGATCAGGCACACCTCAGACTCCAGCCTGATGTCATTGCTCTTCAGAGGTCCCTGACAGCTGACTTTCTTAATGCAATTCGTCTCTTGATTATCTGGCTGCTGGTACCAAGAGTATTGCCTGTGAAGCAGAGCAAACTAAAACTGTTAACCAATCTCTTCACCATCCATACTGATGCTGCCAATTGGTCCAGTGGTGAGAATCTTTGTTTTCTTGATGTTGAGCTTCAATCCGTATTGGGGGGCTGCAGTCCTTGGTATTCTGCAGAAAGTGCTTCAGGTCCTCCTCAGTTTCAGCAAGCAGGGTTGTGTCATCTGCATAACTCAGGTTGTTGATGACTCTTCCACTAATCCTGATGCCACATTCCTCCTCGTACAGGCCAGAGTCTCAGATTATCTGTCTTCCAGATTTCTTGGCATAACTTAGTGAGCACATCCAGGGCAGTGTCTGTTTGTTGAAATATGTCAATTAGTATGTCATCAACTCCTGGAGCCTTGTTTTTTGCCAATTTTTTCAGAGAGACTTGAACTTCCTCCTTCATCACCACAGGCTCTTGCTCATATGTTATTTCATGAAATTCTTCTGTGTCAGTCATTTCTTCTGATACAGTGACTCTATATACTCCTAACATCTCTTTTAATGCTTCTTGGATCGTTTAACATTCTACCCAAAGTATCCTTAAGTATTGCCACCTGTGGCTTGACTTTGTTTTTCAACTCCTTCAGCTTAAGAAACGATGACTGAGTAGTAGAAGAAATAAAAAATAAAAAGTGAACATTATCTTCAGACAAATGAGAATGAATACACAACCTACCAAAACCTCTGGAATATAGCAAAAGCAACAGTTAAAGCTCATTTCATAGCAATAAGCAAACACATTTAAAAGGAAGATAAAAATGATAGTCGATTCTTTAACCCAACATCGTGAACAAGTAGAAAAAGAAGAGGGAGAAAACCCCTAACAACTTTTAAAAGAAAGAAAACGACAAAAAGTTAGGGCAGAAATAAATGCAATATAAAACAGAAAAACAATTGAAACTATCAACAAGATCAGTAGTTGGTACCTCAAAAAGGTTATTAAAATTGACAAACCACTAGCAAAGCTAACAAAGGAAAGGAAACATAATCCAAATAAAAGATGTGATGTCACAACAGAATCAACTGAAATAAAAAGGCTAACAATGGACTATTATGAAAAACTGTACTGAAAACAAATATGAAAACCTAGAGGAAATGGAGAGCACTGAACATGAACAGCCAAAAGAACAAACAGATATGTCTTGGAGAAGATGCAACTAGCGGGCTCTTTGGAGGCAAGAATGATTAATTTCTCCTCACATACTTTGGCATGTTGCTAGAAGGGGCTATTCCTTGGAGAGGAATATAATGTAGGAAGGGTGGCGTGTCAGTGAAAGAGAGGAAGACCTTTGACTAGGTGGATTTATACAGTGACTGTTGCTCTTGTGAGTCAGGAAGTGTGAGATGGCACAGTACAGAACAGGGTTCAAATTTTTTGTTCACAGGGTCACTATGAGTAGTTCTTGACTTGATGAGACCTAACAACAACAGAGGAAATGAACAAATACTTAGAAACTCAAAACCTACCCAAACTGATAGAGATTTAAGTAGAACACCTGAACAAAACCATTACAAAAGAAGAAATTGAATAGCTCATAAAATAACTTCCAACTAAAAAGAGCCCTACCAGATGATTTCACTGGTGAATTTTATAAAATATTCAGAGAAAAACTGTGACAAATTCTACACAAAGTATTTCAGAAAATGGGAAAATATTAACTACCCCTGACTCATTCTATGAAGCAAACAACATCTATCATGATGTTGTCCATTGGTCCAGTAGTAAGAATTTTTGTTTTTTGGCATTGAGATGAAATCCATATTGGAGGTTGCATTCTTTTATCTTCTGCAGCAAGTGTTTCAAGTTTTTCTCATGTTTAGCAAGTGAATACATGTCATTTGCATAATTCAGGTTATTGATGAATCTTCCTCTGATTCTCATGCCACATTCTTCTTCAGAGAGTCCAGCTTCTTGAATAATTTGCTTAGTACACATAAGGACAAATACGGTATAAGACCATTATTGTAAAAATAGAAGGATAACTAATAAAACATGTATGGGGGCAGTCAATTTCATTGAATAAGTATGAAGAGGAAATACAATCCTGGCACACATCTTTCTTAATTTTAAACCAGATAGATCAGAATAGAAGATTTCAAAGACAGCTCTACAAGACAAGCAAAGCATTGTAACGAAATATGCAAAGAGCTGGAGTCAGAAAATCAAAAGAGACAAGCTCACTCTCAATTACTTAAGCTGAAGGAATGGAAAAACAAATTCAAGGTTTGAGTTGCAATACTTAAGGATGCTATGGGCAGAATATTGAACAATCCAGGAAGAGGAAAGGAGATTGAAGGAGAATATAGAGTGTACCAAAAAGAACTGGATGTCAAAGACAAATTTCATGGAACAGCTTATTACCAAAAGTCAATTGTGACGGAGGAAGTTCAAGCTGCTCTGAAGGAATTGGAAAAGAACAAGCCTCCAGGAATTGAAGGAATGCCAATTGATAACTTCAGCAAACAGATGCTGCCCTGGGCCTGCTTACTTACCAGGTTGTGCCAAGAAATCTGGAGGACAGCTACTTGGTCACCTGACTGGAAGAGATCCTTATTTATTCCCTTACAAAAAAGGATGACCTGGTGCTCTGTGCCACACTCATCTGTCCATGCTGTGTTGGTCTGTGCTGCACTGCACACAGACACATCACCCTCTGATTTAAGACTTCCCTGCATACATACTGTGCAAGTTGTCAGCATGGACCTCTTTCTATTGCAGAGAAAAAGGAAAGACATGAAGCTTCAGGAGAGAAAGCACCGAAAACCTACCAACTGGGAATAAACATTTGGCAATATCATCTCAGACAAGAGTCTGAAAACAAAAGTTTACAGAATACACTTGATCTTAGCAAAAAAACCCCCAGTTTCTTAAAATCCATTTTTTAAAAAAGATTACAGAATATCCCTGGACCTCTAAAAGATAATCCAATTGCAAAATGGCTAAAAGACATGGACAGATTTTTCACAAAAGAAGACATTAGGATGGTCAAAAGACATATGAAGAAATGCCCCAAATCACTGGCAATAAGAGAGCTGCAAATCAAAACCACAATGAGATAGATATACTATCTCACTCTAATAGCAGTGGAAAAGTTTAGCAGGGCAGCAAGTAATAAATGTTGGAGAGGATGTGGAGAGATAGGAACTCTCATACACTGTTGGTGGGAATGTAAAATGGTACAACCACTCTGGAAGACAGTTTGGTGCTTCCTCAAAACATTGAAAAGAGAAATTCTGTATGATCCAGCTATTTCACTACTAGGAATGTAATCCAAGGAAATTAGAACTGAGACACAAATGGTGATCTGCACACCAATATTCTTAACAGCATTATTCACTATCCCAAGTTTATGGAAACAGCCCAAATGTCCAACAAAACCTGAATAGATTGAGAAATTGTGGTATATTCACACAATGGAATACTATGCAGCACTATGAAGCAATGATTAAAATAAAAATACTACATAATTTGGGAGAGACTGGAATGAACAAACTCAGTCTCATAAGAGCAAATACTACATAAGACCATTATTGTAAAAATAGAAGGATAACTAGTAAAACATGTATGGGGATACAAGAGGGCAAGGGCTGGGAGCAGAGGGGTAAGATTAGGTAGGGACAAAACCACAGGATTCCACAATTTGGTGGGTGGATGGAGAGGATGAAGGATATGAGAAGGATCTAGCAGGGATCCGAAAAGACTGAGTAATGATGGGTAAAGTTCAGTGGTGATTGATTTTATAAAACACGATACACAGGAATGGTTGTATGAAACATAATGTAAATGAAGAATAGCATGAAACACAAGGATATAAACTTTGTGAGTAAACTAATATTAAAAAAGCAAACTCAGGGGTGGGCTAGGGAGGAAAATATGTGACCAAAAATGAATGAAAAATCCAACTTTTCTGTAAACTTTTATTAAAAAAAACCATTTAAAAAAACCGAATAGAAAAAGAAAGGTGATCCAATTAATGTGGAAATTATTGAACACTATCAGTAATTTCTGGCTTCCAATTTTTACATTCCAGTCACTGGTTATTAATGCATTTTGGTTGCATGTTCGATCAATTTCTGACTGCAAAAGTTGGTTGAAATCATCTATTTCCTCCTCTTTGTCCCTGGTTGTTGGTGCATAAATTTGAAAAATAGTGGGATTAACAAGCCTTCCCTGTATGCATATGGATATCATCTTGTCACTCAAAACATTGTATTTCAAGATGGATCTAAAAACGCCTTTTAAACTATGAAAGCGACCCCATTTTTTTCTCACCTTTTTTTTTCTCTAGCACAGTAGATCCTATTAAAAATATCCCTTAAAAAATCCCATAACAATCAATTTCATTTTACCAATACCTAATATGTCAATATTTATGCATACCATTTCTTTCTTAACGATGTCCAGTTTTCCAACATTCATGCTTCTCACATTTCACGTCCCAATCATTAACTTCTGCTTATAACTGTTCCTCCTCCTTTGTGTTTTCAATTATGAGGGCTCAGCCTCAGTTACCATATCTGTTAATTCTACTCTAAGTGTGCTCTATTGTAGTTAGGGTTTTCAAAGGCCTTTATATTTCCAAAGTGAAGGGCCAATACTTCTTCCCATCTGTCTTAATTTGGGTGCTTAGCTTTGGAACAATACATGACAGACAAGCATTTTAGTGAAAGGAACACGTGAAAGACATTTCCCATTTCAGAGATACCCATACAAGCAGTACTCTTCCTTTAAATGTTTTTCTTGTCCCTTCCCTTTCCCTGAATATTAGCATTGTTTGCACTCCTTGTTACACTATCCAGCACCTCCATCCCCACAGCAACCATTTGATCTGATGGCTTAGGGCACAAGCCAGTTCTGTGATGTCTTGCAACTCACAATGTTGCTGGTCTCTCACGCTGATTTCTATCTCACATTTAGAAGAAGTTAAGTACAACTCCCATGTATCCTGCTGAAGATTATTTAGAAACAACTGGGACAGTAAGTTCACTGACAGAGAGCCACCAGAAATACAAGCTGGGTTTAGAAGAGACCGTGGCACTATAGACATTATTACCAATGTCAGTTGGATCGTGGCAGAAAGCAAAGAGTACCAGAAAGGTATCTGTGTTTCATTGACTATGCAAAGGCATTTGACTGTGTGGATCACAACAAATTATGGTTAACCTTGAAGAAAATGGAAATCCCAGAACACCTGTTGTGTTTATGCAAAAACTATACTTGGACTAGGAAAGAGTTCTCAGAAAAGAGTAGGGAAACACTGCATGGTTCAAAATCAGGAAGGGAGTGTGTCACAAATGGGTCCTGTCTCCATACCTTTTCGATCTGTATGCAGAACAAATTATTCGGGAGCAGGGCTTTATGAAGAGGAATGTGATGTCAGGATTGGAGGAAGACTTATTGACAACTTACACTATGCAGATGACACAACCTTTCTTGCTGAAACTGAGATGGTTCTGAAGCACTTGCTGCAGAAGGTCAAGGACTGTAGTCTTTAAAATGCACTGAACCAATATAAAAAAGACAAAGATTCTCCACTGGGCCAGGTGGCAGCACCCAGGTGGAGAAAAGATTGAGGTTGTTAACAGTTACAGCTTGTTCAGCTCCACAATCAACACTCTTGGCACCAGCAGTCAGGAAATAAAAAAACTAATTGCATTAGGTAAATCTGCTGTCAGAGACCTCTCCAAAGTACTGAAGAGCAACAATGTCAGTCTAGAGACTAAGGTACACCTGATCCAGGCCATGGTCTTTGCAATTATTTGCTACGCTCCAGATAGCTGGAGAATGACTAAGTACAACAGAAGAAGAATTGATGGCTTTGAGTTGTGGTACTGGAGGAGTCTTGAACATACCATGGACTGCCAAGATAACAAATAGATCTGTCTTGGAGAAAGATTTTCCTAGTTTCACCTTGAAGGCTAAGATTTTGAATCTCCATCTCACATACTTTGGGCATGTGGCCAGGAGGGACTAACACTTGGAAAAGGACATCATGCCCAGAAGGGTGGAGGAACGCACAGAAGAGGAAGATCCCAGATGAGATGGATTGATAACAGTGACTGGGGCATTGGAGGTGGGTGTGTCAGAGTCAATGAGACTGGCTCAGGTGAGGACAGGCTTCAGAGTTATTGTGCATAGGGTTGCTGTGAGTTGCAGGTGACATGGTGGCACGTAACAACAACATCATTAATGTCACATGCAAGCACAATATTTCTGAAACTATCCAAACCAACTGGAACAGTACACTAAGAGAGAACTTCCAGATATGTAACCTGGGTTAAGAAGAGTGCACGACTCTAGGGACATCATAGCAAATGTTAGATGGATGTTGACTGAAAGCAAAAAAATGTCAGTGTTTCAGAGACTACGCTAAGGCATTTGACTGCGTGGATCACAAAAAATTGTGTCTGATCTTGAATCAAGTGTTCTGGATTGCCATTCTAAATTTCCTGGCATAGTCTGGTGAGTGGATCCAGGGCTACATCTGTTAGGTGAAAG
>NW_006400038.1:1134764-1136275 GCF_000299155.1 Elephantulus edwardii
AAAATATTTTTAAATGTTTAATATTTCAGGTGATAGGAAAGTTGAATATAGGTGGCAATGGCCTATTCTGTGTCAGGCTAGTTTCACACACTGTGGCCCAACAAGGGCTTTTCTTTACAGCGTTCTAGGATATATCTGAGTACAAAGCAAAGAATATTGGGGACAGAGCATAGAGGAGAATATTTCATCTTATTATGGTGCTGGCATGTGAAAGCATAGACATATTTGACCAAGTTAAAAGGGACAGTGTGGAAAGATAAAAAATAGGCTCAAATATATTCAGGAATTTGTTATATGAGAAAGGAAAAATCTCAAACCAGTAAGGTGAAAATGAACTTATTAATAAATGGTGTTCATATGAATGATCAGTCATCAGGAAAAAGGTATCTTTGCATTCATATACTCTATCATTTACCAGATGGATCAAGTGGATCCAAATTTTATTGAATTATGAAAACATGATAACCTAATATCAAAATAAAGCAAGAGTGAACTTCTTTAAGTTTTCAAAGTCGGTAAGGACTTCTTAACTATTCTGAAGGATTAAAAAGCCAGAAAAAATTGTTGTTATGTAAACAACATAGTTGATCCTCCAGTGGGTTTTCAGAGACAGTAAATTGTATGGGAGGAGATTTCCCATCTTCTCTAATGGAGTGGGTGATGGATTTGAACTATGTGCCTTCAGATTAGCAGCACAGTTCTTTACATCATGCCACCAGATCTCCCAAGTAGCATGGGAGGAGACTATCCATCTTTCCCTCTCAGAGTTGCTGGAGGTGGATTTGAACCACCAGAGAGGTGCCACCTTTGGGTTAGTAGCTCAGTTTCCAACAGCCTAGGCCACTGCAGTTTCAGAAAAAATTAGATTAATTAATTTTAAAATAGTAAAATATTTCCCTATGTACAACACAACACACGTAGACGAACAGAAAGGGCAACCTAGGTAGAACTGTCAAGCATGGAAATACAAAGGAAGAGGAAGAGTTGTAAGCAGACACTAGTGATTGGAAGGAACATGGAATGTGAGAACCATGAATGCAGGAAAATTAGAAATTGTTAAAAAAGAAATGGAATGCATAAATATTGACATACTAGGCATTGGAGAGATGAGATGGACTGGCATGGGTCATTTTAAGTCGGATGATCATATGATATATTATTCTGGAGACGAAAAGGTGAGGAAAAATGGAGTTGCTTTCATAGTTAAAAAAGAAATTTCTAGATCCATCTTGAGGTACAACATTGTGAGTGATAGGATTATGTCCATACGCTTATAAGGAAGTCCAGTGAATACCACTATCATTCAGATATATGCACCAACAACCAGAGACAAAGAAGAAGAAATAGATGATTTCTACCAACTCTTACAGTCAGAGATAGATCGAACATGCAGTCAAGATGCATTGATAATAATGGGTGACTGGAACGCAAAAGTTGGGAACAGGGAAGAAGTAGTTGGAAAACATGGACTTGGTGACAGAAATGAAGCTGGAGATAGAATGATTGAATTT
>NW_006400038.1:1139714-1164287 GCF_000299155.1 Elephantulus edwardii
AGTCAATTTCACATTGATACTTGGAGTCTTTTTTTTTTTTTGCCAATTGCCTTCAGAGCAGCTTCAACTTCTTCCTTCATTACCATTGGCTCTTGTTCATATGGTGCTTTCAGAAATTTTTGAGGGTCAACTAATTCTTTTTTGGTACAGTGACTTTGTGTATAGACTTGCAAATATATAAAAAATGCTCAACCAGGAGAGAATCTAGAACACTTGATTGTGCTAATACAAAATCTATTCTTGGACCAAACAGTTCATTGTTCAAAATCAGGAAAGGAGTGTGTCAGGGATGCATTCTATACTTTCTCAATTTATATGCAGAACAGATCATTCAGAAGGAATGTGGCATTAGAATTTCAGGAAGACTAATCAACAACTTGTGTTATGCAGATGATATGACCTTCCTCCCAGAAACTGAGGAGGACCTGGGGAATTTGGTGTCAAAGGTCAGGTACTGTAGTCTTCAATATGGATTGAGCTAAGCATCAAGTAAACAAATATTATCATCACTGAGCCAGTTGGCAGCATCATGATAGATTGAGAAGAGATTGAGATCATTAACAATTTCAGCTTGCTCAGTTCCACAATCCACACTGTTAAAACAGGAGCCAGGAAATCAAAAGACGAATTGGATTAAGAGTCTGCTGTCAGGGACCTCTCCATGGTGCTGAAGAGCAATGATATTGGTCTAGAGACTAAGGTGTACTGATCTAGGCCATACTCTTCCTAATTACTTGCTGTTCATCAGAGAGCTGGACAATAAGTAAAGATGACAAAAGAAGAAGCCTTTGAGTTGCGGTACTAGAGAAGAGTACTGAACATGCCATAGACTACCAAGAAAACAAACAAGTCTGTCCTCAAGAAGATGAAACCAAGTTACTACTCTCTAGAGGCAAGGATTTTGAAGCTGTTTCATATACTTTGGGTAAGTGGCCGGGAGGGACCAGTCCTTGGAGAAGGACATGATACTTGGAAGGATGGAAGGACAGAGAAGGAGAGGAAGATGCCGGTAAAGATGAATGGACACAGTGACTGAGGTAATAGGGACAGGTGTGTCAGAGACAGTGAGATTGGCTCTGGATAGGACAGGGTTCAGAGTTATTGTTGCTATGAGTTGCAAGCATCTCAATGGCACAGAGCAACAACAGTATTCCCTTACTCAGTTTGCACAACAGCCTCTTGGTCTAGGTATAGTTTTCATGTGAGAAGAATTAAGCATTCTGGTATTCCCACTCTTCTCAATGTCATCCATAATTTGTTTTCATTTACAGAGTCAAACACCTTTGCAGTCAATAAAGCACAAATAGACATCCTTCTGGCATTATTTACTTTCAGCCAGGATCCACTGGACATCAGCAATGCTATCTCTGGTGCAACATTCTCTTCTAAATTTAACTTGAACTTCTGGCAGTTCCCTACCTAGACATTTTTGTTTTTTAAATTTTTTATTGATTTTCATATAATAACTTTACAGTATGTTTCATTCTTATACATTATTTTTTATAATATTTCATTTGAATTGTGTTTGATATAATCATTTATATACATTCTATTTTTCATTATTTTCATACTAGTTCATTTATAAAATCTGAATACATTGATTTTCACACTAGATCCTTCCCATTTCCCTCACCCTCCCATCCATCAAATTGTGCAACCCTGTGATTACTGCTCCCCCAACTGTTTTAGACATTTTTTGAATGATCTTCAGCAGCATTTTGTTTGCATATAATATTAATAATATTGTTTGATAATTTCCACATTCTCTTGGATCACTTTTCTTGGGAATAGGAACAAATATAAATGTCTTATAGTCAGAAAACTGTACTCTAAATTTCCTGGCATAGTCTGGTGAGTGGATCCAGGGCTACATCTGTTAGGTGAAAGATGTTAGTCAATTTCACATTGATACTTGGAGTCTTTTTTTTTTCCCAATGCCTTTAGAGCAGCTTCAACTTCTTCCTTCATTACCATTGGCTCTTGTTCATATGGTGCTTTCAGAAATTTTTGAGGGTCAACTAATTTTTTTTGGTACAGTGACTTTGTGTATAGACTTGCAAATATATATAAAAAAGCCCAACCAGGAGAGAATAAAATCTAAGAATGGACCTTCTAAAATTTAAGTCCCGGTGCGCATCAACAACTTTTACCAGTGTTGTTGTTATGTGCCGTCGAGTTACCTGAGACTCATAGTGACCCTACGTACAGGAGCCCTAAACCCTGCTCTATCTCATTATCTCTGACATGCATACCCTTATTACCAAAGTCACTGAATCAATCCATCTCATCGAGGGGTTTTTTCTCGTGCGATGTCCTTCCACCCTCCCAAGCATGATATCTCTCTCCAAGGACTGGTCCCTCCTTGCAACATGCCCAACACATGTCGGATGAAGCTTCAGAATCCTTGCCTTTAAGGAGCAACCTGGTTTCACCCTCTCATGGTCGAATCTGCTCATTCTCTTAGCAGTTCATGGTATATTCAATTCTCTTCTCCAGAAACACAGCTCAAAGGCATCAATTCTATCATCCGTAGTTATTTTCCAGCTCCCTGATGCATAGCAAGTGATTGCAAAGACCATGGCCTAGGTCAAGACTGAAATAATTGCTCTTCAGTATTTTGGAGAGGTCTCTGACAGCAGACTTTTCCAATGCAATACATCTTTTAATTTTCTGGCTCCTGGTGCCAAGAGCGTTGATTGTGGAGCCAAGCAAACTAAAACTGTTAACAATCTCAATCTCTTCGCCATCTATCATGATACTGCCAATTGGCCCAGTGGTGAGAAGCTTTGTTTTCTTGACATTGAGCTTCTATTAATTTTGCAAATTGCAGTCTTTGACATTCTGCAGCAAGAGCTTCAGATCCTTCTCAGTTTCAGTAAGCAGGGTTGTGTCATCTGCATAACACCGATTGTTGATGAGTCTTTCTCCAATCCTGATGCCACATTTCTTTTCATAGAGCCCAGCCTCATGGATAATCTGTTCTGCATATGGATTGAAAAGCTTTGGAGATAGGACACATTCCTGGTGTGTACCATTCCCAATTTTGAATCAAGCAGTGTATCCTTGCTCTGTTCTGATGACTGCCTCCTGGTCAAAGTATATGTTTTGCATAAGCACAATCAAATGCTCTGGGATTCCCATTCTTCTCATTAATAAACAAAGAAACCAATAGAATGGAAAAAACTTTTGATAATGACATCTCAGACAATGGCCTCATAATGAAAATGTACACAATATTCAAGGGCCTCCAAAAGAATAAGACAAAAATCCAAGTCACAAAATGGGCAAAAGACATATCACAAAAGAAGACATTTAGATGGTCAACAGACATATAAAGAAATGCTCAAAATCACTGACAATCAGAAAGTTTCAAGTCAAAACAATAATAAGATACCAGTAGCAAAGTTTAACAGGACAGACAGCAAGCAATGAAAAATTTCACTTTGTGAAGGGAAGACTCGAGGGTAACAAATGGAGATATAGTGATGGTGACTATGACAGTATCATACAAAAAGAAGAGACCATGAGGGACTCAAGGCTGATTAGAAGGGTGAAGTCAGGCTCAGGAAGCTCAGGTTCAGGTTCAGGAGGTTCAGGGTCAGGTTTAGTTAGACTCAGAGTCAGGATTAATTAGGCTCAGAGTCGGGCTTGGTGAGGCTCAAGGTTCAGCTCTTTCTTGGGCTTAGTCAGGCTTAGCTAAGATTGGGGTCAGTATAATTAGGCTCTAAGTTGGGCGTTGTGAAGCTCAAGGTTGGGCTCAGTGAGGCTCAGGGTTGCGGTTTGTGAGGCTTAGAGTCATGCTTAGTGAAGCTCAGAGTTGGGTTTAGCGAGGCCCTGCATTGAAATTGCTTGAGATAAGGAAACAGATCTTGCAAAAATCACAGATGGTACAAGATTTTTACAAGCAATATCTAGCAGTGGACTGTGCAGTGGGCTGTGCTTCTGGAGCAGAAAGCCTTTGGGGAAGATGGTTTCAGGTAGAGTAGGGGTGCTTATCTGTGGAGCTATGTTCACGGACCCACAGCACTAGAGCTTTTACAAGCAAAGCTAAAAAGAGTATTTCAGTACTAGCTCAAGCTAGGCTGAGTAGCCAGGGACCAAAGAGAGGACGACCTTTGGCACAGCTGAGAAGAACCTGTCCTCTGAAGAACTGTGTGCTGAATATTCCTGAGTGTTTCTGAGCCTTGTTGCAACTTGTTGCTTATAAACCTAAGCAACCCTGGTTACCTGGTGGGTAAGGAGCTGGGCTGTCAATCCCCAGCTGCTCTGTGGTTGATAGATGGTCAATCTCCTCCTCTGCAATTTACAGTCTCTGGAAACTGCAAGGTCAACTCTGAGTTGGTTCCTGCTCAACAACATACAACAACATGCTAATAAACCCTATAACTATGAATATGGTCTCTGAGTCCTATGACTAGGGAGCTCTGGTGGCTTATTGATAAGGAGTTGTGCTGCTAACCCAAAGGTATGTAGTTCAAATCCACCAGCTGCTCTGCAGGAGAAATATGGGCAATCTCCTTCTGTGAGATTTACACACTCTGAAAACCCACTGGAGGGTCAGCAATGGGTTGAATGTGACTCAATGGGCAGCAAGATAGAACATCCCTATGAATGATAGAACCCAGTAGAGAGGGTCCCTTGGGAAGGGACTTAGTGATAAGGTATTGTACTGCCAACAAAAAGGTACAGGTTCAAATCCACTAGCTGCTCCTCTGGAGAAATATGGACAATCTCTTCTCATGTAATTTAATGCCTTTGAAAATCCACTAAGGTCAGCTACAGGTTAGTTCTGACTTAACAGGGAAAGGTTGGTTGTTGTAAGAATTGACAAAAAGAAAAAAAAAGAATTGACAAAAAGAGGGTAAAGCATGTCTGTCTTCTTCCTCCTTATGAGAAACAATCTTGGGGTGATATTGTTGGTAGTTCTCTGTCCTTGTAAAGTCAGAAGGAGTCAGACACCACCACCATGTCACTTTTGTACAATGTAATAAAGATCTCATTCCAGGTAAATTCTGTAAACACCAATGTGGTTGCTATTTAGACTGGATAGGCAAGAAAGACCTCTCTGAAGATGACACAAGATGGGACAAGGTTTCAAATTGTTGCTCAAGGTTTGACACACCCACGGAACAACTAAAATGAAAAGGACAAATAATACTAACTGTTGGCAAGAAAATGGAGCAACTAGAATCTCATATACTGATGGTGAGAGGGTAAAATGGTACTTTGAACAGCTACTTTGGAAAAGAATATGGCAATTCTTATAAAACTAAACATACACCTATGGAGATCTGGTGGCATAGTGATAAGAAGCTGCACCCCAATCCTAAAGGCACATGGCTCAAATCTACCAGGTGCTACATGGAAAAGGATGGGCAATCTTCTCCTATATTATTTAATGCCTCTGAAAAGCTGCTGAAGGAAGTTGGTTGTAATTCGACAGCACATAACAACATGTATATAGTATGTATAGCATATATAGTATCTGTGCAGTATGTACTCATAGTGTGAGTAGCTTGTATAGTGTTTAGAGTAAATGTTGTGGGTTTATTATGTGTCTGGCAGTGTGTACTCAGTGTGTATATGTGTTTGTGTGGCATCTTTTGTGTATTTGAGTTTGTTGCTGTTATGCACTGTCAAGTCACCTGTGACCAATAGTGATCCTTTGTACAATAGCTCTAAACCCTTCCCTATTCTGAGCCAATATCTTCATCTCCAATAGACATAATCCCATTTCTCCAGTCACTGAGTCAATCCATCTCATCTTAGGTCTTCCTTTTCTGGGCTGTCTTTTGATCCTTCAAAGGAAATTCTCCGAGGACTGGTTCCTCTTGGCCATGTGTTGAAAGTATGTAAGACAGAACTTCAAAACCCTTGCCTCCAGGGAACGGATGGGTTTTACCCTCTCCAGGATGGAATTATTTGTTCTCCTGGCAGTCCAAAGTATGTTCAACATTCTTCTCCAGCACCACAACTCAAAGACATCAATTCTTCTATCATCCTTAGTCATCGTCTAGCTCTCTGGTGTATAGCAAATAATTGCAAAGATAATGGCCTAGATGAGGCTGACCTTATTCTCGAGACTGATTGTTGTTCTTCAATATCCTAGAGAGGTCCATGACAGCAGACTTTCCCAGTGCAATTTGTCTCTTGAGTTCTAATTGCTAGTGCCAAGAGTGTTGATTATGGAACCAAGCAAGTTGTTAATAATCTCAATCTCTTCTCCATCCATCATGAAACTTCCAATTAGTCAAGTGGTGATAATTTTTATTTTCTTGATGCTAAGCTTTAATCCATACTGAAGATTATAGTCCTCTAGAGTCGAGCATCCAAATTAAGACAGACTAGGGAAAAGGATTGACCATCAGAAAACCCTGTGTACACTAGAGCACACTTAGAGTAGACTAGCAGACATGGCACAGAGGCCTTTTTTGGCCTTTTTACTGGAAGTAGCAAAGGAGGAGAATCAGTTGCAAACAGGCTCTACTGATTGAAACATGCAATGTGAGAAGCCTGAATGCAGGACAACTGGAGATTGTTAAGGAAGAAATGGACATATGGTTTGGAATTGGGAAGGGAGTGTGTCAGGGATGTATCCTGTCTCCGTACCTGTTCAATTTATATGTCGAGAAAATTATCCAAGAAGCTAGACTCTAGGAAGAGTGGCATCGGGATTGGAGGAAGACTCATCAATATCCTGCGTTATGCAGATGACACAACCTTGCCTGCTGAAAGTGAGGAGGATCTGAAACACTTGTTAGATCCTTCAGTATGGATTGAGTCTCAATATCAATAAACAAATATTCTTACTACTAGTCTAATAGGCTATGTCATGGTGCATGGAGAGGAGATTGAAACTGTCAACAGCTTTATCTTGCTTGCATCCACAATTAACACCCTTGGTATGAGCAGTCAGGAAATAAGGAGACACATTGCGATGGGAAAATCTGCAGCTACGGACCTTTCCAAATTATTGAGGAGTAGTGATGTCAATTTGAAGACTAAGGTGCATTTGATTCAAGTCATGGTCTTTCCAATTACTAGCTATACATCTGAGACCTGGAAAATGAATAAGGATGACAGAAAAAGAATTGAAGCCTTTGAGCTGTGGTGTTAGAGAAGAGTACTGAACATTCCATGGATGGCCAAGTAAATGACTAGATATGTCTTGGAGAGGGTGCAGCTGGAGTATTTTTTGGAGGCAAGAATGATGAGGCTTTGCCTAAAATATTTTGGACATATTGCTAGGAGGTGGTATTCCTTGGTGAAGGACATGATGTTGGGAAGGGTGGAGGGTCGGCCAAGGAGAGGAAGACCCTCAACCAGGTGGACTGACAAGGTGACTGCTGCAATGTCGACTGCTGCAATGGGCTCTTGTGTGTCAGGAAGTGTGAGAATGGCTCAGGACAGGACTGGTTTCAGATTTTTTGTTCATAGGGTTGCTATGAGTCATACTCGACTCAATGGCACCTAACAACAACAACAGCAAGAAGAAGAAGCATTGTCGAAATGAAATGGGTTGGCATGGGACATTTTGAATCAGACAATCATATGATCATATGAGGCTGGAAATGAAAAAGTGAGGAAAAAAACAGATTTGCATTCATAGTTAAAAAGACCATTTCTGGAGCCATCTTGAAATACAATGTTGTGAATGATAGGATAATATCCATACACATACAAGGAAGACCTGTTAATACCACCATATGCACAAAAAGCAGAGGAGGAAATAGATGACTTCTACCAACTTTTGTAGTTGAAATTCAATCGAATGTGCATGCAGCCAAGATGGCTTGATAATAATGTATTATTATGGCAAATGTATTAATAATGTAATAGTATTGCAAAAGTTGGGAACATGGAAGAAGAATGAGTAGTTAAAAAGCATGGACTTGGTGACAGAAATGAGACTGGAGATAGAATGATAGCATTAAGTTACAATAAATGACCTTTTCATGGCAAATACCTTTTATAAGAAACATAAAATAGTGACTATACAGAGGGCCTTCTCCTGCCTTACACAGGAATCAGATTGGCTACCTTTGGGGGCGGGGGGAATCAATGGAGAAGCTCAATGTCAGCTGTGAAAACTAGGCCAGGTGTTAATTGTGAAAAAGACTATGAACTATACATATGCAAGTTCAAACTTAAGCTAAAGGAAATCCAATCCAATCCAATCCAATCCAATCCAATCCAATCCAATCCAATCCAATCCAGTCCACAAGAACCAAAGTTTGACCTCGAGTCTATTCCACCAGATTAAAAAAATTATTTCAGGAACAGGTTTGAGGCCTTGAATACTAATGAGAAAAGACCAGATGAGCTGTGGGAAGATATCAAGAATATCACTCATGATGAATGCAAAAGGTCAATACAAAGAGGAAACAGAACAAATGTCAGAAGAGACTCTGAATATTTCACTAGAGCATCAAGAAGCCAAAGCAAAGAAAGGAAAGAAATGTAGAAGTTAAGGAGCTGAAAAGAAGTTTTCAAAAGACCACTCAGGAAGGAAAAGCAAAAAATAACAAAATGTGCAAGGAGCTAGAGTTGGAAAATCAAAAGTGATGAACTCACTCAGCATTTCTTAAGCAGAAGGAATTAAAGAACAAATTCAAGCCTTGAGTTGCAACTTAAGGATACTGAAGGCAGAATGTTGAACGACCCAGGAAGCATCAAAAGAAGATGGAAGAATTACAGAGTCACTACACCAAAAAGAATTGGCTTACACAGAAGAATTTAATGAAATAGCATATGATCAAGAGGCAATTGTGATAAGGAGGAAGTTCAAGCTGCTTTGAAGAAATTGGCAAAAAACAAGTCCCTAGGAACTGATGGCACACCAATCAACATATTTCAACAAACAGATGCTGCTCTGGATGTGCTCACCACAAGGTTGTGCCAAGAAATCTGGAGGACAACTACCAGGACAACAGCAGAGAATTGCCAACTGTGAACGTTGCTTTTTGAAGATGCCATGGTACTAGGGATATCAAAGCCAAAGTTAGATGGATTTTGGCTGAAAGCAGAGTACCAGAGGAATGTCTATCTGTGTTTAGTTGACTATGCAAAGGCATTTGACTGTGTGGATCACAACAAACTGTGGCTAACCTCGAGGAGAATGGGAATTCCAGAAGACTTAAGTGTGCTCATACAAAATCTATACTTGAAACAGGAAGCAGTAGTAAGAACAGAGCAGGGAAACACTGTGTGATTCAGGATCGGGAAAGGTGTGAGTAAGGGATGCATCCTACTCCATATTTTTTCAATCAATATGCTAAACAGATCATTCAGGAGGGTCGACTTCATAGGAGGAATGTGGTATCAGGATTGGAGGAAGACTCATCAACAACTTGTGCTATAAATTTGCTATGAAGTGACGATGATGTGAGGTGTTTGCTACAGAAGGTATTTGGGATACCTGTGTATTTTTATGTGTGGCATGTTTTGTGTGTTTTGGGGGTGTGTGTGAATATGTCTATCAATAGGATCTGTGGGGAGGACAGACCAAGTGGCAGGCACAGCGTGAGCAAAGGCAGGAGACAGGGAACTGGGAAGCAGCCTAGCCTGTGGAAGAGACTAGAATGTCCTCTGCATTGTGTGGTGTGAAGTGCAAACAAGTTAATAGGAGACGAGGCCAGAATACAAGTCTCAGAAGCCACGTGTGGTTGCTTGAATTTTGTCCTGTAGGTGACAGGGAGTGTGTGGGGGCTTAAGAGTGTGACTGTTCTGTCCCTCATCTGTTTCAATGAAGTATACATAATTTATCCAATTTTTCTCAGTTTCACCCCAACCCGGATACAGATGAGGGAGAGAACAGTTTAAAAGCATTATATGATTGGGTATTATGGTTAGGGCAAAAGTCCAGAATGAAGGTTGCATAGTGGAGTGGATGGGGGGGGGGATTGAAAGACTTTTTCTTTTGCTGTTCAAGAGAAAAGCGAACTAGGGGGGAGGGGTGGGCAGCAGGGAGAAAAATGCAAAAATGAACTAATGGATATCCAAAATCTATGTAAACATTCATTAAAATAAAATAAAATATAGATAGATAGATAGAGAGAGAGAGAGACGTGACAGAGTGACAGTGCACTTCTGGCTCACCCTCATCTGTTGAATGCAGCATCCATGCTGGTGACACCAGAACAGAGCCCTGACCTCCAGACTCCCCCACTTTGTCAGCAGCGGCTGCCACCTACACCTGCTGCCACACGTTCTGAAATGCCTTAACTTTCAAGACTTCAGGGATACAATCAGTGCATATATATTTATGCACTAAGTGAGAAATTTGACAAAACAGTTGCTCCTGTAGATGGTCCCAGGAAAGATGAGTCAGAGAACTAGGACAAGGAGGTGGGAGGAATAAGAATGCTGATTTTAAGTTAACATAAAGGTGAACACTCCTACGGTCAAAGCTGTCTAAAGACCAAGGTGGTTACTTTCAGAGATGGGCTAATGAAGCATTCTGTTTGGACTTTCAACAGGCCTTGGCCTTCCCACTCTCTGCCAAAGCTAATGCCGCATCAGATGAGTTTGGTGGAGGCTTTCCTGGATAAAGCTGTATCATTAGCCCTACATCCTCTTCTCCACCTCACTCAGCACTCCTCTTAATTGTGCTTGTTGGATTCAGGATAGAGCTTCTCTGACATTTGCTGAGGATAAGATTTACAGCTAGCTGTCCCCAGGACACATTGACACTGAAAAGGAGTTGCAGCCTTCTCTCTCTCCCTGCAATGCTAAGTGGAGACTTAGAGGAAGCAGCTGTGAAAATGTCAGGCTCAGTGCCTGGCACACAGCAGTTCTGAGCCCACTGGTCATGGGCAGTTTGTTGAGGTGTGTGGTAGTTTTCATCTCTCTTTCTCTCTCTGCCTCTTACTGTGTGTATTTCTTATCCCCTCTGGGATTCAACTAGACCCAAAAAGAAGTTGATGGGGATAAAAATGGACACTGAATAATGAGTTCTCTGTGGGGTGGAGGAAATGGTTCATTTCTAAAATAACCTGAGAGCATGGAGAGAGTTCTCATTTTTCAATGATAAGCCAAGATCTAAATAGCTATCTTGAGTGTCCAAGGGCTTCTGTGAGAGGCAGCCAATAAACTGAGACACATTTATCAGGCCTCTCCGTTCATATCTCTCATAAAGGCAGAGTTTGCCTCTGGCCAGTGCCTCCCTCCTAAGCAGACATGGCACCAGTGTCCATTGCCTCTCACAGGCTGATCCTTGATGGCTCACTCTGAACCATGTCCCCTCAACTTTCAGGCCCTAGTCCTGCCAAGGGGGCATCTGGACCATGGTTAAAAAAACTTGGCGTTAAAAACAAAAAAGCAGAACTGAATTTGAATCCTGAATCCCACACTTGGTGACTTTGTGAACTTCAACAAGTGACTGACATATCTGAGCCCCCCAATCCCTCAACCCCCAAGTCAGCTAGTCATCTTTGTTGATTTGTTAGCTGCTTGGCATTCACTCTAACTCATGACAATCCCAACACAAAACAATTGTGCCACCCATACAGTAGTTGGCATTTTTTAGTCCTTTCTTATGACTGCTGTGCGTTTTGAGTCCGTCCATCCCAAGAGCTCTTTGTCCAGCACTGTATTTGACAGTGTTCTTTTGTGATACACAAGCTTCCAGCATCTCAGTATAATGCAAACGATCAAAGTGTTATATAACTCAGAGTCTGGCACACAACAGCTGCTTAATACACTTAAGTTGGATAAAAAAAGATGCATCTCTTGGTCAAGCCTTAGCACCAAGTAAAATTCAATCGCTGGGGCTCTGCTCACAAGGGGTGCACTGCATATCCCAGCCTCCTGCACCTTTAGCTGGGGCCCTGTGACAAGTTCTGGCCAGTAGGCTGGGAACAAAGGGCAGTGCATCACTTTGAGGCTGGTGCAGGGAAGACATGGTGAACTTCCCCTGTCTTCACTTCCTTGCCACAGAGACCTGAGGTTATACACTACAATGGCATACTACAAAGGTCATACACTACAATGACTTGGGGGGTGAGGGATTGGGGGGCTAAGATATGTCAGTCACTTGTTGAAGTTCACAAAGTCACCAAGTGAGGGATTCAGGATTCAAATTCCGTTCTGCTTTTTTTGTTTTTAACGCCAAGTTTTTTAACCATGGTCCAGATGCCCCCTTGGCAGGACTAGGGCCTGAAAGTTGAGGGGACATGGTTCAGAGTGAGCCATCAAGGATCATCAGCCTGTGAGAGGCAATGGACACTGGTGCCATCTCCTTACGTCACAAAATGGAGATAAGACTTAACATGATCAAGAAAATAATCTTTTCCCATGCTTCCCCACTGAGATTTCACAAGTTTATCTTTTCCATTACTTGCTCTGAGAAAAATCAAGGAAATCAAACCACAAACATTTATTGAGCAGTGTCTGTGTATGTGTATGTATGTATGTATGTGTGTGTGTATATATATATGTATGTATGTATGTATGTGTATATATATGTGTGTGTGTATATATATATATATATATCACAACCCTGCTCGCTGAAACTGAGGAGGACCTCATGCACTTACTGCAGAGGGTCAAGGACTGCAGCGTTCAATATGGACTGAGGCTCAATGTCAAGAAGACAAAAATTCTCACCACTGGACCAATCGGTAGCGTCAGGATGAATGGCGAAGAGATTGAGATTGTTCACAGCTTCAGTTTGCTCGGCTCCACGGTCCACACTCTTGGCACCAGTAGCCAGGAAATCAAAAAACGTATCATGATGGGAAAGTCTGCGGTTAGGGACCTCTCCAAAATACTCAAGAGCAACAGTGTCTCTCTGGAGACTAAGGTCCGCCTGATACAGGCCACGGTTTTTGCAATCACTTGTTATGCATCAGAGAGTTGGACAATGACTAGGGAGGATAAAAGGAGAATTGACGCCTTTGAGCTGTGGTGCTGGAGAAGAGTATTGAATGTACCATGGACTGCCAAGAAAACAAACAGATTTATTGTAGAGAGGATTAAACCAGGCTGCTCCTTGGAGGCAAGGATTCTGGGGCTTTGTCTGACATACTTTGGACATGTTGTAAGAAGAGACAGGTCTTTGGAGAGGGCCATCATGCTGGGTAGAGTGGAGGGACAGCACAGGAGGGGAAGACCCTCTATGAGGTGGATTGATTAGTGACTGGGGTACTCGGGATGGGTGTGTCAGGGGCAATGAGATTGGCACAGGATAGAGCACGATTTAGGGCTGTTGTACATAGGGTCGCTATGAGTCGCAAACGACTCAACAGCATATAACAACAACAACAACATTGTTTGACTGGGGAGCTCTGGAGGCCTAGTGGGTAAGGAGTTGCACTGCAACTAGTGGGTAAGGTAGGTGGTGGTTCCGATCCACCAGCTGCTCCACAGGAGAAAGATGGGCAATCTCCTCCTGTGAGATTTGTAGCCTCAGAAAACTCTGCAGAGTTAGCTATTACTTCCAACTTGAAACATACAACAACAATTTCTTGGCTGAATGTCAATTCTTTCTCATTACTCCTCCAAGCGCAGGGCTGAATTCCAGACTTGAGAGGCGTCTGAAAGCTGTAGTCTCAGGAGTTCTACCAATCTTTCCAGATCAGTAACTTGAGTCCTTTTTAAAAATTGGGGCTAGGTTTTTCCTATTTTGCTTAGGAGCTTGCATTAGGTTCCTGACCAGAGCACTTGATGATGGTAGCCAGCTATGATCTAGTTCATTTGATTTCCAGCGAGTGGAGGCTGTGGTGGTTGTGGTCTATTAGTGGTGCCATCTGTAGTAAATTGTGCTGCTGTTGTTGTTAGGTTCCAGCTAGTTGACTACAATTAATAGTGAACCTATGAACAACAGATCTGAACCTTACCCCATCTGAGTGAATCCATCTTGTCTAAGTCTTCCTTTCTTTCTTGGACCCTCTACCTCTACCATCATGCCTTTTCCTAGGACTGGGTCATCCTGACAATAAGCCAGAAGTATGTGAAATGAAGTTTCACCATCCTTACCTCTAAGGAACACCTTGGTTTCACTTCTTAAGACATTTGTTTGTTCTTTTCTCAATCAGTGGGAGATTCAGTATCCCATGGGATTCAGTATAACATGGCTCAACAGCATGGATTCTTTTTCTATCATCCTTGTCTCACTGTCCAACTCTCAGATGCATAGGAAGTAATTAAGAATTACATGATTTGGCTCAGGTACATCTTAGTCTTTAAACTGACACCTTTGTTCTTTAATATTTCTGGAGAAGTCCTTGACAGCAGATTTTCCCAACGCAACCTATCTATTCTTTTTTTACTTTATTTTATACTGATTTATTTACAAAGTTCATATACATTATTTTCCACACTGGATCTTTCCTATTTCCTTCACACACACACTCGATGGCACATAACAACAACAACTATATATATATGTATATATGTACATATGTGTGTGTGTGTGTATATATATATATATATATATATATACACACACAAGGGAATGGCAATGAAAAAATGTGCAGCAGAATTGTGTGCACTGAGGGCAGAGGTGAGACAAGTACTGCCACAGGAAGCAAAACAAGGTAGAGCCAAGCTGTTCCTTGTTAGGAGCAGAACTCTGTTGTATCCAGTACCACTGAATCAGACTAGAGCCATGAGCAAAATGAGGGTGTCTTCAGGAATCAAGAGTCTCTGGGTAGTGCAAACAGGGAAGCATTCAGCTGCTAACTGAAAGATTGTGGCTTTGAATCCATCCATATAGTCACCTCAAAAGAAAGGCCTGGCAATCTGTGATGAAAAATTCCAGTCACTGGCTACTCAGTACAGCACAGTTCTCAGTGGTCACACATGGGATTGGCATGAGTCAGGGCCAATTGGTCAGGATCACACATGGGTTGCCACGTACTAGAGGGTATACACAGAGATATGATGGTCCTGAGTCTTGGGGGTGACGATTGCAATCTGATGGTACAGAAGCCTTCTGTGTTTCTGCCTGTAAGATTGACTCTATTGGTTACAAGAAGAAGTTGATTCAACTCTCTGATAACATACGATAGATGCTTTAGTAGGGGGATTGCCCAAATGTTAACAAAGAGACTAAGAAAGTGTCATTTCATGTGTTTGTCCTTGTTCTCATGAGATCACATGGTAGCGACTACCTCTATGCAAGATGAGTGTTTATCCAGAATTTTCCTTTCAGTTTACCTGCCCTTATACTGGAAGGAAGGGATTTTCTGGGTATTGAAAACTGTTAGTTGGAAGTTGGTGGTTTAATACCAGGCAGAGATGTATTGCGAGAAAAAAACCCTGATGATCCATTTCCCCAAAAATCAACTGCTGAAAACCCTATGAGCTGAGTCCTACTTTGTACACAAGAGATCACCGTGGATTAGGGAGGCTTGAAGGCAACTGATGGTCGTAATACTCTGGGCAGACAATTCAGTCTTCCTGCTGTTGCCTTCATCCATCCAGTGGACATTTCTCCAAGAGAGTGCAGGTCTGTCCCAGGTGCTAAAGGAAGAAGAGACAAAGCAATATACTTAAAATGTTTCAGCTGCTGTGGTCTCACCCATAGATGTCCTAGGGGCAGGGATGGGCCCAGAGCTAATGAACATCTCCTTATGCCCCATTTGTGAGTCTAAAAGCATAGAGCTGGACCATGCAATTTTTATTGAATATACAGATTCCAATAAAAAGCCCAGAAGCTTTATTACTGATGAGTACTCGATTTCTGGTTCCAAAACTTTTACAAGAGAAGCCAAAACTCAGAGAAGTCACACAATAAGCCGAACAAAAATATCAAGACCCAAATTCACATCTCTTACCTCCTAGCCTAGATGTCTTCTCAGTTTGCCAAGGAGACAGAAACACAACTTCAAATCCACCTAGGTGAAGAGGACGAGCCCTGTTTCTGCAAAAGTGTGGCCAACCCTGAATGTAGCAAGCAGGACCATCTCAATCTCAGCATCAGCACCATATTCCAAATTACTGGAGGCCACACTTCCATCAAGGCATGCTGGAGCACTGGGACATATGGTTCTATTTGCAGCCAAAACGCATTAATCATTTAGAGGCTGAGATCTACCATGGAGAGTGTCCTGGGATCCACTCATCTATCCTTGCGTAGCACACCCAGATCGATGTCGGCTTCAGAGCCAAAATTGGAAATGCAGCCTGTATCATTGGGCAGGCCATTATTATAAGCTGCTGAAAGTAGAAAAAATCTGTGATTGCACCTTCAGGATGGGGTCCAGTCTTCCTTAGTAATACCTAATAATAGTATCCAGTACCTGCAAAGCACTCTTGAGCTTTTAAGGCAACTCCACATCCATTTTCTCATGGAATCCTACAAACAACTCTGAGAGGAACTGTTTCTTGGGTCCATGTTAAAGATTAATATGCTGAGGTTCAGAGTAGACCAGTGACTCTCTCAGTCACACTGCAGAGCAGCCACTGACTACTCTGGTGGCTTGTCTACTGCTTGATGTTAGTGCTGTCTTCAGGTTGGATACAAAAGGGCTGAATAAAGGCTGTTCCTGTAGCTAGTAAGGTTTCTTAAAGCACTATTACACTGTATCACCATTGTATTGCATCGAGGTGGAGCTGTTGTGTTTAACATGTATATAGAGACTGACTACCCTATCTCCATTCTTCAGGTTATTAAGCAACAGGCTATCTGGAAAATAGACCCATCCATGATGACCTGTGGCCTCCATCCTACTCTGCTCTCCCTGACTTGTTCAAGAGGGTCTTATGACCAGGCTTTGGAGACAAGGAAAAGCTGGAAGAAAGCCAACCATAGGAGGACAAATAGAAGTGCCCAGGAGGAGTTTACCATAGATGAGGGGCGGGACCTCAGTAGGTCTAGGGGGAGTTCATGGTTCGCCTGGGTCTTAGACTCTACTGGCTGTCCTTCAGGAGTTGGATTGAAAGAGGCAAGACTGCATGTGGGGGAAAGGAAGTGAACACTGAGGGCTGGACACATGTGGTGATCTCTATGATAAAGGTCAGAACAGCAGAACAGGAAGTTTTCCTCCCAGGAGATGGGATGGTTCTTGACAAAAGCTGATGGGTGATGTCTGTCAGGAATGAGTGAGAAGGGCTGAACATCATGCCAATGCAGCAAAAGTGGAGAAACCTTGTAGAAAAGAAATTAATTGAGTTAAGGCATCATATTGAGTACCTACTAAAGAACCACCAGAAGTCTAGAACTGGAAGACCCTTAGGAAACAATGAGCTCAACTTCATATCACAAGGTAACACTGGGGCTCAGAGAGGGGCAGGAGTTGACTAAAGCTTACGCAGAAAAGAGACCACTCTCAGATCCCTGGAAGCCAGCCTAAATCCCTCCGAGGCTCCCATTTTCAGTACACATATGATGGGATTAAAGATTTCTGCAGTCCTTTCTGGGTCTTGACTCCAACCCAGCCTGGCTGATACTCAGCAGTTGGGCAAAGAACGAGTGTTTGCAGAAGCATTTAGCACCCTCACTGTGCTCGCTGGGTGAAGGGTCTGATTATGCAAGGTGAGTATGAGTTTCACATGCTTCCCTACAAATCTGCTGTGAAGAATTCCACATTTTTCTCATAAAAGATTCTGCTGTAAGGTGTGTCTGGAGTCTGTCTCTCTCCCAATCCCACAGTACCTCCATACAGTACCAAAGCCTTTTTTCAAATTTACCATCACTGGTAGGGACAGAAGAAATCCTGCTGTTGGACTGCTAACCTCAAGGTGTGTGGTTCTGATCTACCAATAGCTCTATGGGAGAAGGATGGGCACCTTGGAAACCTAAGGGAGGGTCACATTGAGTTGCAACAGAATTGATGGTGACAAGGACAGGTTACCTAGAAATCAAGGCAAGGATAGGTTACTTGTGCTTACTTGAATTTAGAGGGAACTCTGGTGGCTTAGTGGTAAGGAATTGTACAGCCAACCCAAAGGAAGGTGGTTCAAATGCACCAGCTGTTCAGTGGGGGAAAGATAGTCAAGCTCCTCCTCTGTGATTTACTGTCTCTGAAAACCCACTGGACTACTAGGTGGTTCCCACTCAACAATACATAACAACAACAACAACAACAACTACACAATGTGTGTGTTGGGAGCCTCATCTGTATGTCTATGGACTAATCCAATTTGGGAATAAAGTTCTCTGTTGTGTGAGAGAGTTTGTAACAGCATAGTGTGTGTCCTAAACCTCAGTACTTCTGATGGGCGTAAAAGGAAATAGACACAAAGTCAGCAAGCTCAAAGGGAGAGAAGGGAGATGCTGCATGAGAACTACATGAGGACATGGAGAGGCCCTGACAAGCTGGGGCTGCAGAGGCTGAGACAAGGACCTTCCCCAGAGCTGATACAGAGCCTGCCTTTCCAGGAGCCAGTGCCTTGAGCCCAGACTTCCAGCTTCCTATTCTTCATCACCCCCGTGTGTTTCTATCCCAGCAACACTAGGAAGATCTGGAGGAATCTCTGTCTTATTTGTGAGGCTGTGAACACCACGAAGACAGGGTCCAGTGCTGCCTCATTCACTGAAAAACTCAGCACTCATCACACTTCTGGTAAGGAGGCACCCCAGAACAATTGTTGGATGAATGATTGAGAGAAGTGCTTTTCTCCTCTCACTGTCAGCAAAGGGCCTACCTAGCAGGTCTTCGGAGCTGTGCTGTGACCTCCACCCATATGCCCCACCTCCAGTACATGTTACTTTTGAGATGAGCCTGACAAGACTCTCTAGACCTAAGTACCAGTGGCCGCTCCTGCTTGTTAAGAGTCACCTGGAATCCAAGTATAGGTCACTTCGTAGCTTATCTGGCTAAAACTTCAGCACTACAACGTTAATGTGGTGTGCCATGGAGTGGGAACAAACCCATAGCCGACCCTCCAGTAGGTTTTTAGAGGCAGTTAATCACACAGAAGATTGCCCATCCTTCACCCACAGAGCTGCTGCTGATTTACATGCCTTCAGGATTGCAGCACAGCTTCTTACCACTAGGTCGTGAGAGCTCCCCAGTTATAGAAGAGAGACTGAGTCCTGAGGAGGTTGAATAATTTTGCCAAGTTATGCAGCTAACCTCTGCAGCTATGCCTCTTGCAGGACCAAAGGTTGTCTATACATCGAGGCAGATGAGGTCTGTTGAGAACAGTCTGCTTTTCTCTAACTCAATTCTTGAGCAGGCACAGAGACCTAGAGTATGCTCATCAAAGCTGCAGAAGCTACCGCAGGGGGAGTAATTGATAATCCTTGGAAAGAAAGAAGAGAACCCCCTAGAAGCCCTGACCAATGGAAAATCACAACATTGCACAAACGTCACAGAATTCTTCAGATGGCAAAGTCATGCTCCTGTGGTAATGAGTGCAAGGACAGAAGAAAATAACTGAGGTGCTCTCAGACTCAGTAACAGGTGCTGCCGCTCACCTCACAAATCCTCACTCCTTCACTGAAGCCTTTTGCTGCTCCTGGTTTTACTTCTCCATAGAACCATGCAAGGCTCACCCCTGCTGCTCAAGTTCAGAGACATTCAGGGATGGGAGGGACTGTGAACCTGGATCACTCTGGATAATTGGGCTTAGTAGAAACACAATGCATGTTAACCCTATCTTAGGACAGCCACACTCCCTCCATTGAGCAGTGGCCCATGTCCTCCAACAGAGTGTGACAGCAATGGTGACACACTTCAAATATTAGGTGATACAAAGTGATACAACTTCCTACTGTTTAGCTATTACCTTTAGATATAAGCAGCCATGAGCTACCACTAAACTATCTTTTGACTAACTGCTCAGTAGCTACCACTCTATGTGTTGCTGTTGTTGTTATGTGCTATTGAGTCACTTGCAACTCATAGGGACCCTATGTACAACAGTTGTGAACCCTGGTCTAGCCTGAGTCAACCTTACTGTTTCTGACCTACCTAGCCCATTACCCTAGTCACAGAGGCAATCCATTTCATCAAGGGTCTTCCTCTCTTGCACTGTCCTTCCAAACTCTCAAGCATGGTGTCCCTCTCCAAGGACTGGTTCCTTCTTGCAACATGCCCAAAGTATGTCAGTCAAAGCTTCAGAATCATTACCTCCAAGAGCAACCTGATTTCACCCTCTCTAGGAGGAACATGTTTGTTTTTCTAGCCATTCATGGTATATTCAATATTCTTCTCCAGCACCGTGGTTCAAAGGCATCAATTCTCTTTCTATTCTCTCTAGTCATTGTCCAGCTTTTTGATGCATAGCAAGTAATTGCAAAGACCATGATCTGTATCAGGCACACCTTAGTCTACAGATTGACATTGTTGCTCTTGAGTACTCTGGAGCAGACTTTCCCAATACAATTAGTCTTTTGATTTCCTAGCTGCTGGTGCTAAGAGTATTGATTGTGGAGCCTAGCGAACTGAAGCTGTTAACAATCTCAACCTTTTCACCATCTACGATGATGCTTCTAATCAGCCCAGTGCTGAGAATCTTTGTGTAAGGCTGCAGTCCTTGACCTTCTGCAACAAGTGCTTCAGGTCCTCCTCAGTTTCAGCAAGCAAGGTTGTATCATTTGCATAACACAGATTATTGATGAGTCTTCCTCCAATCTTGATGTCACAATTCCTCCTCATACAGCAAGCCTCTCAGACGATCTGTTCTGCATATAAATTGAAAAGATATGGAGATAGGACACATCCCTGGTGTATACTCTTCCAGATTTTGAACCATGCAGTGTTTCCTTGCTCTGTTCTGACGACAGATTCCTGGTCCAAGCATATGTTTCTTCTAAGAAGTACTAAGCCACAGTAAGTCGGTCCTGGAGCTGAAGTTTAAAGTTCAAAGCACATAACTTTTCTTCAGAACCATCTGAGATGGAAAGTCTTCTCTGTTACTAGTACCTGAAATTTGGACTTAGAGACTCCTGAGCTCAAGAGGTACTGGTAGTAGCATAAGAGCTGACAGCAGCATGAGGCATTTGTAATCACATAAGCACAGATGGCTTGAGAGCTAAGCCATCATATCAAGAGCTGGGCAGGATGAGAGAGGTGTTGAATGGAGTAGACAGTAGTGGGAAGGGATGCTGGTGGAGCAGGGAAAGGGATGAGTAAAGAAACATGTGCCAAGGGTGAGTAGTAACAATGAATCTATCTATTGGTTGCGTCTCTAATTGGGAAATGTTTTTCATATCCTCCTTCCTGTAAAAACATTGTCTGTCAGATCCTGTTGTAAATCTGAGCATTTTAATTAAGACAGACTAGGAAAAAGGATTGACCACCCACTTCTTTTTTTTAAATTATATTTTATTAATTTTCATAAACATTTACAGAGATTTTGGGCTTCCACTCATTCATTGTTGCACTATTCTCTCTACCCTCCTCCCAGTTTGTTCTTGTCCAAATGCCACAGTGCTTGTCAAAGCCAGTTCTGATTAATCTTCTTTGTCAGTGTGTCCTTTGCCATTCCCTATCACTCCTCCCTGAGAGAGACTTCACCCTGAGTCATAAGGAAAAGGGGATGGCGTATTCTCTTAGCTACTTCCTGCTGAAAAGGGACGCTGTGGGTTTCAGGGTGAAGATCTTCTCTCACTACTCTAAAGGGCCCCTTTGGCAGTAAGAAACACATAGACTATTATGGAGATTGATTTTGGAATTTAGATGCACTCTTATTGATTGTGCTTGGCTGTACATGTTCATATCCTTGAAGATGTATCATGGGGGTGTTGCAACCTAGAAGACACAAATTTGACTAACAAGTTATAAGTACATGAGTCCAAAAATTATGGAAAAGTAAAAGAAAAGATTCTTTCATTGTTTTACAAACCCTCCCCCAGGTCCCCTCCACCATGTAGCCCTTGCTCTAGTCTCCTGTGATGACAGAAATACCCAGTTATATCTCTCTTTTAAACGGTTCTCTCCCTCCTCTGTTTCAGTGCAGTATACATTATTGAACCCATCTTACTCAGTCTCTCCCCAACCCCAAGGACAGTCCCATTCTACAACAGTGGCATCATGTAATATTTGTCCTTTTGTGACTGGGATATTTCACTCAGCATAATGTTCTCCAGAGTCAACCATTTTGAATAATATTGCATGAGTTCCTTGTTTTTTAATGCAGCATAGTATTCCATTGTGCGAATATACCACAGCTTCTCTAGCCATTCGTTTGTTGATGGGCACTTAGGTTGTTTCCAACTCCTTGCTATTGTGAACAAAGTTGCAATAAACATGGGTGTGCATATATCTGCTTGGATGTCAGCTATGGTCTCTTCAGGGTATATTCCCAGTAGTGGAATTGCTGGGTCAAATGGTATCTCTATTTGCAACTTTTTGAGAAAGCGCCATACTGCTTTCCACAGGGGTTGCACCATTTTACACTCCCACCAACAGTGAATCAGGGTTCCAGTTTCTCCACAACCTCGCCAGCATTTGTTGCTTGCTGTTCTGTTAAATTTTGCTATTTTGACTGGGGTGAGATGATATCTCATAGTTGTTTTAATTTGCATCTCTCTTAGGGCTAGGGATTTTGAGCATTTCTTCATGTGTTTGTTAGCCATCTGAATGTCGTCTTCGGTAAAGTGCCTGTTCATATCCTGTGCCCATTTTTCTATTGGATTATTTACCTTTATCTTGTTGTGGTGCTCAAGTATTTCATAAATTCTGGATATAAGTCCCTTATCTGATATGTTATTACCGAATACATTTTCCCAGTCGGTGGCTTCCCTTTTTACCCTACTGGAGAAGTTTTTGGATGTGCATAGGGATTTGAGTCTTAGAAGGTCCCATTCATCTATGTTATCTTCTCCTGGTTGTAGCTTTTCCAGGATACTGGGAAGACTGTTTATGTTGTGGATTAGGACTTCTAGTGTTGTTCCTAGCTTTTCTGTAATGAATTTTATAGTCCTTGGTTTTAGTCCTAGGTCCATGATCCACCTTGAGTTGGTTTTTGTGTATGGAGTGAGGTGTGGGTCTTGCTTGAGTCTTTTGCAGATATTTTTCCAATTTTGCCAACACCATTTGTTAAAAAGGCTGTCGTTCCCCCACTTCACTGATTTCATCTCCTTGTCAAAGATCAGTTGACCATAGATAGATGGGTTGATCTCTGGATTCTCAATTCGATTCCATTGATCTTTGTGTCTGTCATTGTACCAGTACCATGCTGTCTTTACCACTACGGCAGTGTAGTAGGATTTGAAATCATGACCACCCACTTCTGAAACAACTAATCTAGTATGAGGGAATGCAGACTAGTCTGGGCTAGGAGATCACATGGAGAAGACCTGAGACCACATAAGGAGAGAATCAGCTCTCAGCTTTTACAGCCCCCACTCTCCCAGCTGGTCTCTGACTATCCAAGACCACATGAACCATCTAGCTGAGCCCTTCCTGGTTTCCTAACTCAGAGAAACTTTTATCTTTCTCTCATTGCCATCAAGTTAGAACCAACTCACATTTGACCTCCCCACCCCACCATAGGTTTTCAGAGGCTATAAATTGCATGGGAATTGTTTACTCATCCATATCCCACAGAGCAGATGGTTTATTTTAACTATATGCCTTTGGGTTGGCAGCATAATTCTTTGTGTACTAGGCTCCCTACAGAGACCATTAGAGAGAACACATGAATATTGTACTTTTAAGCAACTAAATTTTGGAATGATTTATGATACAAGCATAGGTAACTGTATCACTTGCCATAACCACTTCAAGTTCACACTGCTTTCTACTCATCTCCTTGGCATCTCCTTTTCTTGTTTTCCTTTTGGCTGCCTACTCTTAACTAGATTCTGTGTCAGCTCCTCCAAGAAGAAAAGGATGGGCCGTTTGTCCAGATAAGAAGACTATAAAATGTCTAGATATATTTTTGCTTATCCTAAAATTTCTCTAAAAATTTTATTAATTTCATTATCTTTTTTTCCGAGAATTTCCATGGCAAGATGTACATGAATTCAAGATTCTCCAATACACAGTTCAGTGGTGTTCTTCAAGTTTTACAAGCATTTTCAGGCTCTTTTTTAGAATTATTTCTCTCCACATCAATGAACTCACTGCTTCCTAATCATTGAGTTACCATTGTCAATTTGATCTTATGTAGACCATTCTCAGATGATTGTTCATAGAAAATGTGGATAATACTATCTGAAATTGAAATAACATGCCTCCAGAAACTCTATGAACTTTGATAAATGTTGTAGAGGGGGTTCAGGCCTTTTTTTCATAGGGTCACTATGGATCATCTATGACTCTTTTTATTATTACTATTATTATTAGTTTTAATGATTCTTTTATTGTTATACAATCCCTTCCTCCAAGTCTACTCCACTATGCAGCCTTCATTCTGGACTCCGGTCATGACAATAATACCCATCACATATCCCTTTTAAATAGTTGTCTCCCTCATCTGTTTCTATTAAGTTTATATTATTTATTCCTTCTTAGAAAACAAACAGATTTGTCCTGGAAAGGGTTAAACTGGGTGGCTCCTTGAAGGCAAAGATTCTGAGGCTCCGTCTAACATACTTCAGACATGTTGTGAGGAGGGACCGGTCCCTGGAGAGGGATATCATGCTTGGGAGGGTGGAGGGACAGCACAGGAGAGGAAGGCCCTCTATGAGGTGGATTGATTCAGTGACTGGGATAATTGGGATGGGAGTGTCAG
>NW_006400038.1:1165807-1173275 GCF_000299155.1 Elephantulus edwardii
GATGGATGGTGAAGAGATTGAGATTGTTCACAGTTTTAGTTTGCTTGGCTCCACAGTCAACACTCTTGGCACCAGTAGCCAGGAAATTAAAAGGCACATTGCCATGGGAAAGTCTGCTGTTAGGAACCTTTCCAAAATACTGAAGAGCAATGGTGTGTCTCTGGAGACTAAGGTGCGTGTGATACAGGCCATGGTCTTCGCAATCACTTGTTATGTATCAGAGAGTTGGACAATGTCCAAGGAGGATAGAAGGAGAATTGACGCCTTTGAGCCGTGGTGCTGGAGAAGAGTATTGAGGGTACCATGGACTGCTAGGAAAACAAACAGGTTCAACCTGGAGAGGATTAAAATGGGCGGCTCCTTGGAGGCAAGGATTCTGAGGCTTCATCTAACATACTTTGGACATGTTGCAAGGAGGGACCAGTCCTTGGAGAGGGACATCATGCTTGGTGGAGGAACAGCACAGGAGGGGAAGGCCCTCTATGAGATGGATTTATTCAGTTACTGGGGTAATCAGGATGCATGTATCAGAGACAGTGTTACTGGCATAGGACAGAGCAGAGTTTAGGGCTGTTGTGCTATGAGTTGCAAGCAACTCGACGGCACATAACAACAACAACATAGGGATGTGATTCTTAGAAGGTCTCATTCAATTATTTTCTCCTCTTCTGGTTGAAGATTTTTCAGTGTACTTGGAAACTGTTGATGTTGTGGATTAGGACTTCTAGAGTTCTTCCAAGCTTTTATTTATTTTTTTCCAAGCTTTTCTTTAATGAAGTTTATAGTTCTTGGTTTTAGTCCTAGGTCCATGATCCAGCTTGAGTTGGTTTTTGTATATGGAGTGAGGTGTGGATCTTGCTTGAGTTTTCTGCAGATAGTTTTCCAATTTTGCCAACACCATTTGTTTAAAAGGCTGTCATTTCCCCCCTTAACTGATTTCATCTCCTTGTCAAAAATCAGTTGAGCATAGGTAGGTGGGATGATTTCTGCATTCTCAATTCTATTCCATTAATCTATGTGTCTATCATTGTACCAAGTTGTCTCGAACACCACGGGAGTAGTATTTTAAATCAGTAGTAGTATTTGAAATCAGGGAGTGAGATGCCTCCAACCTTGTTTCTATTTTTAAGGAGTGCTTTGCTTATTCAGGGCTTCCTTCCATTCCAAATGAAGTGGAGATTGCCTTTTCCATGTCGTTGAAGAATGGGATTGGTATTTGTTTTGGGATTGCAATGAATGTGTAAATTGCCTTTGGTAGTATTGCCATTTTCACAATATTGAGTCTTCCTATCAATGAGCTAGGGATATTCTTCCACTTCTCAAGGTGTATTTTGTTTCTTGTAGTAATGTTTTATAATTTTCTTTGAATAGATCCTTTGTACTTCTGGTTAGATTTACTCCCGAGTATTTAATCTTGTGATTAGTTATTGTGAAGGGTATTGTTTTTTCTTAGCTCCAGCTCTGTATTCTCTTTGTCACTGTAGAGAAATCCAAATGATTTTTGTATGTTGATCTGGTATCCTGCCACATTTCTGAATTGGTCAGCTATGTCTAATAGTTTTTCTTGCTAAATTTTTAGGGTTTTCTAAGTATACTATCATATCATCTGCGTAGAGAGGAAGTTTTATCTCCTCTTTGCCAGTTTGGGTACCTGTTATTTCATTCTCTTGTCTTATTGCTATCCCTAAGACTTCCAATACAATATTGAATAACAGAAATCATAATGGGCATCCTTTCTTAGTTCCTGTTCTTAAAAGGAATGCCTTTAACCTCTCTCCATTGAGAACAATATTTGCTCTGGGGATTGTGTATACCTTTTACTATGTTGAAGAAATTTCCCTATAATCCTATTTCGTTGAGTGTTATAATACTATATATATACACACACACACACATATGTGTGTATGTGTATATTTGTATGTGTATATATGTGGTTTTGTATATACAAATATATATATATATATATATATTCTCATGCTTCATTGTGCCTGGCATATTTTCTTCTAATAATTCTTTCACAACCTTTTCAGTGCATTTACTTGCTTTTTCTTGCTCTGATATTACAGTTATGTGCATCTTATTCTTTCCATATTATTCTTAGGCTTTCTTTTTTCCTTCCTTTTAGATTCTGATTTTTCTTTTAGCAGAAAAGTGCTGAATATCCTCTTTTCTATTTCTTGGATCTGTGTCCCATCTCTTCAGCTCTGCTCATATGTCCCTCCAACATGTTGACAACTCCTTAAACATTTATTTTAATGTTTCGCATTGCAGTTTCTTGGTTTTCCAGAGCCTTTAATCCCTCATTATTTTTATCTATATTGTTTTCTTAAGTTCCTTTTGTCTTTTATTATAGGGTCCTGTAATTTTTTTAGTTTGTCTATCACTAATTGAAAATATTCAAACAATGTTCTTCTGAATTTGTGTTCTGATAGAACTTTCTGGCTTTAGGAAATCTATTGATTCTATATTTTGATAACTTGTGTGTGTGTGTGTGTGTGTGTGTGTGTGTGTGTGTGTGTGTGTGGTGACATCTTGTTTTGTTTCTCTGTAGGGTGTGAACTTGTCTGCTTCTTTAGTGTCATTTCTGTAGTAGAGTTTTTCATGCCTGGGGCCTTAACAGGCCTTTGGTCTGATAACTTTGGCTTAGGAGCTCACTGCTTCAGAGGAGGGAAGAGCAGCTCACCCTGCTTGAATTTTACCTGTAATCCTTTGGTTCAAGGGAAGACTTGCTTCAGTTGGAGAGTTCATTACCCTAGTATGTAAGGTAAGGACATTTAACCCTGCCTTTAATTCTTCCTCTCTAGCCCTGTGGAAAAATTAGCTGAGAATGAGGATCAAGCTGCTTCTGTTCCTTTCTCTCTGGTCCTGCAGCTAAGTTCTCTGGTGTGAATGGCTTGTTTTCTGGTTGTGGCTCTTCCTCCTCAAGCCTGTTGTCCTTCTTGGTCTGTGGGATGGTGCAGCCAGATTCCCTGCTTTCTTCAACACTCTGAAGGAGGGACTTTGTCTCTGAATCTTCTGCTCCAGGACTGTATTCCTGTGGTGGCTGGTGGCTGGAGGCTGGAGCCTTCAATTTAGAGTGTCACAGAAGGATGATGTCCCAGACAAAAGCATTGACTTGCCTCACCTTGGCCTGAATGTCTGCAGCTAGGTGATGTACAAGGGGTCCACCACTCAGCTGTTGGCTCTTGGGGGGGTTGAGGGTGCCCACGTGGTGTTCAGGAAGGAAATGGTGTCACCTGCAGAAATAACTTGTGAATTAGCAGCATTCTCAGCCAGATAACTGGTGCAGTGAGGCAGGATCCAAAGGATCTGCAGTTCAAGTACTGGCTCTGGGAGGCAACGAGGATACTAAGGTGTTGTTTGGGAAGGAAATGACAACACCCATAGATGGCCTTCTAAGCCAGGAAACTGTTGCAGCTAGGCAGGTCCTAAGAGACATATCTAAGAAATGAAGAAAAAAGATAGACTCAGAATTATATGCTGAAAAAAATATACCAAGCTAATGGTATCCACAAAGAAAAAAATAAAGAACACCAATAATAATCTCTGATAAAATGGACTTTGGGGTGAAAACCAAGATAAAATATAGAGAAGAACGGAATATAATATCAAAGGCTCAATTCATCAAGAAGACATATTGATTGGTCAACATCTATGCCCTAGATGACAGGCCTGTGTAATACAAAAATAAAATTATTAACAGAACTGAAGAAAGAAATAAACAGCACTATAATAGTAGTAGTTGTTGTTGATTGCTGTCGAATTGGGCATGACTCATTAGGGACCCTATGAACAAAAGGTCTGAAACCTATCTATAACTATTATCATGTATCAAAGTAGGAGATTTTAACACACTACTTTTACCAATGGATAGATAAACTCAAAAAGAAACTAAACAAAGATGCAGAAGATCTAAACTATGCAATCAGCCAGTTCAACTATGTGGATGTATTCAGGGTACTGCTGGAATGGAAAAATACAGAAATGTCGGGACATGCCTGCAGGTTAAGGACATGTGTCTTTGGAGTCTTAGTCAGCTGGATGGGCCTCTGGCTTCTGGAAAAGAGACCAGGATGGAACGCTTGGATGCTTGTGGCTTTCTTTTTGCCACATATGGGTGTCAGCAGAGCAGACTTTCCAGATAAACTGGGGAGTCTCTGGTCCAGAGTTCGCCAGCATTTGGGCCTGCCAGAATGGTAAAATACTGAAGGGCCCTCAGGTCTGATTTTCATTGTTTTTGTTCAAATATTCTTCTAGGTCATATAGCCCTGGTGTGTCCACTCGCCATACAGAGATAACTTGTGGTTGTTGTGAAGCTGAACATTGTGACACTGATGTGTCAAATGTGTTAATGGTTTCCCATTGCAGACAGTGTTTTGTGGTACTCCCCAGTTGGAAGAAGCTTGGAAGCAGGAGTGGCATCGACTTCCGTAACAGCTTGTCTCTGGAAACCCTATGAACCTGGAGAAAGGATGAAAGTCACACAAGTGTTGAGGACTTTCATTCACAGGGTTGCTATGAATTGCCTACAACCTGATGGCACTTAACAATAACAATAACAACAACAACAACAACAACAACAACTTTCTTTTCAAATGCACATGGAACATTCTTGAGAATTGATCAGGTATTAGGACACAATGTAAACCTCAACAAATTAAAAAAAAATTGAAACAATACAAAATATCTTCTCAAACTGCAATCCCATAAAACTAGTAATTAACAAGAGAATAAAACTTAGGAAACCACCCACATGAAAGCTAAATAACATCCTGCTAGGATACAATAGGGTAAGAGAAGAACTAAAGAATGAAATAAAAAACAAATGATAATGAAAATATAACATACCAGAACCTCAAGAACACAGCTAAGACAGTCCTCAGTGGGCAGTTCATAGCAATAGGAAGCAAAAATAAATGGAGAAAAGATGCACAATTAATAATGTAACTCGAGAGAGCTGGAATTTGAACCAAACACAGCACAGCCGAGTCCCAGCCAAAAGACACCAGCCATGCCACTGTGGAACTCACTCAACAGGAGCAAATAGGGAGAAACCACCTGCCACCGTGTGATTCTGGAGGAGCAACCGACCACCCCCAGCTTCTATGAGACCCTGGAGGAGCAACCGCCCGCCAACCACCACATAAAACCTAGAGAAGCGACCACCACCGACCACCATGTGACCCAAGAGAAGCGATGGCCTGCCATTGGGTGACCCCCCTGTGGCCCACTGTCATGTGACCCTACCACGCAGGGTGCCACTGCATAAACCCCCAGGAGCGCCCAAGCCCTGCCCTCTGCCTCCTAGTGGTAGTGTCCCAGCTCCATGTTCCTGTGCCCTCCCCAAGCCCTTTGCTTCCTCCCACTCCACCCACTCTCCCTGGCAGCTCCACAACCACGCACCTCAGCCCCCGCCACAGCCCTGTGATCCTAGGGCACCGCCGTGGATCCAGCCATCACCCAGAGCCACAAGCCAAGCTGCTGTGGAACTAATCTGGCAGGAGAAAGGCTGTAATTGACCCCACTGGGTTTTCTGGGACACTGCCAATTACCTGGAAGAGCACCCAAGGGCGGGTCCAATGGTGGGAAATTTGGCCAAGCTCTCTTGGGCCACACGGACTGCCCAGAAATGAGCCAGCCACTGGTAATCTGTCTGAATTTTTGTGGACTCTGTGGACCAGCCAGAGGCTAGTGGGTCACTGGGAATTTGACATTGAATTTTCGGGTCCTGTTGGATCCAGGACCTGCTTGAGCAGGGGCTGCTGTGTGAGGGCACCTGCATAAGTGCCACTGGGCAGGGACCACTAAGTGAAAACCACTGGGTTGGAAATGGACAGTGGGAATTTGAGTAGGGACCCCAATTGTGAGCACACTCAGACGGTTGAGGTTCAAGTGAGTTCCCTAAGTGTTTGACCTGCCCTTGCAATCACCCCAACCCTGTGCCTGCCTCACCCCATTTGGCTCCAAAGCAGTGCCTACACTTCTGGGTAATCAACTTGCCTTTAATTGAGAGCACCTTGACCTGCCTTACCAACAAGAGATTGTCCTCACAGGCTCTAAACTGACATTTATCTGAAGTCAGAAGTTCAATGGAGGAGCTGCCCAACTGATCTCTAGAGCATTGTCTTCAAATCAAGAACATATCAATGTCTCGAAGAAAGCAAGCTATCCCACACAATACACAAGAGCAAAGCAAGATGTCACCCACAAAGGGTGACACGATATCAGCGGATTTTCTGAAGCCAGAAAGTCTGATGGAACTTTCTGACACAGAATTTAAAAGAAAAGTGATTGAATATATTCAGTGGATGAAAGACAAACTTGATGAATTACAGGATACTACAAGCAAAAACCAGGATGAGCTTAAAAAAACAATGCACAACTTTTCAGAGAAAACAAACGAGGCATTAGCAGCACTGAAAAAAACAAGAATACACTATTCAAAATATAAGGTCAAATGTTTCAGAGGCTGTCAACATGATGGAGGGACACATGAGCAGAGTTGAAGAGATGGAACACAGAACCAGTGAAATTGAAGACAGAATTGTCAACACTGATCTGCTTGAGCAAAAAGCAGACTCAAAAAAAGAAGGAAAAAGAAGAAAACATAAGAATAATGTGGGACATCATCAAGAGAAATAACATGGCATCATTGGAATCCCAGAAAAGGAAGAAGCAAGTAAAGGCACTGAAAAAGTTGTGGAAGAACTACTAGAGAAAAACTTCCTAGGCATAATGAAGAGTGAGAGACTATATATTCAAGAAGCTCAGCGAACACCATATAGATTAGACCCCAAAAGAAAAATATCAAGGCATATCATAGTTATATTTACCAGAACCAAAGATAAGGAGAGAATCCTGAAAGCAGCAAGGGAGAAACAAAGAGTAACCTATAAGGGAGAACAGATAAGATTAAGTGCCGATTTCTCAGCAGAAATCATGCAAGCAAGAAGAGAGTGGAAGGACATATATCAAACACTCAAAGAACACAACTATCAACCAAGAATACTGTACCCAGAAAAATTATCCATCAAATATGAAGGAGAGATCAAGATAATCCCAGAAAAGGAGAACCCTAGAGAGTGTGTAAAAACAAGACCAGTGTTGCAGGAAAGACTTAGAGGTGTCCTATTTACAGACGTATCACAGAAAGCTGCATGGTCCAAAGTAACCAGCAACAACATCAAAAAGAACTCAACACAATGACAGCAATAAAACCTACCTTCTCAATAGTCACACTGAACGTGAATGGTTTAAATGCACTGCTGATGAGAAAAAGAGTAGCAGATTGGATAAAAAAACCAAAATCCATAAATATGTTGTCTACAAGAGTTGTTGTTGTTGTTGTTGTTGTTATGTGCCGTTGAGTCGCTTGTGACTCAGAGCGACCCTATGTACAACAGCCCTAAACTCTGCTCTGTCCTGTGCCAATTGCACTGTCTCTGACACTCCCATCCCAATTATCCCA
>NW_006400038.1:1185431-1186217 GCF_000299155.1 Elephantulus edwardii
TGAGAAAGATGGGTTCAATAATGTATACTGCATTGAAACAGATGAGGGAGAAAACTGTTTAAAAGGGATATGTGATTAGGTATTTTTGTCCTGACTGGTGGAGTCTACAGCAAAGGCTACATGGTGGAGTGGACCTGGGGGAGGGGTTGTATAACAATGAAAGAATTTTTCTTTTACTTTTTTGAGAGGGTAGTGTACTGGGGGGAGGGTTGGGAGGGGAGAAATGTGCAACAATGAATGAATGGAAATCCAAAGTCTCTATAAATTTTTACTGAAATTAATAATAAATTTAAACAAAACAAAACAATAATCTAACTCAACACCTCCATCAGATAGGAAAAGAACTACAATTTAACCCCACAGCTTCTAGAATTGGAAAAAAAAAACACCATTAAAAAATTATTACAAGGCCAAGAACTGAAATCAGTGAGATAGAAAACAGAAAAACTATTAAAACCATTTACAATACCAGGAGTTGTTTTTGTTTTTATTTTTTTTTAATGGGTCAATACATTCATAAACCGTTGGCAAACTTGGGGCGGGGGAGGGACAGAGAAAGAGAAGACAAAGAAAAGACACAAATAACTAGATTAAGGGATGATAGAGGTGATATCACAATAGAATCAAAGAAAATCTGTAAGATCAATTTTTAAGAAAAGCTATACTGTGATATATTTGAAAATCTAGAGGAAAGAGACAAATTCTTTGAAACTCATTGTCTACCCAGATTGATGTGAACAGATGTAGAACACTTGAACAGACCCATCACAAAAGAAGTAAAATAAA
>NW_006400038.1:1186330-1191251 GCF_000299155.1 Elephantulus edwardii
AAATAAATAAAAATAAAAAAAAAATTCCTCCACAGAAAAAGGCCTGGATCAGACAACTTTACAGCTGATTTCTAGCATAAATTATTTCAAAAATGGAAAAAGAAAGAATACCCCTAAAGTCATTATTTAATGCAAGCGTAACCCTAATAACAAGACCATGCAAAGATAATGTCAAAGAAGAAAACTACAATATCTCTCATAAATATAGATGTAAAAATTCTTAACAAAATATTGGCCAGTAGAATCCAATAGAAATAAAAAAAATATATAACTCATCATTACTAAGCGGGATTCATAACAGGTATGCAAGGATGGTTCAACATAAGAAAAATATTCAGCATAATTCATCACATTAACAAAGCAAATAAAGAACGACATAATCCTATCGATTGATACAGAGAAGGCATTTTACAAAATCCAACACACTTTCCTGATTAGAACACTCAGCAAAATAGAAATAGAAAATAATTTCCTCAACATAGGATGAAGTATATATGCAAAATTAAGAGCCAATATCATTCTCAATGAGAAAAACGAAAAGCATTTTCCTTGTGAACAGGGATAAGACAAGAATGTGCACTTTCACCACTCATATCCAAAATTGTTTTGGAAGTACTTGCTATGCAAAACTACAAGAGAGGGAAATAAGAGGCATCCAGATTCGCAAAGAGGTTGTTAAACTGCTGCTACATGCAGAAGATATGATAATGTACACAGAAAACTCCAACGACGAAACAAAAAAATAAAATAGAGCTAGTAGACCAATTAAATAGAGTGGCAGGATATAAGATCAATATATATAAGCCAATTGGATTCCTCTACAGTGAGAAAGAAAACACTAAGAAGGAAACCAAGAAAGAAATGTTGATTGCTTTTGAGTCAAGCACGACTCATACGAGCCTATGAACAAAAGGCCTGAAGCCCCTCTACAACTCTTGACATTTATCAAAGGTCATACAGTTTCCAGAGGCATGTTATTGAGGAAATGGTTGCCACTCCTGGTTGTTATGAACCATTGAGTCACTTGTGATGTATAGTCACTCTATGTACAGCAGCTCTGAACCCCTGTCCTGAGCTAGTTTCACTAATTCTGAAACACCAACCCCCATCACCCCAGTTACTTAGGAATTTCTCATGCACTTTGGTAACACAGGAAAGGAATAAGGGCTAGGGACCTCCTCTCAGTAACTATAAAATAGTTTATACAATCCACATAGGTCAGATCACAGACATGCAGCGCCTCAGTGTTCTGCTGAACAAATCTCCTGGAAGATAAAGGCAACTGACTTTCAGTCCCTATTTCCTTTGCAAATCTGTCTCTTCCTTAATACAATTAATTATCTGACCTTGAAATGTACCACAAGTGACATTACACAGAAAGGCCTCTGAGCGTCTCCCCAAAGCAGAAGATAAATATAGGGCCTGGAGTAGTTTCTCTTGGAGATTTTGTGTCAGTGTTTTAATAATTGTTGAGAAGAGCCTTGGGAACCAATTACAAAACTAGGGCAGTTTGGTTTTGGGTGTGTGTGTGTGTGTTTGTGTGCGTGTGTGTCCAGATAACTTGGTTTCCAACTCCTGCAACTTGTGGGTGCTTCATACTGACACATCCAGAAGGGGTTTGACATAATTCTCCTCGAGCATAAATTATGCATGTAGTTTTGTCCTTGGGAAGCAGAGGTACTGATATTTCCTTCTTCCTCATCTTTCTTCTCACTTTTCTACTCCTTCCTTTCCAATTGCCTCTTTATCTAAGTGCAGCTACACTATATGCAAAGCTGATAGTCGGTAGTCTGCTGGCTTGCAGAAAATGGGGCTCTTGAGACTTCATCCTTCTTTATTCTCCATATATTAAATGGTTGGGTAGCCTGACAATCCAGCTAAGCTACAGGGAGGCTAGAGGGACTGGGATCAGGGTGTATTGGTGCTCAGGTCAGCGGAAAGCCAGTCTTTGCATGAGCAACATAGAACCCAGCACTCAGCCCTCCTGCCAGCCTCTCACTTCCAAGCCTGCATCTGACAGAACTCTCTCACTCCCTGCCCTGGAGGCAGAACTGACTCATAGCTGATCTTTCATTGAGTTTCTGAGCCTGTAAAATGCACAGAAGATTGTCCATCTTTCTCCCATGAAATCAAAGGTGGATTTGAACCACTCTGGCTCCTTGAAGCATGGCAGGTTTGAGGGCTCAAGGCAAGTTTGGTGTTCTTTGGGTCCCACGTGGGTGTTGGCAGAGCGGACATGCCAGATGAACTGGGGGTCTGGCGGAAGGACTTTGCCAGCATTTGGGTGTGCCAGGTTGGTGAGACCCTGAAAGGTCGTGTCCCACCTAGGGCCTTGGGAGACTTACTGTCAGCTGAATACAGACTCTGGCTCCTTGAGGTACAGCAGGTTTGAGGGCTCAGGTCAATTTTGGTGTTCTTTGGGCCCCAGGATTAAAACAAGCTTGGAAGGCGGAGTGGCATCCACTTCCGTAATAGCTTGCCTCTGGAAACCCTATGAACCTGGAGAGAAGATGAGAGACACCCAGGCTTGGAGGACTCTCCTTCATAGGGTCGCTATGAGTCGCCTGCGACTCGATGGCACTTAACAACAACAACATTGAGTCCCAGCCTTTAGGTTAGCAATACACAAACTCCCTGCACTCTATACTACCAGTTCCTCTCTCCCACACCAGAAAGAAACCAGTTGCCATCCATAAATTTTAACTTCCATTAGCTTTTCCATAAAACAAAAGCCCCCACCTCAACTTCCTCCAACCCACTAGTTTGGAGTCAATTCTGATGTGTGACGACTCTCCATTGGATTTCCGAGGCTGTAAATCCTTATGAGAGATGACTCCTCTTCTTTCTCTCTCTGAGCAGCTGATGGATCCAAACTACTGCTCTGGTGAGCAGTCCAATAAATAATGCACTGTTCCAGCAAGACTTCTTCTAATATTTGCAGTGGCTGTCTTTCTGGAAGCAGATCACCTCACCTATCCTCTGGTGGAGGCTGGCAGCAAAGTGGGGTTTCCTTATAACCCCTCTGGGGCTCCTGGGAGAGGCCCAAGTGCTGCCAAGATGGAAATTGGATAACCCTCACCCTCAGCCATTGTGGCAACTCTTGCACAGGCCAGAAGCAGACCCTTTCCCATTAATTGTCAACTCCAAAACACACATCAACTCATCTTTAAACACACACACACACACACACACACACACACACACACACACACACACACCCTCCCATCACACCTACAATAAAACAAATAGTCTTCACAGTGCAGAGTCTGCCATTCACCTAACAGCTCCTGCCCTCCCTTTTAAATTTTCAGAATTTAAAAGCTGCACATGTAGCTGGGACTAGGGGTGGGAAGGACCAGGGTCATGACTGAGGGACCAGGCAAGTGTAGCCAGACTCAGTGCAGGCAAGGTCACTTTCAGGATGACAGGGTGTAAGTCAGAACCTGCGGTCAGTCTGGGGAGTACACAGCAGGAGCCTGAAGGCAGAGAAAACCTCATTGTAGGGCCTGGTTCTCAAGTAGGGAGAGGTTCTCAGAGCCTGCCTGGGAGCTCATCATTACCATCTCATTTCATAGATGAGGAAACTGAAACAAATGTGTATATGCACAATGTGGGCATCATGAATATAATGGGGCAGGGCTGATGTCAGCCATGGGTGTGAGAGTAGCTGAGGCCAGGGAACAAGGGAAGTGACTTGGGGCCATCTTCAGTGGCCAGGGGACAGCTGTCATGGAAGAAGGCACTCTGCCCGGCTGGACCACAGAGGTCCTGGAGGGACAGGCATGCAGGATAGTCTCAGAGAGGTGGGGCAGCCTTCCTTCACCCACCCCCTCGGCCATGGCTGTTAGTCTACTACTAGTATCCCAGGCTTGTATCTGAGACAATTTTCAAGGCTCCCCATGTTGTTCTGAGCCATTTCTTGGTCTAGTCTTCCCGCCTCCCAGGAAAATGCCCATGTCTGTATCCTGCCTTGTGGCTACTGTGCCATTTTCTACTTGTTCTAATCCCCATCATAGGCTCTCTGACACCATTTTCTAATACTCTTTGAGTGCTCTGTCCCATGCCAGCTAGAGAAAGCCAACCTCCTCCCTTACTGACCTTTTGGAGATGTTTGGCTTCTGAGAGCCTTAACAGTGGACATTGAGCTCTCCTTTTGCACTTCTGTCCTTCCAGGAAGTGACTGAGCAGGCAATGTCTTCCTCCCCAAGAGTCGGCCAGGCTGAGCTGACAGCCCCGGGGAATCTCTATTGCCAAGCCCCTGTTTTGACTAACCAGCCTTGGGTGTTACTGAGTGGTCATGTCAGACACTGCCCTACCCTACACCCACCCCAACAGGACAGGACCACGCCAACAGCCCACCTTCCCTGTCCACATCTATTTTGGTTTCCTCATATATGTAATGGGACAGTAATCCTGCACAAAATGACAAGCACACAAGCACTGCCAGCACAGGGCTTGACCTGCAGAGGTGCTTAAGTTCTCTGCCAATCAGGGCTCCGGGGTCAGCTTCCACAAGCATTCACAGAACACCCCATCTGTGCATGCCCTTTTGCTCATGCTTGAGATCCAGAAGCAGATCTGTGCCCCTAGCTTCTTGAATATCACAGCCTGGTGGAGAAAATAAAATGATAAATGATAATAAATAATAAATTTAATAAATGATAACATCAAGTTCCCATTCTTTTGAATATATTTAAGAAATACAAACTTTTAAAAACAACTATGAGATACCATCTCACCCCATTCAGAACAGCAATTTTTTTAAATTTTTAATATTTTTTTATTTCAGTGAACATCTACAGAGCAGAATAGCAAAATTTGACAGAACAGCAAGCAACAAATGCTGGCGAGGTTGTGGAGAAACTGGAACCCTTATTCACTGTTGGTGGAAGTGTAAAATGGTGCAACCACTGTGGAAGGT
>NW_006400038.1:1191981-1193687 GCF_000299155.1 Elephantulus edwardii
GGCATTAAACAACAACAACAACAACATGCTAATAACACTATATCATGGCATGGAGGAAGAATAGTAGAACTGTATCCACAATTACAATACTCTTCTTACGAAAAACATTTATGGAAAATAGGAACTGCATTGGGACATGTATCTCTGGATTGGAAATGATCATATTGTTAATATTTCTAACCTTAAACTTAAAAGATTATATTGTTCAAAATTATTTGTTATTCATTTGTTTAAATTTTTCCCTCTTTTAACAACTGGGATCTAGAGGGAAGAGAAAATACCAGAGAATGGCCAAAATTAGTGGGGCAGCTATTGCTGCCAGCTTAGGGCCTGTGTCAGGAAAAGGAAGTCCTTCTCATAAACAATGTCACCCAATGGTAATAAAGGAGGTCAGAATTGCTTCCACTGCCACTGTGGAAAGCTGGGCCACTTCAGTAGACAGTGTCACAGATGAGAGCCACAGATAGGCAAGGGAGTAGAGAGGAAGCTCCCATTCACTTGCTTTAAGTGTGGACCTGAAGGACACACGGCCAAGGGCGACCCACATCAGGTCCTCGTGGATGACGGGACAGACAGGCCCCAGCTCCCAGCTGGAAACAAAGGAGGACACTTCCACTATTCAGATCCTCCCAGAAGATCCGTGGGTGAGCATTAACATTACTGGTAAGTATATTCATTTTTCTCTTGGACACAAGAGCCTATTATTTGGTCCTAAAAGCCTTCTGAGGTCCCAGCTCTTCTCACTATTTCTTAGTTGTTGGAATTCACAGAAAACCTCATAAGCAGTTCCTTATTTCACCTCTGCCTTGCATGCGGACTTCCGAGCTGTAAAACAACCTAGTGGTAGATGGAATTTGGTCTAGGACTTAGAACAATAGATGACATAGTTGAGCCTCTACATCTTTTGGTTCCTAACCTTTATACTATAAAAGTGCTAGTCAATAAGCATTTTATTTTAAGAACTACCTTCCCTCTGTAACTTGATTTGTGCCACTGTTAGAACCTCTACTTGGAATATTATTGCTTTTAATTTTTGACTCATGTACTTTTAACTTGTTAGTGAAATGTGTGTCTTCTGGGCTGCAACAGTTCCATGATGCATCTTCAAGGATATGAACATGTATGGCTAAGCACAATTGATAACAGTGCATCTAAATTCCAAAATCAATCTCCACAATAGTCTACATGTTTCCTATTGTCAAAGGGGCCCTTCAGAGTAGTGAGAGAAGATCTTCACCCAGAAACCATCCCTTTTCAGCAAGAAGTAGCTAAGAGAATACGTCGTCCCCTTTTCCTTATGAATCAGGGTGAAATCTCTCTTAGGGAGGAGTGATAGGTAATGGCAAAGGACACACTGACAAAGGAGATTAATCAGAACTGGTTTTGACAAGCACTGTAGCAATCGGACAATTAAAACAGACTTTCAAGGAAAAAAAGAGGAACGAACTGGGGGAGGGTAGAGAAAATAGTACAAAAATGAATGAATGGAAATAAAAAATCTCTGTAAATGTTAATTAAAATTAATAATATTAAAATTTTTTTAAAAAAGAATAACACCCAGGAAGAATGCAAATAGTCATTACAAAGACAGAGGAGAAAGAAAACAGTAAGATGGATGTTAAAAGAGACTCTAAATATTGTACTAGAATGCTGAGAAGCCAAAGCTAAGGGAAGAAATTAGGGAGCTGAACAAAAGATTTCAAAGG
>NW_006400038.1:1193787-1203011 GCF_000299155.1 Elephantulus edwardii
GTAAATGTTAATTAAAATTAATAATATTAAAATTTTTTTAAAAAAGAAATACGAACTTTTGTCCCTTATCCATGGTTTGTCGTCACCTGAAGCCCAGGAAGATAATTCTGATATCTGTGGGCACAGACCTCTCTTGTCTCTCAGTCTCTGTGGCTTTGAAATGGACAATGATGAAATGAGATTGATTCTGTGAAATGTTCAGCCTGTCTCATGGTGAGGACTATTCCTTTTCAGGAATTGAAAAGGTATGCGTACCCCAGAGGTGAGAGGACAAGGTGCTGGGAATTGAGGGGTGAGAAAAGTCAGGGTGCAGAAAATTTGAGAAGAGAGACCAGCTCTAGCCAGAAACAGCTCTGCATGCTCAGTCCCAGCGGTTCTCTGGAGAAGCTAGTGCCCTCCACAGCAGGACAAGCCTGCCCCCAAGTGTTGTCAGGTGCAGCCACTTAGCCAGGCAGGGCGGCTGCTTCCACCAGTGTCTCCTGAACATCTAGGGCTCAGCAATATTCTCAGTCTGCTCCTTACTTCACCTGAGAAGACTTTATCACACAAGCTCAATGTAAAGTTCAGCAAAGGCACCTCAGATCCCAGAAGGCAAGCTGAGACAGCAACACTGAGGTGACTTTAACACTACATGGAAAGATGTTCCTGTGGAACAAGGAAAACCTGAAGACACTCTCCTGCTCATACTTTCCACACACAGCCTGTTCCAAAACGTCTGACCAGGGGCATCTGCACATGATTTTTCTTTCTGTGTTTATTCTGTGTTCTTGTTGTTGTTGGGTGTTGTGAAGGTGACCCCACATGTGCAGAAAATAATTTTAGAGTTTTCAAGGGCAACATTTTGGAAGCAGACCGTCAAGTCATTCTTCCAAGGTGCCTCTCAGAAGGTTCAAAGAGCTGATCTTGTACAATAGCTGAGTGTTTGACCCTTTTTGTGCCACTGGGAACCCCATAGTACTAGATTGTTGTTATGTTTAGGTGTAGTCGAGTAAAGTACAACTCATAGAGACACTATGAACAACAGATCTGAGCTCTGTTCTGCCATCCTTAAACTTTGGGACACATTATAACCCATTGCAGCAGTCATCATGTCAGTTCACCTGGTTTTCTTCCCTTCGTCGGACCTCCACTTTTCTGAGTACCATGCCCCTCCTAGCAACATGCCCAAAGCATTTGAGGTGAAGCCTCATCAACCTTGCCTCCAAAGAGCACTCTGGCTACACCTTCTCTAAGACATATTTGTTTGTTTTGCTGTCCATGGGATGGTCAGCACTCTTCTCCAAGACCACAGTCCAAAGGCATCAATTCTTCTGTCATCTTTACTCCTTTTCAGAAAGACCATGGCCTGAATCAGATGTGCCTTAGTCCTCAAACTTACATTATTACTCTTTAGTCATTTGGAGAAGTCCCTAACTGCAGAATTTCCTAGTGCAATATGTCTCCTGATTTCCTGTCGCTCATACCAAGGGATCCAAGTGGTACCAATTGTGGACTTAAGATGAAGTTGTTGACAGATTCAATTTCTTCTCCATCCATCATTATGTTGCCTATCAGTCCAATCGTAAAAACCTTTTGTTTTCTTGATGTTGAGATATAATCCATATTGAAGACTATATTCTTTGATCTTCTGCAACAAGTTCAAGTCCTCCTCACTTTCAGCAAGCAGGATTATGTCATCTGCATAATGCAGGTTATTGATGAATCTCTCTCCAATCCTTATGCCATATTCCTTTCCATAGTGTCTATACTTTTAAATAATTTGCTCAGCATACAGACTTAATAGGTATGGAGAGAGAGAACAACCCTGATGTGTTTCTGTCTTAATTTTTAATACTAGTATTAGTTTATAATACTAGACAGCCACACTTGAATCTCAACATCATATTCTATGTTATGTATTTTATTACTAGAAGCATTGTTGGTTCAGTAGTTGAGTTCTCACCTTCCACGCAGGAGGTTGATGCCCCTCCACTTCTGACCACTGCACTGTGTGCACTGACCACTGGCAGCAGAGGCTGTGTGTTGTTGCCATGATGCTGAGCAGTATTCAGTAGAGCTTTCCTTTTAAGCTGGACCAAGAGGAAAGGTATGGTGATCTGAAAAATCAGTCAGTCAAAGTCCTACAGATCACAGTCTCATCTGCAACTGTCCATGGGGTGGCCAAGGATGGGTAGGGTTCTGTACCCTTGTGCATGGAATTACTATGAGTCAGGGGCCAACATGAAGACATTTATCAATAATAGCAACATTCTGTTATTATATTTGTATACTTTTTTATGACTAGTTGTTCTTCATAATCTGTGCATGGAACTAAACTAAAAATTTCAGAAACATTATCTTGTTAAAGTGATCTAGAAATTGTCCTTAATAACACTTTATAGAAGAGGAAATAGAAGCAATACATTCACCTAGGAAAAGCCAGCTCCGAGGCTTGGACTTGACATCTTCAACCATGATCTCATTAGCTCTTTGTGGTCTACTAGCTTCTCTGGTGATCTGGAGTGGGGTTCCTGGGTAGGAAGAAACGTAAAAAAAATAGTTTTCAAAACTTTTACCGAAAAACAGCACTATAAATATTTCTTTTTAGTTGTATTTAGTGATAGTTTTATATTTTAAAAGGAAAAGAGAAAACAGTATCTGCTGGGTTAATCTAAGGTGAGTTGCAGAGTCTTCTAAAACCTCTTCACTCTTCTTTTCTGTTGGAATCAGGAGTGACATCCACTTCTTAAATAACATGCCTCCAGAAACTCTATAAGCTTTGATAAATGTCGATAGTTGTAGACTTCAGGCCTTTTGTTATAGGGTCACTATGAGTCATGCTCGACTCAAAGGCAATCAACAACTTCCTTCCTATACAATCCTTCCGGCCCCCCCCCCCCGCCCCTCCCTTCATGGCCACCTAGTATCTTACCCTATTTGGTTTTAGAAGCTGTCCTCCATGAAAGGTCCCAAGTAGGAGGTGAAAACCAAATTCCAGGGAATAAAGCCTTAAAAGTAGAATTTAAGTCAGGGAGGTGGCAGAGAGAGAGACAAAGGGAGAGAAGGGAAGACCTAATATTTAGTGAGTGCCAGATAAACGGCAAACATGGTCCTAGATGCTTCCTCACATCTTCTTGTTGAACCCTACCTCTGCTCTGTGAAAGGGGCATTACAGCTCCCACTGAAGAGATGAGGAATCTGATGCTTTGTCCTCAGAAAGTGATAGAATCAAGACCCATACAGTCTTCTCTAACATGAAGTGCAACATTGCCTGTTTCCTGCACACTGGTATGCACCTTGCCATGCTGGGAGCTGAGGGACTCAGGAACGAGGGGACTCTTATGACCAGCAAGCTCATGTGATCAGACTCCTGTTCAAGCTTGACTGAACCTGACTTCTTGAATTCTGGAATATTAAGTACCCATTTCAAAAATTATGATCAAGACAATGTTCCCCAAGTGAGCAAGGGGGGTGGGGTGAGGTGAGGTGATTATATGCCAGATGAAAAGTGGTATTTAATGTTTTAAGTGACTGTGTCTCTGCTAATTGTCAGGCCACTTGATCTCTCTCAGCTATAATGTCATCTATAAAATACAATTGTCACCTTGGTTCAGTGACTCCATCGAGTCCTGCAAGGCTGTGAAATGACACACAAGAGTGTGAGCAATCTGACAATGGAGGACAGCCTTGCCATTCAGGTGATATGAGGCACTAGTGGCTTAGTGATGAAATTCTTATTTTCCGTATGTAAGGCCTAGTTTCAAATCCCAGCCAATGCACATCATGTGCAGTCCTGCATGTCTGTCAGGGAAGCTTGCATGTTGTGATGCTGAAGCAGAGCTTTTAGAATAATAGGGACTAAGAAGAAAGGGCTACTGATCTACTTCTGAAACCAGTTAATGAACACCCTACAGGTCACAACAATCTGATCTGAAACTGACCACAATGAAGATGACAATGGAATAGGGTCAAGCACCACTATACGTGGTGACCAAGAGCTCCCTAAATGAAAATAGGTGACGTTGTTATAATTATAATAAAATATTGCCAATTGCTTTCTGAATTACATATAGCCATACTTGTGCTATGAGGTCTGTCATTGGACCATGTGATACTAAAAATAGCCTTAACTAAAAATAACTGTTCCGAGAGCCCAGAAACAGCAAAGAAAGGCTATTCTTTCCTCCATACTAGATTCTTAATTAGTCTCATTCATAAATGGTCATTAAAGTAATGATAACTCTCAAACACATTTTGTGGCAGGGTGGTGTCCCATTTTATAGATAAGAAAAACTAAGGCCAACTTGTCCAGCCTCTCTCAGTGTGAAAGTAACAAAGTCATGGCTTCCCAGATTTTCTTCCATGTTGCACACATGCTCTCCTTACAGTTCCCCTGTCTGCTAGCCCTCCATCCAATTCGAAGGACATAGAAAAGAATTGAGGTTCTGCTGGCATGAAAAAACAGTCCAAGAGTCTGAGAACGAGATCTTGATGAGCAAAGACCTCATTTATAATACCAAAGAGAGTTCTGAAGGAAGTTAATTGAAGTGGACAAAATCCCGAAGAATTTAGCACTCAATTTGAGAAACTATTTTTGGCTGAACCAAGATGAAAAGACAAAAGAAAGTGCACCAAAATTGAAGAGAAACTAATTTTGAATATATAATAGGGAGCAAACTTTTCAAATTTCTTCTGAGCCCAGGAGACGTGATTATTCAAGAAATAATTAGATGCTATCCTGGGGGTAATGAAAGCTAAAAATGAAGAAGAAAGAAATTGAAAACTGCCATAAAGGTCGTGGGCTGCTCTCAATATTTTTTCCTTTGATTTGAAGATGAAAGAATTAGCTTGGAAAAAGAATAATAAAGCAGAACAAACTAATCAGAGAGGAAATGAAGTTGGGAGACTAAACATCCTACACACCTGTTCTGGCTGACTCTACTGGGAAGTGTAGAAGCAGGTGTGTCTTGATTTAGGAAAGGTAGATGATCACTTGCTGGGCTGGTTGAAGGGATGTCAAAGTTTCAAATCTGAACTGGCTTCTGGCTTGAGTAAAAGGTCAAATGGTGAATGCTTTCCGTTCTATAAGCCACATAGTGCCTGTATGTGAGTGCAGTAGCAGACAACACACAAATGATGGGGATGGCTGTCTTCCCATAACAGGTAACTAAATAGAATGATGGGACATACTTTACACCCATCCTGCCTTAAATATCCACCACTTCTTGGTCAGTTTGCCATACTTTAGGATCATGTGTGTTGCTATGATGCTGGAATCTATGTCCCCAGTATTTCAAATAACAGCAGAGTCACTCATGGACAGGTTTCAGCAGAGCCTCCAGACCCAGACAGACTAGGAAGTAGGATTTGCCACCTACTTCTGAAACAATGAGCAGTAAAACACTTTATTTTTTTATTGAGATTTTATTCTAAGTTTATAAAGAACTTGGATTTACATTCATTCATTGTTGCACATTTTCCTCCCTGCACACCCTCTCCTCCAGTTCACTTTTTGCTTTGGAAAAAAAAAGTTCTTTCATTGTTAAACAGTACTAGGTAGCTCTTTTTCTGGATTCTTGTCGTACCAATAATGTCTAATCATATATTCCTTTTATACAGTTGTCTCCCTCTCCTGTTTCAATGCCATATACATTATTTATCCCCTCTTTTCTTAGTTGTCCCCCAACCTCCATGTCAGTCCTGTTTTATAATAGTGGCATTATGTAGTATTTGTCATTTTGTGACTGAGATATTTCAATCAGCATAATGTCCTTTATCGTCACCCAGTATGTATAATATTTTATGAGTTTTTGTTTTTCAGTGTTGCATAATAATCTATTGTGTGAATATACTACAGCTTCCCTATCCATTCATTTGTTGATGGGCACTTGGGTTGTTTTTAACTCTTTACCATTGTGAACAAAGCAGCAATAAACATGAGTGTGCATATATCTGCTTGTGTGGCACTTCCAGTTTCTTTAGAGCATATTCCCAGTAGTGTAATTACAGAGTCAAATGATATTTCTATTTCCAACTTTTCGACAAAGCACCATACTGCCTTATATAGTGGTTGCATCATTTTACAAACCCACCAAGAGTGAATAACCTCGCCAGCATTTATTTTTTTGCTGCTCTGTTGAATTTTGCTATTTTTACTGGGGTAAGATGGTATCTCATAGTTGTTTTAATTTGCATCTCTCCTAGAGCTAAGGATTTTGAACATTCATCCTGTGTTTGTTTGCTATCTGAATGTCTTCTTTGATGAAATGTCTGTTCATATCTGTGCCCATTTTCCAATTGGGTTTTTACCTTTACCTTGTTGTGGCGACAGAAGAATTTCATGAAATGACATATGATTAAGAGTCAATGGTGATGAAGCCATACACAAAAATCAACTCAAGGTCGATCAGACACTTGGGAACAAAGCCCCAAACCATAAATAAGAGATAAACTGGGATCAAGCTTAGAAGCTCTAGTCAACAGTATAAAGAGACTGCCAAATCAGCCAGAAATGCACAATCTGGAGAGGATAAAGTTGATGAATGGGACTTTCTAAAGATTAAATCGTGAGCACATCAAAATCTTTTTTCAACAAGTGAAAGGAAAACCTACTGACTGGGAATAAACATTTGGCAATACCATCTCAGACAAGAGTTTCATAACGCAGGTTTACAGAATAAACAAAATGGGCAAAAGAAATGGAAAGAATTTCCACAGAGGAAGACATTAAATTGGCCAACAGACACATGAAGAAATGCACAAAATCACTGGCAACAGAGAGATGCAAATCAAAACCACGATGAGATACCATCTCACTCCAGTAACAGTGGCAAAGTATAACAAGACAGCAAGTAATAAACATTGTTGAGATTAGAACTCTTATACATTGCTCATGGGATTGTACAATGGTACAAACCACTCTAGAAGGCAGTTTGGCACTTCCTCAAAAAGCTGAACATAGATACTCCATATGACTCAGCTATTCCACTACTTAGAATATACCCTGAGAAAATGAGGACTGAGGCACAAATGGAAACTTGTACACTAATGTACATAGTAGTGTTGTTCACCTTCGCAAGATCATGGAAACAGTCCAGATGTCCAACACAATTGAATGGATTGAGAAATTATGGTATATTTACACAATGGAATACTAGGCAGCACGCAAGAGCAATGACTTTTGTAAATTACCACCTAACTTGGGAGGGACTGGAGAGCATTATGCTGAGTGAACTAACTCATTCCCACAAGGACAAATATTATATAAAACCATTATTTGTAGAATGAGTATGAGGATACAAGGGGGAGGGAAAGTGTGGAAGCAGAGGTGTGAGGATGTGTGGAGTGGGGGGAGATTAATCATAGGATAGTACAATTTGATGGAGGGTGAGGGAAATTGGAAGGATCTGGTATAAAAAAATGATGTATTTGAATTTTGTAAAGAAAACTTGTATTAAAAAATGTAAAGTATTAAAAAATATATGAATGATTTTATGAAACAAAATGTAAATAAAAGTTTTTATAAACCGATGTATATGAATGAAACATACTATAAAGGTATTATATGAAATTCAATAGCAAATATTTTAAAAAAGAATCTATGGTGATGAAGGAGGAAGTTCAAGCTGCTCTGAAAGAATAGGCAAAAAACAAGGCTGCAGGATTTGATGTTATATAAATTTACATATCTTAACAAACAGATACTGCTCTGGATGTGCTCAGCAGGTTGTGCCAAGAAATCTGGACTACAAACACCTGTCCAACAGACTGCAAAAGATACATATTTATTCTCATTCCAAAAATAGGTGACCTGACAGAGTGTGGAAATTATCGAACAATATCATTAATGTCACATGCAAGCAATATCCTGCTGAAAATGATCCAAAAAAGACTGGAGCAGCACATCAGCAGAGAATTGCCAGATGTGCAGGTTGTGTTTAAAAGAAACTGTGGAACAAGGGACAATATAGCAACCGTTAGGTGGATCAGTACCAGAGGAATGTCTATCCGCGTTTCATTGACTATGCAAAGACATTTTGGATCAAAACAAACTGTGGCTAACTCTGAGAAGAATGGGAATCCCAGAAGACTTGATTGTGTTTATGCCAAATCTATACTTGAACCAGGAGGCTGTTGTCAAAACAGAGCAAGTAAACACTGCATGGTTCAAAATCAGGAAAGATGTATACCAGGAATTCATTTTATATCCATACATTTTCAACTTATATGTGGAACAGATAATCCAGGTGGCTGGGTTCTATGAGGAGGAATGCAGCATCAGGATTGGAGGAAGACTCACAAATAACCTGCGTTATGCACGTGACACAACTTTGCTTGCCAAAACTGAGGAGGACCTGAAGCATTTGTTACAGAAGGTCAAGGACTGTCTTCACTATTTTGAAGTTTAACATCAAGAAGACAAAGATTCTCACCACTGGGCCAATTAGCAGCATCATGATAAATGGAAAGGAGATTGAGGCTGTTAACAGTATACCTTTTGTGGCTCTACAATCAAGTTGGTAGCCAGGAAATAAAAAAACGAATTGCACTGGGAAAAATCTACTGTCAGGGGCCTCTCCAGAGTACAGAAGAGCAATAAGGTCAGTCTGGAGATAACGTGCACCTGATCCATGCCATGATCTTTGCAGTTGAATTTCTTTGCATCAGAGAGCTGGACAATGACTAAAGATGACAGAAGAAGAATCTATGCCTTTGAGTTGTGGTGGCAGAGCATTGAATATACCATGGACTACTAAAAGAACAAACAGATCTACCCTGGAGAGGGAGAAACCAGGCTGCTCCAAGGATGCAAGGACTTTGAAACTTGTCTGACATAGCTCCAATATGAAGGGTGAGTCTTTGGAGAGGGACATCATGCTTGCAAGCATGAAGGGACAGCTCAAGAGAGGAAGACCCTGGATGAGATGAATTGACTGAGTGACTGGGGTAGTGGGGACAAGTGTGTTAGAGGTGATGAAATTGGCTCAGGATAGAACAGGGTTCAGAGCTGTTGTGAATAGAGTTGCTATTGAGTCAGAGTGAACATGATGGCACATAACAACACCAACAACATAGTGCCTGTATTGTGTAGCGTAGCTTTGTTCACAGTAGAAAAGAGCTGGAGACAACTTAAGTGCCCATCAACAAATGAATTGATAGAGAAGCTGTGGTATATTCACACAATGGAATACTACACTGCATTGAAAAACAAGGAACTCATGCAATATTATTCAAAACGGGTGACC
>NW_006400038.1:1203351-1210776 GCF_000299155.1 Elephantulus edwardii
AAAAAAAAAGACTACCTAAAAAAAAAAAAGCCTGGACCAGATGAATTCACAGCTGAATCCTACCAGACATTCAGAGAAGATTTAGAATAAACTCTACTTAAGCTATTTCATAAAATAGAAAAAGAATTCACAGTCCCAGAGACATTCTAAGAAGTAAGTATAACCCCAATACCAAAATCAGTCAAAGAAATTGCCAAAAAAAGAATACTACAGACCAATATCTCTCATGAGCATAGATGCAAAAATCTTTAACAAAATTTTAGAAATAGAAACCAACAGCATATAAAAAATATAACTCATCGTGACCAAGTGGGATTCATAAAAGGTATTCAAGGATGGTTCAATATATGAAAAGCAATCAGTGTAATTCACCATATTAACAAAACAAATAACAATAATCATATGACTTTAGCAACTGATGCAGAAAAGGTATTTGACAAAATCCAACATCTCTTCCTCATTAAGACACTCTGCAAAATTGGAATAAAAGGGAATTTCCTTTATATAGTGAAAAGTATGTATTCAAAACCAAGAACCAATATATTCTCAATGGAGAAAGACTAAAGCATTTTCCTAACAAAACAAGTACCAACTAAGGATGCCCATTGTCACCACTTGTATTGAATATTGTATTGGAAGTAATTGCTAGGGCAATATGACAAGAGAAGGAAATAAAAGGCATCCAGATTAGCAAAGAGGTGGTTAAACTGTTGTGATATGCAAGTGATATGAGAGTGTACACAGAAAACCCCAAGGACTCAGCAAAAACCTGTTAGAGCTAGTAGAACAATTTAGTAAGGTGGCAGGATACAAGATCAATATATATAATCAGTGGGATAGCTCTACAATAACAAAGAGAACTCAGAAGGGAAAAAAAGCAATATCATTTACAATATCTAATTACAAATTGAGATACTTGGGAGTGAACCTAAATAGAGACACTAAAGACCAGTACAGAGAAAACTACACATCATTTCTGTAAGATATAATAAAAAACCTAAATAAATTAAACTATGTGCCTTATTCATGGTTAGGAAGATTCAATATTGTGAAAATTCCAATCCTACCAAAAGCATTCTATACGTTCAATGTAATCCACAAACAGATATCAAATTCATTTTTCAAGGAGATCAAAAGGAGAGAAAAGAGACCCTAAATAAGCAAAGCACTTCAGAAAAAAAAAATGAAGTGGAAGGCATAACACTTAACACCAAAACCTACTACACAGTAGTATTAACAAAACCAGCATGGAACTGATACAACAACAGGCACATAGACCAATGCAATAGAATTGAGAATCCAGAAATGGAACTCTCAGTGCTCGCTTCGGCAGCACATATACTAAAATTGGAACGATACAGAGAAGATTAGCATGGCCCCTGCGCAAGGATGACAAGCAAATTCGTGAAGAAATGGAACTCTCTATACATGATCAATTGACATTTGATAAGGAAATAAAACTGTTCAAATGGGGAAATGACAACCTCTTCAACAAATGGTGCTGGAAAAACTGGACTGCTATCTGAAGAAAGCTGAAACAGGATCCACATCTCACATCCTACACAAAAATCAACTCAAGGTGGATCAGAGATCTGGGAGTAAAGCCCAAAACAAAAAAGTTCTTAAGAGACAAACTGGGACCAAGATTTGAAGGCCTAGTCTATGTTATTAACCAAAGTTAGAAATATGTTCTGCCAAATGCAGCCAGAAATGTACAATCTGGAGAGGTTAAAATAGATGAATGGGATTTTCTAAAGATTAAATCTCCATGCTCATCAAAAACTTTTTTCAACAAGGCAAAAAGAAAGCCTACTGACTGGGAACAAACATTTGGCAATACTATCTCAGACAAGGGTCTCATAACAAAAATTTATAGAATACTTCTGGGTGTCCAGGAGAAAAAGACTGATAACCCAATTACAAAATGGGCAAAAGACATTGAAAGGTTTTTCACATATTTAAGTGGCCAACAGACACCTGAAGAAATGCTCAAAATCACTGGCAATAAGAGAGATGCAAATCAAAACCATAATGAGATACCATCTCATTCCAGTAACCCTGGCAGAGTTTAGCAGGAAAGCAAGCGATAAACATTGGAGAGGATGTGGAGAGGTGGGAATTCTCATATATTTTGGAGGAATTGATTCTAGAAGACAGTCTGATGCTTCCTTAAAAAAGTTAAACATAGAAACTTTGTACTACCCAGGTATTCCACTATTAGGAATATAGCTCAAGGAAATTAGATCTGAGACACAAATGAAGATACATACACCAATTTCATAGCAGTGTTATTCACCATTGCAAGAGCATGGAAACAGCCCAAATGCCCAATCACAATTGACTGGATTGAGAAATTGTGGTACAGTCACACAATAGAATACTATACAATACTCAGGAGAAACAATTTTGAAAAATACTATGTAACTTGGGAGAGTCTGGAGAGCATTATGATAAGTGAACAAACTCAATTCAATCTCACAAGGATAAATACTGAGTGAGACTATTATTATAAAAATAGAAGGATAATTAGTAAGACGTGTATAGCAACCCAAGAGGGGAAAAGGTGAGAAAGAAGGTGTGAGGATGAGAAGGGGTGAAACCACAGGCTTGCTCAGTTTTGTGGGAGAGGAAAGAAGGAAATGGGAAGGATCTGAGTGAAAAGACAGTGTAATGACGGGCAAGGTCCAATGGTGATTAGTTTTATAAAACATAATACATGAAAATGATTGTATGAAACACAAAATGAATGAGGAATAGTGTGAAACATAATGTATACGATCTTTTGAGCAAACCAATAGTAATAATAATAATAGCAAACAACTAAAAAACAACAACCCAATAGTTGTGCTACCAACCCAAAAGCACACAGTTCAAATCTACCACCTGTTTATTGGCATAAATATAAGCAATCTCTTCCCACATGATTTACTGCCTATGAAAACATGGTGATGAGTTAACAATGAATTAGTTTCAACTCAACAGCAGTTAACAAGAAACTGATAATATCCTGTAATACTTCTGAAAATAAAATTTTTCTATGTAACAATGGTGCATTTCACTCAGTTTTTCAATTTTTTCAATAGTTATCATGACAACACTAGTATTTATTCTTTAATGGCCCTAATGGCAAGAAGCTGTGCTGCAATCCCAGAGGCACATGGCTTTTGAGCCACCAGCAGCTCTTCGGGATAAGGATGGACAATCTCCTCCCATGTGATTAACAGCCTTGGAAAAAACGCTGGAGGGTCAGCTACGGGTCAGTTCCGACTCTAAGGTCCACCACCACCACCACCACCACCACCACCACCACCACCACCACCACCACTACCTCAATAATAATAATATTATTAGTAGATATTTATTCTGTGTACAGCTGCTTAATGGTTTTACTTTCTCTTTGGAGTATAAATTGCAATCACATTTGCAATTTTTCATTCTACCTCTATTACATTTTACATCTATTTGAGAATCTTAGAGAGCTTTCTTAATGCCTTAAAACATTACAAATAGAATAATTTTTATAATATCTAAAAAGTAAGCATTTATTTTTGTTAGCATCCTTTCTTTTACTAATTAGCAATCCACCTTCTTGAGAGTCTTCGTATCCTTTGCTCTTCCTCCACAATTCCAAGCATGAGGTCCTCACTTTATAGTTTAGGTGTACATATATCTTTGCTTGTTTATAATTTACTCTCATCAGTATAGTAGTATCTCCTTGTAGATTTGATAATTTTATGTAATATCTGGGTTGCTGTAATACTGGAAGCTATGCCACTGGTTTTTCAAATGCCAGAAATGTCACCCATGGTGGAGTTCCCAGATTAAGACAGACTAGGAAGCAGGAATGGACATTAGCTTTTGAAACAGCAGGACTTTGAAACACCTATGACCAATCAGAAATGACAGAACTTATTTTTGTCTTTCCCTGGAGTTGTAGCACTTGTAGATCTTTATTAAAATCATAAACATCACAGGAAGAGATTGACCATCTTTCTCCCACGGAGCAGCTTGTGGAATCATCCTGTCTTTTCTAGGATTGGCAGTGTAACAATTTAACCAGTAGGGCAAAATTTTTATCTACTCTAGGAAACTTGTTCAAAAATGAGATCCTCTCCCCCTTCAATTGTGTATAAATATAAAGCAAGAAATAAACGAAATATTCAATATTATCACAGCTTTACAAATACCATCAATTATGCATTAACTGTAGTAGTATTGAAAAGCATATTTTAACAAAATTGAAGTATGCCAGCCTTGCATATACCCTCATTTGGAAAATGAAGAATAAACATAAAAAATTTAGTTGTAAAACAAAACTATGATAATATTACAGCAAAATCCCATAATTTTGTGACTGAGTAACTGAATGTGTGAGAATTATGATTTATTATAAAAGAAAGTAATGAACAAGGAGATTTGGTGAAAGTGCTGGCATTGAGCATGAAAAAGGATAGAGTGTTCAATAATGATGTTTGGAAAATTACTTATTCAATTTTAACTTATTACCTTAATTGACTTCAAATCGGAAGCAGCTTATAGACGACCTTCCATTCTGTTTTTGATCACAAATCAACAGGACTTAGGCCACCAGGACAGCTCCCTGTGTAATTTCATAGAATTCCATAACCTAAGCCTTGGTTAAGTTCTTCTTATTAAAACATAGGTTTTCAATCTTGAAATATTTGATATGATACCCATTCAAATTGTTATTTAACATTTTCTCAGAAGTCAATTAATGCCATTGTAAAGATCAAAATGTATAACCTTTGCTGTTGAAATGCAGTGTTTTAATAGGTTAGAAAAAAGAGAAAACATGCCAGCTTACTTGAATACTGTGCAATTGTTAACATTCAAGTCAGCACCAATCTTAAACTGTCTCATCATATCTCTACTGGGAGCTTTGACTCAAAAATGTGAAATTGTCAAAGAACTGTTAATCTTAATAATTTGTTGAATGTATGAGATAGATCTTAGCTAGTTTCACTGGAGCTTGAGTCAATCTCCTGTTGTTTTCTCTTTTTTCCTTTTAATTGATTCAATGCAAAATACAGCCAAATGTACCTCATATGATTCCTAAAATAATAAGTTACACTGAAAACTGTAAAGATAGCTAGAACAGTTCTTTTATAGCAGTTTCTTCCGTATATAAAACAGGTATTTTTGTTGTTGTTGTTAAGGTCAGTTACAATATTTTTCAAGTGGCTGTTTCTTTATTATTGTTGTTGTTGTTGTTATGTTCAGTAGAGTCAACCACGATGCAGCAAATCCGTGAACCCTGTCATCCTGAGACCACTACACAGTCTGCCACACCTGACCCCATTGCCACAATTACTATCTCAATCCATCTCATCCAGGGTCTTCCTCTCCTGCACTAACCCTCCACCCTTCCATGTATAGTGTCCTTCTCTAAGGACTAGTCCCTCCTGACCACATGCCAAAAGTATGTAATAGTCTTCCCCCCCAGAACCATTTGTTAAAGGAGCTGTACTACTCCATTTATTAGATTTTGTCTCCTTGTCAATAAGCTGTTGTCCATACATGAATGGACTTCTGTGTTCTCAAATCTATTTCATTCAGCATTAACCTGAATGAACTAGCTAAGACCTCTAAGAACAAATATTGTATAAAACGATTAATGGGGAAAAAAACCCAGAAGGATAACCAATTAGATGTGTATGAATATCCAAAGTGGGACGTGTAGGTGGCAGGGGTTGAGGGGGAAATCAGGGAGTTGCAGAATTCAGTGGGTGAGGGAAAGAATGGAGTGTGGAGGAAAAAGTAATGTTTATGAATGCAACACAATTTAGAAAAAACCAAAGAAAAACAAAAAAGGTGACTTTTAAAAAAGTAACATACTGATTTCCATAAAATTGGAAATATGTGGCTTTATGCCCATCAGCCATGAAAAAAACCATATCTTAATGCAAAATTTAAAAATCCGAATAAGTTAAAGGGTTCTAAAATGCCTGGACTGTGTAACACAATTGATAATACAAAATATTACATATACCCTTTTTGTTTTTCTTATTTTTTAATTGTAATTTTAACATAAGGTTACAGAAAAGTTGGATTTTAATTCATTAATTGTTGCACATTTTCCTCCCTATCCCCCAGTTTACGTTTGTTTGTTTTTTTTTTTAATTCATTTATTGTTGCACAATTTTCTCCTCCACCCCCATCCCAGGCCACTTTGCAATGCACTTCTTATTCTGGACTGTTGTCATACAATGACTAATCATATATTAAACAGGTTTTTCCTTCATCTGTTCCAATGCAGTGTTCATTTATCTATCCCCTTTTTTCCTAGTTTCCCCCAACTCTGATGCCAGACCTATTTTATAACAATTGTGCTACACAGTATTTGTCTTTTTGTGAATATTTTACTCAGCATGAAGTCCTCCAGGGTCATCCATGTTGTGCAATATTTTATGAGTTCCTTGTTTCTAAGTGCTGTGTAGTATTCTGTTGTGTAAATACATCATAGTTTTTCCATCCATTCATTAGTTGACGGGTAAATAATAGACTTGTAATAAATGACACTTAAAACATTTAATGACCATTAATCTAATTGTTGTTAGATGCCATCAAGTCAATTATTGCTCATACCGACACATGAATAATGAATCAGAGCCTTGCCCTATCTTGTATAATCCTCATCATCTCTGATATAATTGAACACATTGTTACAATCACTGCATCAATCCTTGTTGAGAGCTTTCTTCTCTTTTAGTAACCTTCCACCTTTCCAAGCATGTCTTTTCCCAGGGACTGATCCCTCCTAACAATATGCCCAAAGTATGTGAGACAAAATTTCACCTTCCTTGCCTCTAAGGAGCACTGTACTTACACACACCCCAAGACAGACTTTGTCGCAAACCGCAACCCCCTTTCCTGGGAGAAATTAACATAAAGAGACAGACAGACACAGAAGACAAGACAGGACTGAAGCAAAGAAAAACACACACACACACACACACACACACACACACACACACACACGACAAGAACTGCAAACCCTTAGGCCTGGCTCGTTTATTACTTTATAATCATCCAAAAACAGTCTACTTGCAGGCACTCATGATTTGGGGGAAAACTTATTTACCAGAAACTAGATCACAGAATCTTTCTTGCTTCCATATCTCTGTTTACCAGAAGGAATAAGACTATGCCTTAGAAAGAGGAATATTCTCGGACCTTGTGTGCAAGTGTCCAAGGTTCCCATCTGTTTGCAGACTCAAGGACACATTCCTCTCTCACGCCCCATTCGGATTGAGGAAGGCCAAACAGATATCTGTGTGCAGACTGTTTCCTTTCTTTTTTTTTTAAATTTAGGTTGTTTATTTTTCATTTCAATGAACATCTACAGAGATTTTGGGATTCCATTCATTCATTGTTGGCAACCTTCTCCCCCCACAAACCCCTCCC
>NW_006400038.1:1210876-1225791 GCF_000299155.1 Elephantulus edwardii
TTGCATACTCCTACGATAAAAATAATGCCCTAAAATATAATACTTTTAGACTATTCTCTTCCCCATAGACTTCAATGCCGTAAACATATTTCATCCAGTTTTTCTTTATTAACCCTTTTTGGCTCCTTCAGACTTGTTTGTTCTTTTGCAAGTCCATGGTATGTATATTCAGTACTCTTTTCCAAGATTGTAACTCAAAAAATCTATACTTTTTCTGTCATCCTTATTTATTGTCTAGTTTTAAAATGCATAGCAATTAATTGAAAAGACCAAGACTTGAATTGGTGCACCTTAGTCTTTAAATGGACATATTCGCTCCTTAACACCTTGAAGAAATCCTTGACAGTAGAACATCCTAACGCAACACTTCTTTTGATGTTTTGACTCTTGGTATCAAATGTGACACAGCAAGAATAAATCATTGACAACTTCAATCTTTGGCAATTTCAATCTTTTTCCCATCTATCATGATGTTGCCTACTGGTCCAGTGTTGAGGATATTTTTGTTTTCTTCATGTTGAGATGTAATCCACATTGATGTTTGTAGTGTTTGGTCTTCTGCAGCAAAGTGTTTCATGTCTGCCTTGTTTTCAGCAAGCAAGGTTGTGTGTGTCATCTGCATAACACAGATTTGATGAGTCTTTCTCTGATTCTGATGCCATGCTCTTCTTAATAAAGATCAACTTCTTGAAAGATTTATCCAGTATACAGTCTGATTTTGTTAGCTTGCTATTAGGTACCACTGAGTCGAATAGACTCATAGCAACCCTATGAACAAAAGATCTGAACCCTGTTCTATCCTACCCATCTTCACACTTCCTGACACACAAGAGCTCATTGCAACAGTCACCACCTGGTGGAGGGGCTTCCTCTCTTTCGCCAACCCTCCAACCTTCCCAGCATCATGTCCTTCTCCAAGGAATAGCCCCTCCTAGCAAAATGTCCAAAGTGTATGAGGTGAAGCCTCAACATTTTTGCCTCCAAAGATCACTCTGGTTGCACCCTCGTTTGTTCTCCTGGTTATACACAGAGAAAGGACACAACTCTGGCATACATCTTTCTTGCTTTAAAACATACTATGTTCTTTTGACTTCTTTGACAACAGTCTCTTGGTCTAAGTGTAGGTTCTGCATGGACACAACTAAGTGTCCCAGGATTCCCACTCTTCTCAAAGTGAGCCATAATTCTGCTGATCCACAGTCAAACATTTTTGCATAGTCAGTATAACATAAATAGACATATTTCTGTTGGCTCTGCTTTCTGGCAATCCATCTGACCTCAGCCATGATATCCCTTGTCTCATGGCCTCTTCTAAAGACAGCTTAAACTTCCAGCAGTCCTTTCTTGCTGTTGTATTCTAGCCAATTTTGGACATTCTTCAGAAAGAAATGTGATATTAATGATCTTTTTTTACATTTAAACGTTATTACTGTGATTTTAATGAAGGTTTACAGAAAAGTTGAATTTTCATTAATTCATATTTGCACATTTTCCGCCTTCTCCCTCCTTCCCATCTCTGTCATCCTCTTTGCAATGCACCTTTTGTTCCTGATTTTTGTCATACACATATTCCCTAAATATATATTCCTTTCAGACATTCTTGCCCTCAACTGTTCCAATGAAGTGTTCATTATGTATCCACTCTTTTCCTGTTCTTCATCCAACCTCCATGTCAGTCTCATACTGTAACAGCAGTGTTGTGCAGTATCTGTCCTTTTGTAATGGAGGTATTTCACTTGACATAATGTCTCCAGGCTTATCCATGTGGTGTAATGTTTTATAAATTCATTGTTTTTCAATGCTGTATAATATTACATTGTGTGAATGCACCACATTTTTTCTATTCATTCAACTGTTGATAGGTATTAATGATATTTTATTTTTGTGTTATTTTTGTTATTGTGTGCTGTCAAGTCAGATCTGACTAGCACAGGAGGAAATTGCCCCTCCTTCACCAGCAGAGTATCTGCTGGGTTCGAATCATGTGCCTTCGGGATTATTTTTAATAATTTCCACATTCTGTTGAAAACTGTCTGGAAATGGAAACAGATATGAATCTTTAGCAGTCAGTTGGCCAGGTAACTGTCTTCCAAATTTTTTTGGTACAGACTGGTGAACTCATGTAGGGCTACATCTAGTTGTTGGTGCATGTCAAATTGTGTTCCATTAATTTCTAAAGTCTTAGATTTTCGTTATTCTTTCAGTGAAGCTTGAACTTAATTTATTATCTTTTTTTCTTGATCATAAGCTACTTTCTGAAATTATTCCATATTTTTTTGTACAGTGACTCTATTCTTCCATCTTATTTTGGTGCTTCCTGGATCATTCATATTTTGTCCAAAACATCTTTCAATGTGTGAACTTGTGGCTTGAATTTGTTTTAGAGTTCTTTCAGTTTGAGAAATGCCAAGTGAGGTCTTCTCTTTTTATATTCTAACTCCAGCTCTTGTTGTTGTTAATTTCTGTCCAGTCAAGCATGACTCATAGAGACTCTATGAACAAAAGACCTAATGCCTTTCCCTAACTGTCGTCTTTTCACCAAGTTCATAGAGTTTCCAGAGGCATGTGGTTTAGGAAGTGGATGCAACTCTTACTTCCAAACCTGTTTTACAACTGGGAGTTCTACCAAACACTGTTCACATTGGAAAGTCATTCTGGTATTTGATACCCTATGGCACAAGGTTCAGCATCACAACAACTCAGGTTACTTCATACTGCACAGTGACAAAGAGTGATGTACAAAGTGGAAGAGTGTTCCTCCAGATATAACAGCACTATTTTCACTTAGCAGTAGTTAAGTGTCATCAAGTTGAATACGACTGAGTGTAAGTTTTGCACGAAAGACCTCAACTCTGTCCTATGACTACCATCATTTCTGTAGAGAACTCTGTTCTATAACTACCATCATTACTGTACATTTAAAGAGTTTAGAGAGTTTGTAGGGTTTCCAGAGGTATCTAATTTTAGGAAGCAGATGCCAATCCTGCTTCCCAGCATAAATCAATCTGCAAACTCATCCAAACACTGTGCATAATGGTATTTGACAAGACTATGGAACAGTGTACAGGGTCACAGAAACACCAAGTTGTTCAGTTCAGCAAATAGACAAAAGATTGCTGTGTCATTCAAGGAATATTCATTCAAAAATTAATAATGTGGGGTTTTAAAGCCAATGCCTTTGAGCAGACTTCCACCTTAGGCAAAGGCTTGAAGACATCCGCTCTAGGTGGGAAAAGAGCAATAATACACATCAAACATGACCCCCAAAAAGCACAACCCCCAAAACTTCCCTTTACTTGCCTATCCAGACCAGCATCCACAAGCAACAAAAAGGCACACTTCCAGCTTGTAGTCTTCCAGGCCTCTTTCAGCAGTCCTCTTCCTACCCCTGTGGGGTTTTAAGCCAATGTCTTTGAGCGTACTTAACCCTAGGCAAAGGCTCAGGATCACCTGCTCTTGGGGGCGGGCAAGAGCAATAATACCCCAAAAAAACACAACCCCAAAAACGTCCCTTTACTTGTCCATTCGTACTTGGTACAGTTTGTTAATCTAATTGTTGTTATTGTTGGTTTTGATTACCATCGAGTCAAGCACAATGCCTGAAGTCTTTTTATAATTATCAACATTTATCAAAATTCATAGAGTTTTCAGAGGCATGTTGTTTAGGAAGTGGATAACACTAGTTAAAAAGTGAATTGTTGTTGTTGTTTTATGCCATCAAGTTAGAATCAATTAATAGCTGACCCTCCAACAGATTTTCAGAGTTGTTCTTGTTTTTCTGTGCCATCATATCAACTAAGACCTTATGAAAAACAGATCAAACATTGCTGTATTTTGTACCATCCTCACAATCTCTGTGACCTTAATTGGTACAGCAACTAAGTAAATCCATCTCACTGAGAGTCTTCTCTTTTGCTGACCTTGTACCTTTCCCAGAATGATGTCTTTTCCCAGTAAGTGGCCCCTCTGATAACATGCCCCAAGTATGTCTGGAAATGTTTCATCATCTTTGCCTCTAAAAGACACTCTGGTTGCACTTCCTCTAAAACAAATTTGTTCTTCTCATAGTCCATGACATATATCCAATATTCTTCACTAACGCTATAGTTCTAGCATATTGTGTCTTCCTTCATATTCCTTACTTATTGTCCAGCTTTGACATACATACAAAACAATCGCAAGTATAATGGCATGAATTAGGTACGCCTGTGGATGTCAGAACAAATTCTGAATATTGCACTAGAGCACTGAGAAGCCAAAGCAAAGGGAAGAAATCAAGAGTTAAGGAGCTGAGCAGAAGATTTCAAAGGACAGCTTGGGGGGAAAAGGCAAAACATTATAATGAAATTTGCAAGGAGCTGAAGATGGAAAATCAAAAGAGCCACACTCAGCATTTCTTAAGTTAAAGGAACTAAAGAACAAATTTAAGCTGAGAATTTCAATGTTTAAGGATGCTATGGGCAGAATATTGAATGATTTAGGCAGAAGTACAGTCATTGTACAAAAAAGAATTGGCTCACACAAAGGAATTGCAAGAGACAACATATGATTAAGAGGCATAATAGGGTCTTATGGTTATCACAAGAGTCCACAATTAAGGTTACATAGTGGAATGTACTTGAGGTGGTGGGAGGGGTGAGGAGAGAATTGTGTACCAGGGAAGGAGTGTTTCTTTTTTTTAAATTTTTTAAATTATTTTATTATTTTGTGTGTGTGTACCGTCAAATCAGATCTGACTGGTACAGGAGGAGATTGTCCCTCCTTTCCCGGCAGAGCATCTGGTGGATTTGAACTGTGCGTTTCTGGGACTGCAGTGCAGCTTCTTGCCACTAGGCCACCAGAGCTCCCCTAGGAGTGTTTCTTTTACTTTTGAAAGTAACTGGGCCAACTAGGGTGTGTGTGTGGGGGGGGAGGGATGGGCGGGGAGAGTAGTGCAACAATGAATGAATGGAAATCCAAAATCTCTGTAAATGCTCATTAATTTTTTTTTTTTTTTAAAAAAGAGGCAATGGTGATGAAGGAGGAAGTACAGCCTGCTCTGAAGGACTTGGGAAAAAACACAAAACACCAAACCCCAGGACTTGATGGAAAGTCAAGGGACATATTTCAACAAATATGCCTTGCATGTGCTCATCAAGTTGTGCCAAGAAATCTGGAGGACAACTACCTGCCCAACTGACTGGAAGAGATCCATATTTCTTCCCATGCCAAAAAAGAGTGACCCAACAGAGTGTGAACATTATCAAACAATATCACACACAAACAGATCCTGCTGAAGATTATCCAGAAACAACTGGAACAGTACTTTGACAGAGAATTACTAGAAATACAGGCTGGCTTTAGAAGAGATCATGCCACTAGAGACTTTATTGCAAATGTCAGATGTATCTTGACAGAAAGCAAAGAATACCAGAGGAATGTCTATCTGTGTTTTATTCACATTGCAAAAGCACTTGACTGTGTAGATCACAAAAAAATTATGGCTAACCTTTAGGAAAATGGGAATCTCAAAACACTTGTTTGTGCTTATATGAAACTTATAGTTGAACCAGGAAGCAGTCCTCAGAACAGAGCAGGGAAACACTACATGGTTCAAAATCAGGAAAGGAGTTCACTAGAGGCATATCCTGTCTCCATACCTTTTCGATCTGTATGCAGAACAGATCATTTGGGAAGCAGGGCTTTATGAGAAGGAATGTGGCATCAGGATTAGAGAGACTCATCAACAACCTGTGTCATGCAGATGACACAACCTTGCTTGCTGAAACTGAGGAGGACCTGAAGCACTTGCTGCAGAAGGTCAAGGACTGAAGCCTTCAATATTGATTGAAGTTCAACATCAAGAAAACATAATTTCTTACCTCTGGGCTGATTGGTAGCATTATGATAAACAGTGAAGAGAATGAGATTGTTAACAGTTTCAGTTTGCTTAGCTTCACAATCAGCACTTCTATCAGCAGCCAGGAAATCAAAAGAATTGCATTGAGAAAATCTGCTGTCAGGTACTTCTTTAGAGTGCTGAAAAGCAATGATATCAGTCTAGAGACTAAAGTACACTTCATCCAAGTCCTGGTTTTCACTAATTTCTTGCTATGCATCAGTGAGCTGGACAATGACTAAGGATGACAGAAGAAAAAAAAAATCAGTGCCTTTGAATTGTGGTGCTGCAGAAGAGTTTTGAACATACCATGAACTGCCAAGAAAACAAATAGGTCTGTCTTGGAGAAGGTGCCATGAACTGCCAAGAAAACAAATAGGTCTGTCTTGGAGAAGGTGAAACCAAGTTTCTTCTTGGAAGCAAGGATTTTGAAGCTCTGCCTTCCATCCTTTGGGCACATGCCCAGGAGAGAACAGTCTGAAAGGTGGAGGGACAAAGCAGGAGAGGATGAGATGCATTGATACACTAACTGGAGTAATGGGGATTGTAGTGTTGAAATTAATGAGACTGGCTCAAGGCAAGGCAGGGTTTAGAGCTGCTGTACATAGGGTTGCTATGGATCACAGACAACTTGACACCACATAGCTACAACAAGTATCTTTGCCTAGGTTTGGTGTTAAGGTTACATTTGCTTCATAGAATGTCTCTGGGAGCATTCCTTCATTTCCTATTTTTTAAAATAATTTAAGTAGAATTGGTAATAAATCTTTTCTAAATGTTTGGTAGAATTCAACCATAAAGTCAGCTGGACCAGGATGTTTTTGGGGGGGCAGCAGGGGAGTCTTTTGATTATCTGTTCAATTTCTTCTTTTGTGATGAATCTGTTCATGTGTTCTACATCTGTCCATGTGAATCTGTGCAGGTTATGAGTTTCAAAGAGTCTGACTAGTTCCTGTAGGTTTTCAAATTTATCAGAGTATAGCTTTTTATAATATTCTGATTTTACGGGTTTAATTTCCTCTGGTTCTTTTGTCATGTCACTTCTCTCAATCCTTAGTTACTTGCGTCTACTTCTTTTGTTCTTTTGTTAAGTTTGCCAATTCTTTGTCAACTTTATTGACCCTTAAAAAAAAAAAGACTTTGATGATGTTTTCAATTGTTTTTCTTTTTTCTATCGACTTCCTAAACAACATACCTCCAGAAACTCTATGAACTTTGAGATACGATAATAGTTATAGAAAGGCTTCAGGTCTTTTGTTCATATGGTCACTGTGAGTCGTGCTTGACTCAACAACACTCAAAAACAACAACAAATCATTGGTGTCAGCACTTATTCTTATAATTTCCTTTCCTCTGTAAGCTGAGGGGTTAGATTGTTGTTCTTTTTCTATTTGATGAAGGTGTTAGGTTAGATAATTAATTTTGCTTCTTCTTTGGTTTTTTATGTTTGCTTATTGCTATAAACTACCTCCTGAGGACTACCTTAGTTGCATCACGGATGTTTTAGTATGTTGCATTATCATTATCACATGTTTTGAGGAACTTTAAAAAATTTCATTCTGTATTTCTTCTTTAATCCAATTGTGTTCTAGCAGGGTGTTGTTTGGTTTCCACTTTGATGGGCTTTTCCCCATTTGATAGGGTTGGTTTTTGTTTTTTGTTCCTTATTGAAAATCAGTTGACTACAGATAGAGAGGTCCATTTCTGGGTTCTTGATTCTATTTAATTGGTCTATGTACCCTGGATTGCCAAGAAAACAAACAGATTCATCCTGGAGAGGATTAAACCAAGCAACTCCTTGGAGGCAAGGATTCTGGGGCTTTGTCTGACATACTTTGGGCATGTTGCAAGGAGGGACAGGTCCTTGGAGAGGGACATCATGCTTGGGAGGGTGGCGGGATGGCGCAAGAGGGGAAGACCCTCTATGAGATGGATTGATTCAGTGACTGGGGTAATCGGGATGGGTGTGTCAGAGGCAGTGCGATTGGCATAGGATAGAGCAGGGTTTAGGGCTATGAGTCGCAAACGACTCGACAGCACATAGCAACAACAACAACAACCTGTCATTGTACCAGTACTATGCAGTTTGGATTACTATCATTGTGTAGTAGGTTTTGAGGTCAGGAAGTGCTATGCTTCCCACTTAATTTTGTTTTTCAGAAGTGTTTTGCTTATTCTGGACCTCTTTCCTCTCCAAATAAACTTGATAATTTCCCTTTCGATCTCCTTGAAAAATGAGCCCTGGACATTCTCACCAAGTTGTGCCAAGAAATCTGGAGGACAACCACCTGGCCAACTGACTGGAAGAGATCCATATTTATTCCCGTTCCAAAAAAAGGTGAGCCAACAGTGTGTGGGAATCATTGTACAGTATCACTCATATCACACACAAGCAAAATCCTGCTGATGACTATCCAGAAAGACTGGAACAGTACATTGGCAGAGAACTACCAGAATTACAAGATGGGTTTAAAAGAGGCCATGATTAATTTCTAGTTTTATGGCACTGTAGTCTGAGAAGATACTTTATATGCTTTCAATGGTCTTTAATTTGTTGAGGCTTGCTTTGTTCCCTAACATGTGATCAATTCTTGCTAATATACTATGGGCACTTGAAAAGAAAGTAAACTGAGTTTTAGTTGGGTGTGGTACTCGAAATACAGCTACAAGTTTGAGTTGTCTGAATGTATAGGTTAGATCTGCAAATTTCTTTTGTGTTGACCTATTCTTTGGTGAGAGTAGATTCTTAAAGTCTCCTACATTTTTAAAATAGCAGAGAGCATACCCAAGTTGTTATATCCCTCACCCTACACTCTTCTTTTACTTTGCTTATTTGCCAATCTAAAGTCCCGCTTGCTTTGATGTAGCACTCAGTCTTTGGTTCTGAAGATTGATCTCAAACTTATGCAGCTTTGAGAAGTCTCTTCTTCACTACCCTATACCTAGTGTTGCCTTACCTTGTTACTATGTATTTTTGACAGGTTATACTTTTGGGAACTATTTCAGCTTTTGTCCTATGTCTGCTTCTTGGGGCTGATATCTGAAATGAATTGCACTCATTACTGCACAAAAAATTGAGACAGAATTGAGGATGAGAGATCATGGGTTCCTTATCATGATGGTTTTCTAGGATCTGGCACAGTTGTGCAGGTTTATTGTTTTGTTTGCATACTTGGGCCCATAATAAACATTTGTTGATAGGGTAAGCAGTGGGGCCAAGAGGAGGATTTGTCAAGGCAAGCGATTAATATAAAACCATTTGAAGTTATAAGCATGTCACAGAGGGCTTCCCATCTTACTTCTCAGTTAATTTCCGCCCCTCTTACCCCGAGATTTAGTTAGAGAAGGAGATTTTTCCCATATGGGGTGTTAAAAAATGATCACATGGCTTCTCAAGATCAGGCTTTTCAATAGGCATTACATGCATGCATGGCTGTCACAAAGATGAAATCTGCTGTGATGGATGTTAACACAACAGTACCTAACAATAACAACAACAAAAATATGAACATCAAAAAAGAAATGCAAACGTCTTTAGAGGACATAGCATTAACATAAACACCCTGTAAGGATGTCTGTGGACACGTGGAAGTAAATTGCTTGTATGGCCGCAAAGTCCAAAATATGCCTGATTATTTAGCCTACTATTACACTATTATGCCATTGCTGATGTCAAATGGATTTGAGCTGACAGTAAAGAAAACCAGAAAAATGTTTACTTGCATTTTATTTACTATGCAAAGGTACTTTAATGTATCATAACAAATTATGGGTAACATTAAAAAGACTGAGTATCCCAGAACACACACACAAAAAGTCTCCTACCATGATTGTGGTGCTATTTTTCCCTTCAATTCTGTTAACTGTTGTTTTATGTGTTTTGAAGTTCTATCCATTGGTGCACAGATGTCAACTGAAGTTATGTCTTCTTGATCTACTATTCCTTACCTTTTATAGGGGTTTTCAACCTGAACTCTATTTTATCAGAGATTAGTATTTCCACTTCTGCTTTTTTGTGCATGCCGTTTGCTTGGTATATTTTTTCCCAGACTTTGATTTTGAGTCTTTCTCTTCATTTCTTCTTTTGTAGAAAACATATTGATGGGCTTTGGTTTTTTTGGGGTTTTTTTCAATCCATTCTGAGTACCCTTTCTCTCATGATTGGTGCATTTTAGTCCAATCACACTAAGTGTGATTTTTTTTACAATAAATCTACAGAATTTTATTAAGTATTATTTTTGATAGGCCATGTTTTATCATTGCCATTTTGCTGTGTTTCTTTTTTCTGTTTGTTTGTTCATTCCTGGTTACTATTGTTCATCCACTCTCCTTTGGTGTCTCTGTGTGAAGAACTTCCCTTAAAAGTTTTTGTAGGTTTGTTCTTGTTTTCACAAATTCCTTAGGTTCCTTCTTTTCTGGAAAAGATGTGCTTTCTCTTTCATATTTGATGGACAGTTTTGCTGGGTACAGGATCCCATTGTCTTCTTGCGCGCATGGTTTCTGTTGGAAAATCAGAACTTAATCTAGTTGCTTTTCCTTTGTAGATGACTCTGTTTTTCTCATGCTGCTTTTAGTATTCTGTCCTTATCTTTTATTTTAGAGAATTTTACTTTAATATATCTTGTTGTTGGTTTTTGGTCTTTTTTATTTTATCTAGTTTGTTTTTTTGTCGAGCTTCTTGAATGTGGATTTTTTCATTCATCATAACACCTGTTCTCTTCTAGTACCTCTTCCATCATTTTCTTACTTTTTCCCGTTCCTCTTGTACTCTGGAATTCCAATTAAATGTACATTTTTTTCTTTTGGTATCATCCCACATGAGACTAATGTTGTATTCATTTTTTTGGTGTTAGCTCTGATTTCCCCCCTCTCCTAGATTGTTTCCATTGAGGTTCTTGTCTTTCAGCCCACTGACTCTCTGCTCCATCTCTTCTGTTCTACTTTTGTATTCCTCCAGCATGTTGAACACTCTTTTAATTTTGGTCTTAATATTCTGGATTGCATTTCTGTTATTTCCAGTACTGTATTGTCTACAGACAAATCCTCTTTATCTTCTGATAATTCTTTAAGTTCTCATTCCTCTTTATTTATCATTTCAACTTTTTTTCTTCCATCTTTTACATTTTATTCCACAGTAGTGTAAGTTCCTCTTCATCAATATATTTTTTTCTGGCTCCTTGTCTCTTGAGTGTTTGCTTTCTGAATGGCTTCCATTGTTTCTTCCATCATTATCACCTTTCCCCATAGCTGTTCAAATCACTCTTCATCAATATATTTCTTCTGGTTCTCTACCTGCAAGGTCTTCCCTTTATTTGTGATTTCTATCGTTTCTTTCATTGTTTGTATTCCCCCCGCATTTCTACTTTCTTTCATAGCTGTTTGAATGCCTCCATATAAATATATATCATCTACGCTCTTGACTTTAACATAGTCACTGAGTCTTCAATATTCTCTGCTTTTTTTGGAGAAAGTTTCATTTGATTTTTTTAGTGTTTGAAGCTGCCTACTGCTTTCTTGACATTACATGATTCACCCCCCTCCTTTGTAAGTTGTCAGTAGTTCTTATTTTTATGATACTGTTGATTAGTTGCCAGCTTAAAGTGGGAAATCTATGGGGTGAGCCACTCTATTAGAAGTCTTTGTGGGAAAATTTGTCTTTCCTAAAGTCCTTCATGTTCTCTCTGTTCTGTACTGCAATCCTGTAGGAAATTTTTTCTTAATGTAGTCCCTTTCTTCCAAACTCTATTGTCTTATGGAGTATCTGAGTGGCGCGAGAGTAGGTGCTCCAATGGAACAGTTTCTGTCCAGGGGGGTATTGAGTGAGGTCTCTTTCTTGTAGCTCAATGTGAACTGAGAAAGTCTTTTTCCTTCTTGTAGCTTTTTGTCCCAAATTCCCTTGTCCTATTTGGGACCTGGGATGGCCATGCAGCAGCAGCGGTAAAGATCCCCAGATTGAGGGACCTTTCCCCAAGGAAGTTTCAGTCCCCATTCTCCCCACAGGAGTTGAATGTACTGGTTCTGAGGAAGAGTGTCTCCCCTGATTGCACCTTCTCTCCTGAAGCTTAATGTCTTCCTTTGTCTCTGGAGTGACATGAAATCAGGGGCATAATTTAAGCAGTTTGTGTGCAGGTGTGTCTCAAAACCATTCTTCTTACAGAATGTTGAAAAGTCTTTCCTCTGAAGTTCTGTATCCCAAACTCTCTTGTCCTGTTTTTTTCCTCTGGGATGGCCACAGAGGCAAGGATCCCCAAATGGAAGGACCTTTCCCCAGGGAAGTTTCAATACCCTCTCTGCAACATCTGAAAGTGCTGGCTCAGGAGAGGAGTTTTTCACCCAATAGCTCCTGTCCTGAAGCTTAATGTCTTACTTTGTCCCTGCAGTGATGCAAGATCAAGAAGGCTAACTTAAGTAGTTTGTGTTCAGGGCAATCTTAAGGCAGCCCTCTTTCTCACAAAAAGCTAAGAAAGTCTTCCATCCCCCCCATTTTATTTAAATTAATTTTAATGAACATTTACAGAGATATTTGGATTTCCATACATTCGTTGTTGCATTTTTCTCCCTGCCCAGCACTCCCTCCAGTTCACATTTCTCTTTGAAAAAGAAAAGTAAAACCTCCACCCCGAGTATACGCCACTGTGCAACCTTCATTCTGGACTCTTGTCATAACCACAATACCCAATCATATATTGCTTTCAAATAATTCTTTCCCTCATCTGTTTCAATGCAGTATACATAATTTATCCAATTTTTCTCAATCTCACCCCAATCCTGATGTCAGTCCCGTTCTACAATAGTGGCGCCATGCAGCACCTGTCCTTTTGTGACTAAGATATTTCACTCAGCATAATGTCCTCCAAGGTCGCCCATTTTGAATAATACTGCATGAGTTCCTTGTTTTTCAATGCAGCGTAGTATTCCATTTTGTGAATATACCAGAGCTTCTCTATCCATTCATTTGTTGATGGGCACTTAGGTTGTTTACAGCTCTTTGCTATTGTGAACAAAGCCACGATAAACATGGGTGTGCATATATTTTCCTGGGTGGCAGTTATGGTTTTGTTAGGATATATTCCCAGTAGTGGAATTGCTGGGTCAAATGTTATCTCTATTTGTAACTTTTTGAGAGAGTGCCATACAGCCTTCCATAGTGGTTTCACCATTTTACACTCCCACCAAAAGTGAGTAAGGGTTCCAGTTTCTTCACGACCTTGCCAGCATTTGTTGTTTGCTGCTCTGTTAAATTTTGCTATTCTTACTGGGGTGAGATGTTATCTCATGGTTGTTTTGCTTTGCATCTCTCTTAGAGCTAGGGATTTTGAACAATTCTTCATGCATTTGTTGGCCATTTGAATGTCTTCTTTGCTGAAGTGTCTGTTCATATCTTGTGCCCATTTTTTAATTGGATTGTTTACCTTTATCTCGTTGTGGTGCTAGAGTATTATATAAATTCTAGATATAAGTCCCTTATCTGACATGTCATTACCAAATATTTTTCCCCCAATCTGTGGCTTCCCTTTTTACCCTGTTGAAGTTTTTGTATATGCATAGGGATTTAATTTGTAGAAGGTCCCACTCATATATTTTAACCTCTCCTGGAGGTAGATTTTTCAGGATGCTTGGAAGACTGTTTATGTTGTAGATTAGGACTTCTAGAGTTCTTCCAAGCTTTTATTTAATGAAATGTATAGTCATTGGTTTTAGTCCCAGGTCTGTGATCCATTTTGAGTTGGTTTTTGGTGTATGAGTAAGGTGTGGATCTTGCTTGAGTTTTCTACAGATAGTTTTCCAATTTTCCCAGCACCATTTGTTAAAAAGACTGTCGTTTCCCTACTTAACTGACTTCATCTCCTTGTCAAAAATCAATTGAATATGGGTAGATGGGATGATTTCTGAATTCTCAATTCTATTCCCTTGATCTATGCGTCTGTCATTATATCATGCTGTCCACCACAGCAGTGAAGTAGGATTTGAAATCAGGGAATGAGATGCCTCCTACCTTGTTTCTCTTTTTAAGGAGTGCTTTGCTTATTCAGGTCTCCTTCCATTCCAAATGAAATTGGAGATTGCCTTTTCCATCTCATTGAAGAATGGAATTGGTATTTGTATTGGAATTGCTTTGGTACTATTGTCATTTTCACAATATTGAGTCTTTCTATCCATGAACAAGGGATATTCTTCCACTTCTCCAGGTCTCTTTTTGTTTATTGTAGCAATGTTTTGTAATTTTCTTTGAATAGATCTTTTGTGTTTCTGGTTAAATTTACTCCCAAGTATTTAATCTTGGATTAGCTATCATGAAGGGTATTGTTTTTCTTAGCTCCAGTTCCGTATTTTCTTTGTCACTGTAAAGAAATCCAATTGATTTTTGTGTATTGATCTTGTACTGTGCCACTTTGCGGAATTCGTCAACTATGTCCAGTAGTTTTCTTGTTGAGTCTTTAGGGTTTTCTAAGCATACCATCACATCATCTGCATAGAGAGATAATTTTACCTCCTTTTTGCCAATTTGGATACCTCTTATTTCCTTCTCTTGCCTTATTGCTAATTGCTAAGATGTCCAATACCATATTGAGTAGAAGAGGTGATAGTGGGAATCCTTGCATACTTCCTGTTCTCAACGGGAATGCTTTAGGCTCTCTCCATTGAGAGCAATATTTTCTCTCCGATTTGTGAATATATTTTTTACTATGTTGAAGAAATCCCCCTCCAATCCTATTTTGCTGAGCGTTTTAATCAGGAAAGGTTGTTGAATTTTGTCAAAGGCCTTTTCTGTTCAATTGTTAGAGTCATGTGGGTTTTGTTCTTTGCTTTGTTAATGTAATGAATTAAATTGATTGTTTTTCTTATGTTGAACCATCCTTGCATACCCTTTATGAATCCCACTTGATCGTGGTGAATTAGTTTTTTGATGTGTTGTTGAATTCTATTGTTGTTGTTGTTGTTATGTGCCGTCGAGTCGTTTGCGACTCATAGCAACCCTTTGTACAACAGCCCTAAACCGTGCTCTATCCTGTGCCAATCTCATTGCCTCTGACAA
>NW_006400038.1:1232035-1254397 GCF_000299155.1 Elephantulus edwardii
CTAGAGCGAGGGCTACATGGTGGAGGGGACCTGGGGGAGGGTTTGTAAAACAATGAAGGAATCCTTTCTTTTACTTTTCCATAATTTTTGACTCATGTACTTATAACTTGTTAGTTTCCAACTTTTTGGTATTGTGAACAAAGCTATGATAAACATGGGCGTGCATATATCTCCTTGGATGTCAGTTATGGTCTCTTTGGGGTATATTCCCAGTCGTGGAATTGCTGGGTCAAATGGGATCTCTATTTGCAACTTTTTGAGAAAGTGCCATATTGCCTTCTATAGTGATTGCACCATTTTACACTTCCACCAACAGTGAATAAGGGTTCCAGTTTCTCCACGACCTCGCCAGCATTTGTTAGTTGCTGTTGTGTTAAATTTTTTGTTGTTGCTGTTAAATTCGTTAAATTCTTACTGGGGTGAGATGATATCTCATAGTTGTTTTGCTTTGCATCTCTCTTAGAGCTAGAGATTTTGAATATTCCTTCATGTGCTTGTTAGCCATCTGAATGTCTTCTTTGGTGAAGTGTCTGTTCATATCCTGTGCCCATTTTTCATTTGGATTATTTACCTTTATCTTGTTGTGGTACTCAAGTATTTTATAAATTCTGGATAAATGTCCCTTATCTTATATGTCATTACCAAATACTTTTTCCCAGTCTGTGGCTTCCCTTTTCACCCTGTTGGGGATGTTTTTGGACGTACATAGGGTTTTGATTCTTAGAAGGTCCCATTCATCTGTTTTATCTTCTCCTGGTTGTAGGTACTGCCCTACTTTTTATAATGTCAGGTTTTCTAGAGGGTGTCAGGTTTTCTTGCTGTTCTTTTTCAATTTCTTGGAGATGTTGGGTTAGAGAATCAATGGTCAATTTCCCCTGCCTTTTCATGTGTTTGCTTATTGCTATAAATTGACCTCTAATTAATGCTTTGGCTGTTTCCCAGAGGTTTTGGTAAGTTGTATTTTCATTGTCATTTGTTTGAAGAAAGTTTTTTTAATTTCTTCTTGTACCCACTCATGTTCAAGCAAGGTTTTGTTCAACTTCCAAAGCTACAGTTTTTTTCTCCTTTATCTTCTTATTATTAATTTCTAATTTTGTAGCATTGTGATCTGAGAAGGTGTCTGTATGATTTCTATGTTTTTTAATTAATTGTTTCTTGCCTTGTGGCCCAAGATGTGATCTATTCTGGAAAATAATCCGATGCACATTGGAGAAGAAAGTATACTATGGGGTTTTTTTATGCATTAGCCTATAAATATCTATGATATCGAGTTGATTTATTGTGTGGTTTAGTTCTTGAGTGTCTCTGTTGAGATTCTTTCTAGTATTTCTATCTTTTTTTGAAAGTGGTGTATTGAAGTCTCTAACCACTATAATAGTGTTATCTATTTCTTTTTTAGTTTTGTTAATGTTTGTTATATATATTTTGCAGGTCTATCATTTTGTACATAGATATTTATTTTTGTTATGTCCTCATGTCCTTTAAGCATTATGTAGTTACCTTCCCTGTCCTTTGTGATGTCTTTTGCATTGAAATTTATTTTATCAGAGATTAATAGGGCTGCTCCTGCTTTTTTCTGGTTGCCATTTGCTTGGCATATTTTCTCCCATCCTTTTATTTTCAGTCTTTATTTATCTTCAATTTTCAGGTGTGTCTCTTGTAAACAGCATATTGATGGGTGCATTTAAACCATTCACATTCAGTGTGATTATTGAGAGTTAGGATTTTATTGTTATCATTTTGTTGAGTTCTTTTTGGTGTTGTTGCTAGTTACTTTGGTCTATCCTTCTTTCTGTGGCACCTCTGTAAGAAGGACATCTCTCAGTGTTTCCTGCAATGCCGGAAACTCCTTTAGGTTTTGGTTTTTTGGGGGGAATATCTTGAGCTCTCCTTCATATTTAATAGAACATTTTGCTTGATACAATATTCTTGGTTGACAATTGTGTTCTCTGAGTGTTCGATATATGTCCTTCCACTCTCTTCTTGCTCGCATGGTTTCTGCTGAGAAATCAGCACTTAGTCGTATCTGCTCTCCCTTACCCTTTGTTTCTCTCTCGCTGCTTTCAGAAGTCTTTCCTTATCTTTGGTTCTGTCAAATTTGACTATGCTATGCCTTGGTGTTTTTCTTTTAGGGTCTATTCTATATGGTGCTCACTCAGCTTCTTGAATATATTCTCATTCTTCATTATGCCTGGGAAGTTTTCTTCCAGCAATTCTTCCACAACTTTTTCAGTACTTTTACTTGCTTCTTCCTGTTCTGGGATTCCAATGATGCACATGTTATTTCTCTTGATGGTGTCCCACATTATTCTTTGGTTTTCTTCTTTTTCCTCCTTTTTTGTTTCTGCTTTTTGTTGTAGCAGATCAGTGATGACAATTCTAATCCTCTCCCTGGTTCTGTTTTCCATCTCTTCAACTCTATTCATATGTCCCTCCATCATGTTGAAAGTGTCTGAACATTGGACCTCATGTGAACATGGTTTCTTGTTTTTTTCCAGATTTTCTAATGCCTCATTTGTTTTATCTGAGTTTTTTTAAGCTCCTCCTGGTTTTTGTTTGCAGTGTCCTGTAATTCTTCAAGTTTGTCTTTTACCTACTGAAAATTCAATCATTTTTCTTTTGAATTCAGTATCAGAAACTTCCATCAGACTTTCTGTCTTCAGGAAATCCATTGGTATTGTTTTACTTTTGGGGGGTGACATCTTGCTTTGTGCTTGTGTATCTTGTGAGGTGGTCTGTCTCCTTCTTGATGATGCTGTGGTAGTGTTTTTCTTGCCTAAAGTGATGATAGGTTCTTGATCTTAAATCACTGCTACAGATGAGGGCGTAGCAGTTATGTTTCCTGTGTTCCTCTCTGAATTTCTGAACGCAAGTGTACATTCATGGCCCACTAATGTGGCCTCTTCTGTTAAATAATTATTACAACTAATTCAGACCAAGATGCTCCAGATTAAAGGCAGTTAGCTGACTGGCCCTGAGGAGATGTGAGGATAAGGGAGGGGGGAACAGGTGGGGTAGGCACTAGCACAGGTCTATGCCAGGTGGTGAGGGGGTGAGGGTGCGGAGCAGGCACAAGCACCTGTATATGCTGTATGTCTCGCGCCTGGTGGGGCTAGCTATCCAGGTGGGGCTAGATGTCCAGATGGGCACGTGGGAAAACCTGACTCCGGTTCGCAGCTGTCCCACTCAAGTGTGGGTGGTGGTGGGGTGGGAAGGGTGTGTGTTTCCCTGCCTGAGTGTGGATGCTCAGGGACCTCACTCAGGTTACAGATGTCCTGCTGGTGTCCAGCAAGGCTAGCTTCCAGATGGGCACTTGTCAGAACCTCACTCAGTTTGCAACTGTCCCCTGCACTCCCAGCTGGGCCACCTGTCTGGGTAGAGATGCTTGGGTAACGGTGCTAAAAACACACTCAGTTTGTAGATGTTCTGTTCACACTCTGTGGGGTTACTTGACCCTGTGGGGACTCCCAGGGAACTTACTCAGGCTGCAGCTATACAGATCGTGCTCAGCAGGGCTGGCTTCCCGGTAGTCACGCATGAGTACCTCAGTCAGGTTGCAGATGTCCTGTAGGGTCACGCGGCAACAGGGCGGTCGCTACTCCGGGGTCACACGGTGGCAGCGGGGTGCGGGGGTGTCGTTCCTTTGGGGTCACGTAGCGGCAGCCCCCCCTACATTTTTAAATGATTTCTTTAGGATAAATTTTCTAGAAATTGCTAGAAAATCCTTCATTGTTATTGTTAGGTATCGAGTTTAATCCAACTCATAGTGACTCTATGAGCAATAGATCTGAATCCTGTCCTATCATGTGCCATTCTCATAATTTTTGGCATCCTTGAGCCTGTCACTGCAGTCACTGTGTCAATCCATCTGGTTGAGGGTCTTCTTTTCTTTCACGGGCCCTTCACTTTTCCAAGTATGAATTCCTTTTCTAAGGAAAAGCCTCTTATAGCAACTTCTAATGTATGAAAGATGAAACTTTGCTATCTTTGTCTGTAAGAAACACTCTGGCTGTACCTTTTCCGAGATATAGCTGTGTGTTCTTTTAGCAGTCCATGGTATATTTGGTACTCTTTTCCAACATCACAGTTTAAGGCATATTTTTTTTTTCTGTCATCCTTATTCATTGTCCATCTCTCATATGCTAGCAAGTGATTGATAAGACCATGGCCTGAATCAGGTGCACCTTAGTCTTCAAACTGATATATTACCCTTCTATATTTTGGAGAAGTCACTGACAGCACACTTGCCCTGTAAGAAAAATCTTTAGTTCTCCCCAAGAAGTCATGTTGTAATTCTGTTGTTTTTTGAGATAAGAACTCCAGCCTCACTTCCTATACCCCAATCAAATCAAAGTGAAGGAAGTTGGTGACAATATCCTACTGTTCAGGTGTTAAGTCCCTAAGCCCTTCTTTGTGTCCAGCACTACTCAAGATGTCAGGAGCATAGTAACAAGCAAGGCTGACACAAATCCAGTATTGGGATCTCTGCATTGAAGCTGCAAGTTTTGACTCCCACTGGCCAGTGGTATTCCCAAAAGGCTTTGCCACTTCACAGTAGTACCTGCGAGAATGGGTGAAAGAAGCTAGCAGATCTGATGGTCTTCTAGACAGCTTAGGCAATGCAGGCTTTGGAAAAAAATGTGTGAATTTAAGAAGAGAGATCATCTTTCAAAACAGATTTGCTTCAGGATGTATCACCTGAAAGGTCCAGTGGCTTTAAAAAATAAATCTTCACTCAAATCCCTCTCTTCAAATGTCAGACATTAAGTGAAAAGTTTGAGAAAAAGAAACTTCTGTTTCCTTTCTCCTATGGAATTTACCTCACTTGTTTTCCTCTAAAGGGCCTCCCACACCTCTAGTGCCTGTGATGCCAACCACAATGGAAATCAAAGACTGTACTCAAGTTTAACATCCTTTGGGGTGGATTTGAATGGCTCAAGGTATCTTATTTGTAATGTAGTGTGACAGGATTTTGGTGTGGTTTGAATGGTTTGGTGTATCTTATTTGTGGAGGTAAAACACCATGACCGGGTGTTGTGTGGTATTGTAGAGTATGTGTTTTCTGTGTATTTTTCTCAAATATCTGATTTTCAGTTTCAGGGAGAAACAAAAGTGCTTTTCTCTATTAGTGTGGCTTATGAGAATGACAGCACTTCAAGGGCAGGAAGTTATGTCAACCTTGTTTGTAGCCACATTTCCAACATCCAGAGCAGTCCCTTGCACATAGTGAGTTTCAGTGTGTAATTGCTGAATGGCTAGATGTTGCAACCAAAGTCCTTTCCTTTGATTTTCACATGGTGCAGGAGGTAGCCAGACTTTCCAAGTCAGAGTTTTCAACCTTAAAGAATAAACACTTAACAATATGGCTCATATATATTTTAAGTAAAGGTTTTCTAGATTGAAACTTCAAGATTATGCAAGGCTAAATTGAGAATGTAAAAAAAGTGAAGTAATTGAGAATAATTTGTTTTTCAGGAATAATTAGAACATTTTTCTTTTGATCCCTGGAAGGAGGGGACAGTCTGTCTCAGGAGGCTGGAAAGGAGAGAGGGAGAGAGAGAAAAGAAAGAAGAAAGGGAAGAGAGAATGATGAAGGGACTAATATATGGCTCGTGGGCAAATACAATCAAAGAATAAAAAGAAAAAAAAAGTTTAGTGCCAGGCTTAAATAGGCATTTAATAAACAAACAAACAAAACAAACCAAAACCAAAACCAAACCCTAAACCAGTCAGCATTGACTTGACCTCAATCCTTGAAAACCTCATGTATACCAGAATGGAACACAGGGGTTTTTGAAAGGTGATTTTTAGGAAGAAAATATGCCTTTCTCTGGAGGCAGCAACAGGTAGACCCAAACCTCCCACTCCCATCTTCCTGACTGTCTAACCATTTGTGCAATAGTAAGATTTAAATCAGATTAAAATTATGTTGCTAAATGTCCTCCACAGTGATATGGCTAAGCTGCCTTCTAAGTCCTGGATCTCTCTATCAGAAGCCTACGGCTGTAGTCAGTGGAAGAGGAATACCAGGATGGGAGCCAGAGTTCTGAGCAAAGACTGAATCAAAACCTAGCCAGGACCATGGAGAGCGACAAGTTTAGCAGGAGGCTAAGAGGTATTTAGCTCTGCTCTGAGAGCCTGATGAAGTGGGAATTCCTTCCTCAAATCTGCTTCTGGAATTCACAAGATGAACTGTTAGCCAGGTTGCAGAGGCTACAAAGTGGAATATTCTAGAGTGTTAGAACTTGAAGCAATTCCACTTATCTTCCTTGGAGGTTAAACCATATAATCCCATCAAATCCTTCACTTCTGGTCTAGCAAGTTCTTAATGCTAGAAACCACTAGCTCTCCATCTCTTCTACTACTGATGAGAAGAGGATGTGCCATTTACCCTGAAGGGTAAAGACTTTGAGGGTCTTCCTCAGAGACCAATACCAGACCCTGTGGGCTTCTGGTAAAGTATTCACATTTAATGACCCTGGGTCTGTCCTTCAAGACCTCAGGCTTTGAAACTCTGTGTACTTAATCCTAACTTGATTTTTCTTTTCTCCCAACAACAATTGAGAAACAACAAAGAATGTGCTTTCTGTGAATTGCATCCATTGTGCCCAACAGATGAGATTTGGCTTGCTTGTTTGAAACATACAAGTCTCTACAATATGGAAAACTGGCTCTGATTCTGGTCTAAGTAACAGTTCTTCCCAAGGCTTGTGACAGTGCAGCAAGCTGAATGTGAATGTAGGAGAGGCCTGGTGACCACAGTAACAAAAGCGAGCTGGATTCCGCTATTGATTCTCTGAGATCAGAAACACAGGCTTATGGAGGGGGAAAATGCCTTATTCAAGATCACTAGAAGACATATGAGACAGAAAGGAAAAGACAGGAGTCAATGCAAGCCAAGATCCTACACCCAGCACTATCTCCTTTTTCTAACGTTAGAAGAAGGGGAGGTATCTGCTTATTATTATCTATTAAAGTTGAATACACTTTTGGTTGCAAATAGAACTATGGCAGGAGATTTTACAAAATCCTGTGCCAAATCCACTCCTCATAACCAATTATATAATGATCTCTGTAGGCAAGGGACAGGCGCAGTCAAAATGAGAATTGCAAATCTCCCAGGATAAAAGAGACTAGAACTTAACTGCCTCCATTGCCACTGTCTTTTATCTTCTTCAGTAAGTGCTTCAAGTCTCTTTTACTCTCAGCAGGCAAGCCTACAAGGGGCAGGTTTTAAATGTCTATTGTCCTAATGGTATAAGCAGATGGAACTCGCTGGCAAAGCAAAACCAAAAGACTCTAAGTGGCAGTTCTCAGCCATCTGAGGTTTATGGTAGAAATATGATGTAATACCAACAGCGTTAAAAGAAAAGTGCACATCCCAGGTAGACTGCCTCACCGCAGCTGGTCCCAGGGCTGGTGAGTTTCCTTTACCAGACTGTACGGAAATCCATTGAATAGTATGTTTTCTCTCATGTCTTGGGAACTATCGGTGGGCACACAAGCCCTCAGAACCAGGAAGCAAAAAATGGTCAGGGTTCCTCACAACCTTGTTAGCTATACAGACACATCATTGGTCTTCATAACAAGCCTCAAAGGCAGAATCATCTGAATGTCTGGAACCAGTCTCAGCACATCCACCTTATCATCATCAGTGAGGGAGGCTGAGCAGCTGATACAAACTACCTGAAGCTACCTCAGATCCCTGGTCACAGATTAATGCTTTGTCTTGATAGTGCCTCTGCTTCATTGTTTCACCTCAGCAAAACAGTGTGGACTGACTCAGCCTGTTGCAATTCACCCTTACAGTAAACTGGTAATAGAAATTGACCTGCTGGCCTTAAAGCTTAAAAGTTTGAGGGTTGTAGGAACTGTTAAAAGCTGGAGAAGCTCAGCTATATCCCAGACTCTTTCAGGCACAGTATGCTCCAACGTGCTCCTGGTAACCTCTATTCATATTAGATGAGCAGCCTCACTCACTTAAGTTTCACCACATCCTTGCTATTTCCTCTGTCCACTTCTTTGGCTGTTCTGAGTGTTCTAGTGTTTTGGCCAGTTTGACACTGTCCCCCTCCCCCAAGACAGCTTCCTCCATAGTGGTCTAGTCTTGCACTACATTGGGTTGGTTTCTTCCTCTAGGATAAGGTAAGTAGAGTGCCTGTCCACAACCTGGTCCCTTTCTCCTGAACCTTGTGCTATTAGGACAGCAGGGAACATGAGGGGCAATCTGATCACTGGCCCTCTTCTTCCATCCAAAACATAAATTCAGATGAAACTGGGCTAGAGCTTCAGTTGATTCAGACCTGAAGGAGAAGGAACTCTGGTGGTGCAGCAGGTTGAGTGTTGGACTGCTAACTGAAAGGTTGGCAGTTCAAACCCACCAGATGCTCTATGGGAGAAAGATGGGATAGTCTCCAATTTACATGTACAGGCTTGAAAACCAAGTAGAAGGTGCCATGATTCAAATATACTTAATGGCAGTGGGTTTAGGCTGTTTAGCTTATTTCGTTGGTTTGGTTTGAATTTATTATTACTGTTCTGGTGACCTAGAAGTAAGAAGCTGCACTTCAATCCTAAAGGTTTAAATCCACCAGCTGCTCTGCAGATAAGGATGAGCAATCTCCTCTCAGTGATTTGCTGCCTCTGAAAACCCCTTGAAGGGTGTGCAACGTGATGTTGGTTGGTTCCAACATGATGGAAAACAACGCCAACAATAACTGTACTAACACCAATTCCTATCAATTAGCATCCCTCTTAGAGTGTACTTACCATGTGCCAGACAGTCTGTCATACTTGGGCTTTATTCACAATGGTCCATTCATTTGCACAACTCGATATAGTAGTTAGACATTTCTTCCATATTATAAATGAGAAAACTGAGTTTTAGACTAGGCATTTTATCTACAGGTACTCAGCATGAAGGGGTAGGGATAAGATTCAGATATCTGATTCTAAATATTACATTCTTAACCCTTACCCTGCTCTTCTTTGACAACTGTCCTCTGAAAATCTGCTGTGGATGTAGGAGGAAGAACACACGGTTCCTGCCCGTGTCTATATTAGAGTCCAAGGGAAATGATTACTGAGCATACACTGTGAGTTCACATTTGTAAATATCCTACAGACTGCCAAGAGAACAAATAAATATGTATGGAGGAAGTGCAATCCGGATGCTCCTTAGGTAGAATGCTGCTAAAACTTCATCCCACATACTTTGGCCATGCAAGGAGGAGCCAATCCTTGGAGAAAGGGATCATATTCAGAGGGTAAATTCCTCAAGGAGATGGACTGACAGTGTAATCACTCACAAATGCAGTCACTAACAATGGGCTCTATTTAGTATGGCAGAGATGATGAGGATGACACAGGAGAGGACAGGGCTCAGATCTAATGCTCATAGGGTCACTATGAGTCATATGTGACATGACAGCACCTAACCTAAAAACGAAAGGTGGGAACATGATTCTCCTCACTTGCACATTGAGACAGAGTATGGAGATGTTAGAGAATGGTCTCAAGGGCACACAGAATACTTCTGGGACAGCTGTGACAGATCAAGATGGACACAAGTAATGGAATGGTTCCACCCTCCCTGACCTCCTGTCAGTGGCTTCCTTGTATCAGAATCTTGGAGTCCTTGAAGTTCAGATGTTGTTGTTGTTGTTATGTGCCGTTGAGTCGTTTGCGACTCATAGCGACCCTATGTACAACAGCCCTAAACCATGCTCTATCCTGTGCCAATCTCATTGCTTCTGACACACCCATCCCAATTACCCCAGTCACTGAATCAATCCACCTTATAGAGGATCCTCCCCTTCTGTGCTGTCCCTCTACTCTACCCAGCATGATGCCCCTCTCTAAAGACCTGTCTCTCCTTACCACATGTCCAAAGTATGTCAGACAAAACCCCAGAATCCTTGCCTCCAAGGAGCAGCCTGGTTTAATCCTCTCATGATGAATCTGTTTGTTTTCTTGGTAGTCCATGGTACATTCAATACTCTTCTCCAGCACCACAGCTCAAAGGTGTCAATTGTCCTTCTATCCTCCCTAGTCATTGTCCAACTCTCTGATGCATAACAAGTGATTGCATAAACCATGGCCTGTATCAAGCAGTTGGGAGGAGCAAGGGAGAGACAGAGGGACCCACTGCCGCCGGCAAAAGCAGGAGCCAGAAGCAGCACGGGCACAAGCTGAGACCAGGCAACACAGAGGACCCCCACAATAGCTTCTGACATGCCTCCAGGTAACAAGCCCCAAGGTGGAGCCTAAACTGGAGGCCCTCGGGCCAAGAAGAAAAACACAATCTATACAGGAGTTCTACAGGACACATCACCGTCCCTTCAGAGACAGTACAAGTAAACTTAAGAGACACTGGACACAGGAAAAAAAAATCTCTCTGACTAGCTGTCAGGTCATGGGTCGGACAATGGGAGATTAATTCTGAAGGCATTTGGTAGAAGTGAAGTGTTATCCTGCTGGAGGGTGGAGCTGGGAAATAAGTGGGTCAAGGCCCTGGGCTAAGGGCAGGGACTACACTGTAACTAATGGTCAACTCCAAAATGAGGGATTTATCTTTCACTACTCCACAAACTGCTGTCTGTCAGATACTCCTTTAAATCTAAACATTCAGATAAAGACATACTAGGAAGAAGGATTGGCCATCCACTTCTGAAATGGCAGGCCTCTGAAAAAACCCTATGTATGAAGTTCAGATGCCCACCAGAAATCAGCAGGTGATGGATGTCCTTGCCTAACTCTGCAGTTCCCAGAGGCAGATCCCTCTGTTCTTTCCCCAGCCTCTCCTCAATGAGCAGCAAGACTTCGCTTTCTTGAGCCAGATTTCTATCATCTTGTAGAAGGGATTATGCCATCTACTCGGAAGAGTCAATCCATTGTGGTGGTCAAATAAAGCAGACTGCAGAGGACATTTGGCACAGCTGGTGTCTAGTGCACTGTGTTATCTTCTCCCAGACTCAGGACTATGGGGTCAGAGATCCACACCCCTCCTGAGAGAACAAGAAGCTAAGAGGGAGCATGCAAGCATCGGTCCAGGCCCACAGACACATAGCTTCTCTGGATTCTGGATCTGTATTCAACCAGGGACCAGTCCTTCCCCATGCTAGTGCAGTATTCAATCTTGGACACAGGAGGGCAGCACACACCCGCATAAGGCTCAGCTGTGGCCTTCCTGAAACTCCAGAATCAAGGATGGAGAAACACATACATACGTGTGCTCCCCACTGTGCCCACCCAAATGATCTGCGCAGTGTTCCAACTCCTTGCTGCACTCAGCACATGAACGTCACCAGATCTTCTCAGAGGTAAGGGCTTCATTCATAGTTCAAGTCACACAAGATGTCAGCTGTCACTTTGTATCCAGGGGACGTTTACAAACACCTGCTGCTTCCTGTTGACTGCTATCCTAGGTGCTAGGGGCCCAACAGTGGATGGAACAAGCAAGATTCCTTCCTGCGCTCATACTACTCAACCAATGTAAAGGTGGTCTGGGAAGTAGAGACTACCTCTGTCTGCAAACAGAACTGGTGTTAAGGTGATCCAGTCTCCTTCCACGAGTCCAAAGCATCCCTTTTATCCACGGGTTCTTCCTCTGGATAAAGGCAATATCCGTGGTGATACATAACATCTTCACTCCACCATGTTTCAGCACTTAGGGACTGTTTCTTCAGGGTACAGAGTTATTCAAGAGGTAAAGGACAGGGCACTCTGGTGGCTTAATGGTAAGGAGCTGCACTGCCAATCTGAAGGCACGTGGTTTGAATCCACCAGCTACTCCATAGGAGAAAGATGGGCTATCTCCTCTCATGCAATTTACAGCCTCAGGTGCTTCTTTTCCTCAGCATCTCATTTACTCATTACCACAGAACTGGCAACAACTCCCAGCTGACCCTCTATCAGGTTTCTGAGGCTTTAAATTGCACAGCAGGGGGACTGTCTATCTTTACCCAGTGGAGCCATCTGGTGGATAGAACTGCCAGGAAGGCATGGCATTTGAGTTAGCAGCACAACTGTGAATCAGATCATCAGAGCTCCCACCCAGAATGTAGAGATGAATGTAGAAGCTAAGGATCATTTTAACTGAATGATTTGGAAATGCATAGATACACTTTCAGATTGAAGAATAATTGGACTTAGTAGTTCTAGCAACTAATTGCATGTGCTGCTGTTAGGCATATAACAGAACTTTTATGTAAATGACACAACCTTGCTTGATCAAAGTGAAGAGGACTTGAAACACTTGCTACAGAAGATCAAGGATTAATTACAGTCCTCAATATGGATTGCATCTCAACATCAAGAAGACAAAAATCCTCACCACTGTATCAATAAAGAACATGACAGAAAAAAGATTGAAATTGTCAACAATTTAACCTTACTTGGCTCCACAATCAACACTTTTGGTACCAGTAGTCAGGAGGTCAGATGTATTGTTCTGGGAAAGTCCAATGTCAAGGACTTCTACAAATCACTGAGGAGTAATTATGTCAGTTTGAAGACTAAGATGCACCTGATGCTGGCTGTGGTCTTTTCAGTCACTTGCTATATGCATATGAGTGCTGGGCAATGAATGATAGAAAAATTGATGTCTTTCAGCTATAATGTTGGAGAAGAGTACTGAATATCCCATTGACTAACAAAAGACCACATGTCTTGGAAAAAAGTGCAGTCACAGTACATCTCACATACTTCAGGCATGTTGCTAGGAGAAGCTATTCCTTGGAAAAGAGACATCATGTTAGGAAAATTGGAGGGTCGACGAAGGAAAGGGAGATTTTCATTGAGGGGGATTTACACCGTGATTTCAGCAATGGCTCAAATGTGTCAGAAATATGAGGATGGCAAATGATAGGACAAGGGTCAGGTCTATTTTTCAGAGGGTTGCTATGAGTCATACTCAACTTGATAGTACCTAATAACAACTACAGTGCTATTGTGATTCAATAGAATGTGGAAATTATTCAATAATATAATATGTTAGCCAAATCTTCCTGAAGATTATTTTAAAATGACTAGAATAGTACCTTACCAAGGAGCTTCCAGAAATTAAATTTAGATTCAGAAAAGATCTGAGCATAAGTGCTATAATTGTTGATGTCAGATGGATCTTGGATGAAAGCAGAGAACACCAGAAATATGTGTGCTTATAATTTACTGACCATACAGTAAAGACATTTGACGTTATGAGTAATAACAAATTGTGACCAAAAAAATCCCAGAATACATAATTGTACTCATTTGAGGCCTATATCTAGACCAACAGGTTGCTGTCTAACAGAATTAGGGAACACTATTGTGGTTTAAAATCAGGAAAGTTGGTCACAAGAGTCCAGAGTAAAGGTTGCATAGTGAAGTGTACTCGGGGTGGGGGGATTATATACCAATGAAGGAATTTTTCTTTCACTTTTCAAAGAGAGGAGTGAACTGGGGGGAGAGTGGGAGGGGTGGGCAGGGAGAAAAGTGAAATAATGAATGAATGGAAATCCAAAATCTTTGTAAATGTTCATTAAAATTAATTTTAAAAAATCAAGAAAGGTGGATGTTAAGATTGTATTTTTTTTCTCCATATATATTCAGTCCGTATGCTAAATAAATAATTTGATGAGTTAGTTGGACCATATGAAGAACAATGTTGCATCAAGTTTGGAGGTAGACTTGTCAAAGAAATTATGAAATTTATCCAAATTATGTAGATGATACAATTTTGCTAAAGATGTAGGAGACTTGAAACACTTATTGCAGAAAATCAAGGGCTACATGCTTCAAAATGGATTACATATTATTAGGAAAACAAAAATTCTCACCACTGAGCCAATTGGCAACATGATGATAAATGGAGAAGATTGAAATTGTCAATGATTTCATCTTTCTTGAATCCACAATCAACAGTTAACTGGCACCAGCAATTAAGAAACCAAAAGGTGTGTTATTTGGGAAAATCAGTCAAAGACTTCTTCAAAGTACTAAAGAGCTATGATATCAGTTTAAATACTAAGGTGCGCTTGATCCAAGACATGGACTTTTCCATAACTTATTTTGCTTCTGAAAGTTGGACAATAAATAAAGATGACAGAAGCAGAATTGATGCCTTTGAGAAGAGGTGTTGGAAAAGAGTGGAAAGGGTCACCGAAAGAGGAAAACCCTCAACCAGATGGATTGACACCATGACTATAGTAATTGGCCTAAGCATATCAGAGATGGTGAGGATAGCACAGGGTAAGACTAGGTTCAGATCTATAGTTCATAAAGTCATTATGAATTGTAGTAGCCTTGATGGTAGGCGCCTAAGAACAATATCAATAGTACTACTTTAACTTCAAGGAAAATGCCTCAACTTGGTGAAGTCAAAGACTAAGAACTAATTGTTCCACAGTTAGGGAGACTAGGAGTGCAAATCAGAGCATCCAATTCCAGAGAAGATAGAATACACTCAGCTGTGAGAAAATAGTTGATTCTTTCTCAAGCCTTCATTTCCTTTTTTTTTTTAAATGGCCATTTCTGTAATGCTGAGATCTGAAAGGTTCTTCTGACCCTGATGTTGCCAAGTGAAAGGATTTCACAAGGGGATCACAGTGTCAGGAGCCCTGGGACACCCTTGTGTATCTTGTCACTTTTCTTTTCCCTGTGTGTTGATGTCTATTTTGCTAATTTTTATGACACTAATTAAAATTGATTGGATTAAGACCTACCCTAATCCAGTATAACCTCATTAATGCAACAAAGGAAAACCTCTCCTTCCAACAACCAAAGTGCCCATCAACAAACGAATGGCTAGAGAAGCTGTGGTATATTCGCACAATGGAATACTATGCTGCATTGAAAAACAAGGAACTCATGCAATATTATTCAAAATGGTTGACTCTGGAGAACATTATGCTGAGTGAAATATCCCAGTCACAAAAGGACAAATATTACATGATGCCACTGTTGTAGAATGGGACTAACCTCAGGGTTGGGGAGAGACTGAGTAAGATGGGTTCAATAATGTATACTGCACTGAAACAGAGGAGGGAGAAAACTGTTTAAAAGAGATATGTGACTAGGTATTTCTGTCATCTCAGGAGTCTAGAGCGATGGCTCCATGGTGGAGGGGACCTGGGGGAGGGTTTGTAAAACAATGAAAGAATCTTTTCTTTTACTTTTCCATAATTTTTGGCTCATGTACTTATAACTTGTTAGTTAAATTTGTGTCTTCTAGGTTGCAACCCCCCATGATACATCTTCAAGGATATGAACACGTACGGCTAAGCACAATTAACAACAGTGCATCTAAATTCCAAAATCAATCTCCATAATAGTCTATGTGTTTCCTACTGCCAAAGGGGCCCTTTAGAGTAGTGAGAGAAGATCTTCACCCTGAAACCCACAGCGTCCCTTTTCAGCAGGAAGTAGCTAAGAGAATACGCCATCCCCTTTTCCTTATGAATCAGGGTGAAGTCTCTCTCAGGGAGGAGTGATAGGGAATGGCAAAGGACACACTGACAAAGGAGATTAATCAGAACTGACTTTGACAAGCACTGTGGCAATTGGACAATTAAAACAGACATTTGGATGGCGGGGGAAGAAGAACAAACTGGGGAGGAGGGTAGAGAGAATGGTGCAGCAATGAAGGAATGAAAACCCAAAATTCCTGTAAATGTTCATTAAAACTAATAAAATTTAATAATTAAAAAAAAGAAAACCTCTCCTTCCAAACAGTATCACATTTACAGGTAAATGGGCTAGAACATCAACATATATTTGGGGGATACAATTCACACTTGGCTCCTAGTCACTGCGCTGTGGCTCCATCATGGGAAGACTGGGTAGAAAACATTCTTGACATTGCTTCTGGACTTCAGGTTTTATCTCTGTAGGATGGCTGTATACTAATCTTTTTTTTTTATTTTTTTTTTATACTAATCTTGTTGGGAAGTGCAAATGAGTATGAGAGGAGGTAAGAGCAGTAAAGTTCTTCACCCTTGTGTAATATTATTAATTAGAGACCAGTGGATCAGAAAGAACCTTTCAGATTTCAATGCACCATTGTACAGAAAGAGAACCAAGGCCCAAGGAAGAGTGAAACTTTTTCTGACCCTGGAGTTAATTTGACCTGGCCCTGATGACGTATGCTTTGGAAATGAAACAACTTATCTTGCCTCTTTTCAGGCAGCTTCTCATCACATTAGTCTTTTTAGCTTTCTTCTCTTATCTGTTTTACATAATTCAGAATTTATTATATTGTAAGCTGCCCTATTCATTCTTGTGTGTAAAACAAACATTAATAACTGGTTACTGACATTTTTTTCCACTGAGGCCATAGCAGCCTTAGTTGTCTAAGTAAACATAACTAAATGATTAGAGAACAAATTAGCCAAATGAAACCTTTCTGTCATTTCTCTTGATAAAGGATTTAGATATAAACTAAGACGTTTATTAGTAAAAAGTGGGCTTTTTATTGTTTCTTCAAATGGAATATCAATTCTTTAAGGACAGGGTCAAATATTATGTTTGTTTTGTATTCTAACAAACATTCAATCCTTTAGGAAGGAGTATTCTCTTAAGTTAGCCCTCTTTAGCATACAGGCTGGGTACCATGGTGGGCATAGCATGGTCTCTGTAGTAAGGCCATCCTTACTTCCAAACACAAGCTTACCAATTACTGACTGGCTGACCTGAGAAAGAATGATTCTCATTTTCTCAGCACAGTTTCTCATCTGCACATTAGGTGAGACTGTTGCTACTCTTACAAGAACAGGGCAGAGATTCCATAAGGCCATGAGTTTGTTTAAAATTCTTAGCACTATTCCTGGCACATAGCTTGTTGTTGTTGTTTTGTTGAGTTGTAGCCAACCCATATATGACTCTCCAGTGGGTTTTCAAAGGCATCAAATAACATGGGAGGAAATTGTCAATCTTTCTTCAGCAGAACAGATGGTAGATTAAAATAGCGTGCCTTTAGAATGGTAGTGTAATTCCTTACTACTAGGCCACCAGAGCTCTTGCACACTGCAAGGGTTCAGAAAAGAATTTGAACCATCATGATCGCTGGGATAGAGGAGAACAATGAGTGTCCAAGCCTATAGCAGTCAGGTCTACCCACCTGAGGCTGACACAATTCTTGAAACAAGTGAGTGAACCTGCCACTTCTCATGGCAGCCAGTGTTTCTGAAAGGCAGCACTTTCTGGGACAGACCTAGATCAAGAAAGGCTTGGTCGAGATTGTGTCTGTAGAGTTCCTAGACCCCAGGAGAGAAAAGGCCTCAAGGGCTCACTATGTCAGTTAGCTAGTGTGGGGCAGGTGTGTTGGGAAATACCCATTTGTGTGCAATGAACAGAGTGAAAACCTAACAGGTGAGAGTGGGCATTGAAGACAGGCGAGACATTACAACTAATGTGGGAAGCGAAGAGAAGGTATCAAGTGAGTGTCCCAGCAAGGGAGTAATGGCCAAGGAGCCCATCCCTCTTGGGAACAGGTGATAAGCAGGGAGCTGGCTAGGTAAGTGACAGTTTACTGGCAATTTCTGACTTTGGAAGTGTTGAGGGAGTCTCAGGATTGGGGCTAGAAACAGCAATGAGCAAAATATTATGAGATCCACAACAGGGAGTTGGCCCTAAGAATGAGCTGCAATTATTTTGGAGCCCAAGAAGGTGACTCACCCCAAGACCTACCCTTCAGCTGTCCTCCTCACTCTCAGGCACCCATGCCCCCAGCTTGTATAGCTCACCCCAGCAGCTTTCTCTGGCCTGGCAAGGCTGTGCAAGCATCCCTCATCTCTCCTTGTCTTTGACTGTCAGAGTAAATTTGTGGAAACAGTGTTTATTCATGCTCCAGGATCCAGGGAGACTGGTGCTTCAGGGATAGTCAGATTTAGTGAAGCTGAACATCCTGGCTGACATCAGGGCTAGCTCCCTGGTCACAGCAGTGGAAGACGTACCAGATAATGTTTCCAGAGAAATAAATGGAGAAAAGGAGATATCTACTCAGATGCCAATACCTTGATTGTTCTGGGACTTCTAAAGGGTCTTGAATGGGGAGTGAGACACCTTAGTCCTTAGTGCGATTACCAAGTTGTGTGTACAGACATGACTCTGGGCCTTGGTCTCTTTATTTGCCAGATGAAAATTGTTATACCTGCCCCAACCAATGGGTGAAAAACGAGGCTCAGATGTGAGCAGGCTTTCAGAGACCACAAGTAATAACAGGTAATCACACTTTAGTGCCCACTTCAGGTGACAGTTGCTGACATGACTCTGAAGTTGAGCTCATGTCAAGACTTTAGAGATGTCTGCCATGGCACAAGATTGGAGAGTGCCATCATACACTAAAGAGTTGCCATTCCTGCTCTAAGTTCTTCTCAACTATTATTATTTTCACATCTTCCTGGTCAGCATAAAGTCAAAGACATGTTGAAAAGTGACCCGTGTGTGAGGTCTCCTTAATGGAGAGGTATTCTCTATATGATGCTAGTCCCACACATCATTTTCTTCCTACTTCTCTCCAGCCTTCTCTTTTTTTATTGTGCTCTCTCTTTCTTCTTCTTTTGAGTGTCATGACCAAAGAAGGCAGCCTCAGGCTCAAGGTCGTGATTAACAGAAAATCCTGAAGAGTGGACACAACCGGAATCTTGATGAAGCCACCAAATGGTACCTGGGCAAGATGTAAAGCAACACAGAGAAAGCAAAGGAATGGTGGGCCTTCGCTCTTTTTCTGAGACAAGGTCAGGGATCCAAGGCTGTGGGATAGAGGGACCAGGGGAGCATGACAAACTCCAAAACAGTAAATCAGCAGCTGACCACCATGGGCTCTTGAAGGCATGGGCAGAACAAAGGTTCCAGTGTCAGCTCAGTCCTCCAGCCCAGCTGACACTCAGGGAAGGTCCTTCCTTCCTAGCCTCAATTTCTTCATCTCTCACACTGTCTCTCACAGGGTTGATGTAAAGACTAATGACACCATGATAACCAGTGACAACCCTCTCCTGTTGGACTCTGCATATAAGTGAACCCTGCAGATCTGGTTCACTAGTTGATACCAGGAGGTCCAGGCTCAAATAAATAAATAAAGTCCCATGTTTTCAGGACCAGAGAGAAGCCAGATCAAAGTGAAGCCAGACCACATGCCATGAGTGACCCCCAGGAGCTTCCCCAGGAGTGCCTGATAGCTGGAATTTGAGTAAAGTCCCTAGGCATGCCCAATCAGCAAGAGTCTGTGTGTGTACCCACCTGGCATGTGTCTATGCATGTGTCCTGTGCCAGTTGCCTGCCCTACCACCGTGCCCACCCCTCAGTTGTGACTGCTCCATGCCCATGCCTCTTTTCACTGCCTTGCATCTCCTCACATCCAGTCAGCTAACTGCCTTTAGTCCAGAAAGCCTTGTGCAACAGTTATAAACAGAAGAGGCAACATTCACAGACCCTGAACTGAAACTTCCCTTGGGTCAGAAGTTCAGAGAGAAACACAGGAAGGGTAACTACACCATCCTCTTCCAGTGCAATGACTTCAGATTAAAAACCCATCATCGCCTCAGGCATGAACAACTTTACCACAGCAATGTCAAGTAAAAAGCAGTCTACCTCACACCCTACACAAGACCAAAGCAAGATGTCACCTCCCAAAAGTGACACAGTACCAATGGATTTCCTGAAGTTAGAAAGTCTGATGAAACTTTCTGACACGGAATTTAAAAGAACACTGATTGAATATTTTCAATGGGAGACAGACAAACTTGAAGAATTACAGGACACTGCAAGCAACAACCAGGAGGAGCTTAAAAAAATTCCAAAACAATGCAGATAAAACAAGGAGGCATTGGAGACTCAGGAAAAACAAGAAACAGTGATCCAAAATATGAGGTCCAATGTTTCAAATGCTGTCAACCTAATGAAGCGACACATGAACAGAGTTGAAGAGATGGAACACAGAACCGGTGAAATTAAAGATAGAATTGTCAACGCTGATCTGCTGGAGCAAAAACCAGGATCAAAAAGGAAGGATAAAGAACAAAAGCTAAGAATAATGTAGGACACCATCAAGAGAAATAACATGCACATCATTGAAATTCCAGAACAGAAAGAAGCAAGTAAAGGCACTGAAAAAATTTGTGAAAGAATTACTAGAAGAAAACTTCCCAGGCATAATAAAGAATGAGAGAATATATTCAAGAATCTGAGTGAACACCATATAGAATAGACCCCAAAATTAAAACACCAAGGCATATCATAGTCAAATTTGCCAGAACCGAAGATAAGGAGTGAATCCTGAAAGCAGTGAGGGAGAAACAAAGAGTAACCTATAAAGGAGAGCAGATAAGATTAAGTACTGATTTCTCAGCAGAAACCAGGTGAGCAAGAAGACAGTGGGATGATATATATGGAACACTCATAAAACACAACTAGCAACCAAGAATATTGTACTCAGCAAAATTGTCCATCAAATGTGAAGAAGAGCTCAAGATATTTCCAGAAAAATAGAACCTAATAAAAATGGCGCCAGAGGCAGGGAAGGGCAACATGCTATACCAGGAGTCCTTTCTGCTTCTTTGCAGTGAGAAAGCTCACCTTATAAGTCCTTCCACTTCTCTCTGGAATTCAGTGCAGCCCTGTGGGAATCTCGCCTGAATGCTGCCTGCCTCTTCTAAAGCTCCCTGCCTTCCTGTAGCTGAAAATCTTGGCCTTGGCTGGCCACTTTGATGAGGAAGACCAGAGGGAAGAGAAGCAAGAAGAGGCATCTCAGCCCTAGGCCACACTGAAGTTGTTGGAAAAAGAAAACTCTTCTTCCAGAAGCCTAAATTCATGTTAATTTTCAATCATCTCGGAAATTGAAGTACTCATTCAAGATAAAAAGAAGCTGCTAGCTAGCTCTAACTTTGGTCTCAAGGTGGGCCTGTGTGTAGTATTTTATTCTCCTTAAGCCAGAACTGAATGGAGATCAGAAGTTGCTTAGTCAGACAGTAAATAAGTGATGAATACTGGGACACTCCGAAGAGGTAGTAAAACATCATGCCAATGCTGAGGCCCGGAAGAAGAGTTAGATTTTATTCTCATGATGTTCTCAGTTTATTCATTAGCTTTTGGAGTACAGAACTAAAGACATGATTTTGTTTGTATTTGTTGAACCAGTTCTGCTTGTCATCATAAGATGACTGCAACCTTGATATGAAGCCATGTTGACCATATAGGAAACTGGGGTAGAACGTGGATAGACCTCAGTCATGTGTATTTTATGTTTTATGCACAAGCACTATAATTTTCCAATAAAATTGTATTAATACTTGTTAACAGTTAAAAAAAAAGAACCTAAGAGAGTTTGTAAAAGCAAGAACAGCACTGCAGGAAACACTTAGAGAAGCAGGATGGACCAAAGTAATTAGCAACAAAACACAAAAAACTCAATAAAATTCTGGTAATAAAACTTTGCCTCTCAATAATCACACTGAATGTGAATGGTTTCAAAGCATCATTGAAGAGAAAAAGAGTAGCAGATTGGATAAAAAAACAAACTCCATCAATATGCTGTCTACAAGAGACACACCTGAAAAATGAAGATAAAGAAAGACTAAAAACAAAAGGGTGGGGGAAAAAATATACCAAGCAAATGGTAAGCAGAAAAAAAGCAGGAGTAGCAATATTAATCTCTGATAAAATAAATTTTAATGCAAAAACCATCACAAAGACAAGGAATGTCACTATATAATGCTTAAAGGGTCAACAGAACAAGAGGACGTAACAATAAGAAATTTCCATGAAATTTGAAATGAAAGACCTGCAAAATATATAAATCAAACAGTAAAACTGAAAAAGGAATAGACAACACCACTACAGTAGAGACTGCAACACACCAGTCTCAAGAAAAAAATAGAAGACCAGCAAGAAATTCAAGAATGAAACCACATGATAAACCAACTTGATCTCATAAACATTTATAGGCTGATGTACCCCCCTCAAAAAAAAGCACATTATACCTTCTTCTCCAATGTGCATGGAACATTCTCAAGAATAGATAACATTTTAGTCCACAAGGCAAAAAGTAAATTTAAAAACATACAAATAATACAATGCATCCTCTTAGACCATAGTGTTATAAAATTAGAAATTAGTGCTCGCTTTGGCAGCACATATACTAAAATTGGAATGATAAAGAGAAGATTAGTATGGCCCCTGCGCAAGGATGACAGGCAAATTCGTGAAGCGTTCCATATTTTTAAGAATCAAATCCCTATGCGCATCCAGAAACTTCTCTAACAGGGTAAAAAGGGAAGCCACAGACTGGGAAAAAGTGTTTGGTAATGACATGTCAGATAAGGGACTTATATTTAAAATTTATAAAATACTTGAGCACCACAACAAGATAAAGGTGAATAATCCAGT